>NW_027256897.1:3881934-4399434 GCF_029215685.1 Pituophis catenifer annectens | reverse complement strand
TCCCTTCCGCTTCTCCCTGGTGGGTGGGTGGGTGGGTGGGGAAAAGCAAAAGGAAACCTGGTCACACAAGCTCCTTTGCCTGCGCAGGAGCTTCTTCGCCTGCGTTCTGTCAAGAGGAAAGAAGAGCTATCAAGTCCTAGAGAGGTCTTTCATGGTGGAGGTAAGGCAGATGACTAGAATCATTGGTGGGCTTCGCATAATTTAACAAACCGGTTTGTCCAGAATCGACAATGTGAGCGAGAAAGCGTGCATGCTCGCTTAGCTCACGCACGCCTTGCACACAGTGTCAAAAACACGGCAATTGTATAAGACGGGATAGCTCCAGGGTGGGGGAAGGGCGGGCCTAGCCGCTGGCCGAAACTACCAGTTCTCACGAAGCGGATGAATCCCATCCCTGTCTAGAATCCTTACAAGTACTAGATCAGTGATGGCGAACTTTTTTTTCCTCACGTGCCCACACCCATAATTCAATGCCCCCCACCCACGACCACCCCTGCGCTCTCTGTGCCTGCGCATGCAACACCCCCCACCCCCCGTGCCCTTTTTGGGTCTAGCAGGCCTCCCTGAAGCCTCCAGAGGTCGGAAACAGCCTATTTCCAGACTTCCGGGAGGACCGTTAGGACTGTTTTTCGCCCTCCCCAGAGGCTTTCTTGGAGCCTGGGGAGGGCGAAAACAGCTTCCCCCGCTCCCCCAAAGCCCTCCGGAGGCCAGAAATGGCTCGTTTCCCGACTTCTGGTGGGTCTGGAAGGCCTGTGAAAGCCTCTGGAGCCTGGGGAGGGCAAAAACAGACTCGCCCCCCCCGGGTCGAAAACGCTCTCCCAGAGCCTCTGCGCAAGCCCTGTACTTACCTGGCATCCAAAACGGGCTGCACGGAGACTCCTAGGAGGGGCGGGGCGGTGTGGGCGGGGTCAGCTGAAAATCAGCTGGCTGGTGCACACATGTGCGCTGGAGCTGAGCTAGGGCAATGGCTCATGTGCCCGCAGATATGGCTCCGTGTGCCACCTGTGGCACGCGTGTCATACATTAATCATCATGGTACTAGATGAATATGTCTATGGAGATTCTCAGGTTGTCTCAAAGGTGCTTTTAAAGAGGCAACTGGACTTTCTTTGAAGACATTTTGCTTCTCATCCAAGAAGCTTCTTCACCTTCACAGTTGCCTCTTCAGAAAGCACTGGACTTTCTGGTTTTTGGGTGAGAAACGAAACGTCTTCAAAGAAAAACCAGAAGGTCCAGCTGCCTCTTAAAAAAGCACCTTTGGGACTACTAGATGAAGAGTTTTTAGATGGTCTGGAGACTTGTCGGCCGTGAACATGATTAAGAAAAGACATACAAAAATGTAGGATAGGGGGACAAATGTTTGACACACACATATTCTCAATCATCCAAATCATGGTTGTCCCCAAAGATGTTTTTTCAACGGCATTCTCTTGGTTTATTTTATTTTTCTTCCTTGAAAATGTTTCGCTTCTCATCCCGGAAGCTTCTTCAGTTCTGAACCGAGGAAGGGAAATGTTTTCAAGGAAAAAACAAACTAAGGAAGTCCACTTCTCTTTTGGGGTAGGACATGGCTCAGCCCTGATATCTAACAATGGTTTGGGGCAGTGGCGAAATTCAAAAATTTTCTCTACCAGTTCTGTGGGCTTGGTGGGTGTCATGTGACTGGGTGGGTGTGGCCAACTTTTTAAAAACTTTTATTTATTTATTTATTATTTATTTTATTTTGTCGCATTTCTATGCCGCCCAACTCCCAAGGGACTCTGGGCGGCTTACAACAGAGAATAAAACAATGCAACAATACCCCATACAAAAGTTAAAAGAAGACATTAAAACATTAAAACGTTAAAACACATATACTCCAATTTGTGGCCGCGTCTCGCAAGATCACTATAACGAGATCAAAGGCCCCAGGCCTACCGGAAGAGCCAGGTCTTCACCGCTTTCCGGAAGGCCAATAGGGTGGGGGCGGTTCGGACTTCAGGAGGTAATTGGTTCCAGAGAGCCGGGGCAGCCACAGAGAAGGCCCTCCCCCGTGGGCCCGCCAGCCGACATTGTTTTAGCCTTTTTAACTAAAAAAAAGTTTTAAAAAGTTCCGACGATCAGCTGTGACAATCAGCTGTGCCCACGATCGGGATCTTTTTAAGTTTAAAAAAGATTCTTTTCCTTTTTAAGTTTTAAAAAACTTTTTTAACGCATTTTTTTTAACTACCTATTTGTCCGAACCGGTAGTAAAAAAAATGCTTAAAAATAGTTTAAAAAAGGTTCCGACGATCAAGTGGAAACCTTTTTTTAAAAAAAACTTTTTTAAAGCATTTTTTTTTTTTTACTACCGGTTCGGGTAAACCGGCCCGAACCGATAGCAAGAATCAGATATGAGAAGCTCCACCCACAGCAAAGAAAGACCAATGGACGGGAAGTTGTGTGGATGAAAACTTCCGTGCAGGCGAATCTTTGCCCTGAGGTCTTGCGCTACCTTCCCATTTCGCCCCACACTCACAAAAGAGCAAGTTCTTCATGGAGGAATGGCCTCTTGGCCTGCCTGGCGTCCATTGGGGGCTGCTCCGCAGGGTGACCGTTCTCCAGAGCCGACCCACTGAAGAGGTGATCGTTCTGACTGTTCGTGCCAAGCTGGAGGCCCAGCATCTCCTAGAGCAGGGAAGGAAAAAAAAAAAAAAGACAATTATGGGTAGGATGTTTTTAACCAGGTGTCAGACTGCGGTGCTATCTCAAAATTAAATGACTTTCCAAACTGCCAATCTTTAAGGAAATCTTTCTTTAATTGAGCTCAGCCACCGGATCATGACTCCACGCGGACAAAACTGAACTTTTGCCTCCCAATCCCTCCCTTTCCGATCCCCAAATCTCTGCTTCTCATTGGCTGTCTTCCAAGTCATTCTTCAGACTTCTTTTCCTTGTCATTTCCCAGGAATGTGCCCCCCTCCCCTCATTTCCACGACAACCGGGCTTCAAAGGGATTTAGCAGGCAAAAGTTTCAGAGTTTATCTTTCGCTCTCCTCTGCTCTCTGACACCAGAGACTGCATTGATAGTGATGCTTTACTGGATTCTTGTAAGTCACGTCTCGTGGGGTGCAGTGGTTGGAATGCAGCATTGCAGGCCAATTCTGCTGACTTGACGACTGTCGGCAGTTCGATTCTCACCAGGCTCAAGGTTGACTCAGCCTTCCGTCCGTCTGAGGTCGGTAAAAGGAGGACCCAGACTGTTGGGGGGCAAGAGGCTGACTCTGCAAACCGCTTAGAGGGCTGTAAAAGCACTGTGAAGCGGTATATAAGTGCAATGGCTATAGCTTACTTCCCTTCCTTCTTTCTCTTCTCCCTCTCATTTCACTTTCTTTCTTACCTTCCTCCCTCCCTCCCTTCCTCCTTCCTTGCCATGGTGGCACAATGGGTAGAATGTAGTATTGCAGGCTAACTCTGCCCACTGCCAGCAGTTTGATCCTGATCGGCTCAAGGTCGACTCAGCTTTCCATCCTTCCGAGGTTGGTCAAATGAGGACCCAGACTGTTGGGGGCAAGAGGCTGACTCTGTAAACCGCTTACAGAGGGCTATAAAAGCACTGTGAAGAGGTATATAAGTGCTCTTGCTATCTATCTCTATGTCTGTCTGTCTGTCTGTCTATCGTCTGTCTATCTATCTATCTATCTATCTATCTATCTATCTATCTATCTATCTATCTATCTATCTATCTATCTGCCATGGTGACACAGAGGTTAAAATGTGGTGTTGCTGGCTAACTCTGCCCACTGCCAGGAGTTCGATCCTGACCAGCTCAAGGTTAACTCAGCCTTCCGTCCTTCCGAGGTGGTTAAAACGAGAACCCGTATTGTTGGGGGCGATCGGCTGACTCTGTAAACTGCTTAGAGAGGGCTATAAAAGCACAGTGAAGCGGTATATAAGTCTAAGTACTATCGCTATCTATCTCTATCTCTATGTCTGTCTGTCTGTCTATCATCTATCATCCATCCATCCATCCATCGAATCCATCCCATTCATCCATCCATCCATCCATCCATCCATCCATCCATCCATCCATCTATGAGCCATGGTGGCACAGTGGTTAAAATGCAGTGTTGCTGGCTCACTCTGCCTCTGCCAGGAGTTCGATCCTGACCGGCTCAAGGTTGACTCAGCCTTCTGTCCTTTTTAGGTGGTTAAAACGAGGACCCAGATTGTTGGGGCCAATAGGCTGACCCTGTAAACTGCTTAGAGAGGGCTGTAAAGCAACATGAATCAATATATATAATCTAAGTACTGTTGCTATTGTGAGATAAATTGGCTAAATACATTTGATAAATAAATAAAGAATTACAATGGGCGACTTCACTTCAGCCTTCTATGGAATTGTGGTCTTTGACACAGTGGGCTATCTGAACTGAAAGAACTGGTACCACTCTGACATTCCTGGGGGCAGGAGACACAAAACAGCCCAAGCATGGGTAGAATCGAGAGAACGTACTTCCATTGGCTCTCCCTGCCCCTCGGCCTCATCCGTGTCAAGCGACGAAAGTTCCAGCTCAATGTCTCGTTTAGACTTGGTGCCCGTGTTGCCCTCGGGGGAGTCGGCCTGGGGAGGGAGCAGGAAGGGAACGTAAAACAGAGGTTGGAACGACACACGTCTCGGTGCAGTGGATACGGAGGGCGGGGGGTGGTGGAAAAAGGAAAAGCCTCCTTACCTGCCCATTCCTCAGCTCCATTTCCTTGCTTAAGAGCTTTAAGGTGAGGGCACTGCCTTCGCTCAGGGAGTCCCACTTCTGCTGCGTGGCCAAGGCGTTGGCCTCTCTCTGGAGCAGCACCGAGTTACGTTTGGCCTGTGTGGAAAAGCAGAGCAGGAGCCCCCCCCCCCAAATGGTCAGGGGAGATAGTTGTGCTCTCTCTCTCTCCCTGCCCAGAGCCGTGGATCAATGGTGAATCGCCACCGGTTCGCTGCCCCAACATGCGAGGTCCGCGCCAAACGCACGCTTCGCGCGGAAAAAGAAGACTTCACTAGGTAAGTAGAACAGCGAGGGGAGAAGGAACAGCTGTGCCGCGCGATTTAGCTTCGCTAGAAAGCAGAATCGTCAGAAATACCAGTTCGGATGCACCGGTAGCTTTTTTTTTAAACTACCAGTTTGCCTGAACTGGTAGCTTTTTTTTAAACTACCAGTTCAACTGAACCTGCTGTGGATCCTGTTTTCAATCAGGAAGCTGCGCTCCTGGCTCCAAGAATCACAGGAAGAACACTTGCTAAAATCACTCCCTCCCCAAATACCCAGACTTTTGGGAGGGGTGGGGGGGGGAAGTTGTACCTGTTGTAATTCAGTGCTCAGGAGGTCTCCGGTGCTCGAGTGCTTTTTGGGAGCGGATTCCTCGGGAGAGACAAACTGGTCCCTTGAAAAGAGAGAAGAAGAAAAGCCAAGCCTCGACCTTTGCCCCCCCCCCCCGGATGCATCTGCAAGAAGGCCTCTTGTGTCGTGGCCGGCCAGCTGCCAGTGGAGCTGGTGGGAGACTCGGACGATGAGGAGGTTGGGGAGGGACTTGGGCCAGTTCTGGAGTAGGCTCTGATGGATGCTCTGTGTCGGACGCAGAGATAGAGCCAGGACTGTCCGACATTTCCCAGTCACTGGAGAGGCAGCTGCCTTTGGAGGCTGACATGAGTGAGGAGGAAGAACAGCTGGGGACTGTTCCAGATGCACGTATGCGCAGAGCACTTAGGAGAGGAGAACAACGGAGGACAAGGAGTCGACTCAGGAAGCAAAGCACACGTGGATGCTAAATGGCCCCTCCTTGGCTGGGGAATAAATAGAAGGAAAAGGGGACGGGTGGTCGTAGGAGACAACCGTTCGTATTTCTGAAGATTTTGCTCATTGTGTTTCGTGCATCAAAGACTGCTTGCCAGAACTTAATTTACAGCTTCGCGGCTGGAAGCTCCCGGCCTGGCAAGTATCCCAAGTAACTGATAAGGTCTGTTAATGCAGTTAACTCCTTGAAGGACTCTTGCCTGGACTTTTCGGTGTGTGAATGCCATTAATTCACAGGTGATAAATAAAGAGGGTTTTTTTTCGGGACAAGGAGTCTATTTCTTGTTTCTGTTAAGACTGGGTAAGAACATCTCGTGGGAAAAGCTGCATTTTCTCCCCAGGTAAATCTCAAAAGATTTTGTGTCCTGCCACCATGGAGACTGTTCTCCCTTGCCAAGGAGACTGGGGTTCCTTGGCTCTCCTCCATGAACAAGCAAGGGGCTGGGGAGCCCGGAGCTCATCCCTGGCTGGATCTATCCGGGAAGCCCATTCCGCCTACCGTTCTATGAAAGGTGCTGAGGAAGTTGAATCGGACGCGTAGCAGCTCCACCTCAAGTCCACCGAGCTGATGCTGGGGATATAATCTGTAGGAGGCAAAGGATGGGGCTCAGCGGGGGGGGGGGGCTTGCCCTGCTCCTCTCCTCCTCCTCCTCCTCCTCCCTCCCTCCCCTTGAAGGTTCTGCTGTCCTCACCTGACATGCTGATGGGTTTGGTAGTACTTCCTTGGGAAGCAGTTGCCTGGACAGGGTCTGTGGTGTGGTAGCCCGTCCGTGATGACCTGGAGATGGCGCCCCACTTGGAAATGATTGGCCCGTCACTGAAAGGGATGATGGGATCTTCGTCCTTGGCCTTCCTCTGGGTTTCAAAGAGGTGCGCTGCCGGCCTCTTGGGATCTCCGCTGTCCAGATCCTGCATGGAAGGGAAGGCTGAGAGGGGCACGAGAAACACCAGCTCCGAAGGATCCTTCTGGATTCCCAAGATCATTTTAGGTCACCTCTAGGACATCCTAAAAGGGACGTGGTGGCTCGGGGCTAAGACGCTGAGCTTGTCGATTGAAAGGTCGGCAGTTCAGCGGTTCGAATCCCTAGTGCCGCATAACGGGGTGAGCTCCCGTTACTTGTCCCAGCTTCTGCCATAATAATAACTTTATTGTCATTGTATGTGTATACGCAGGATACCCATACAACGAAATTCAGTTAACACCCAAAGACCAGGTCCAACACACATAACAATCCCCAAACACACCACAAATTCCCCACCCCTGAACCATCCAAACATCCACACAACAGACCAAGTCATGCTGTCCAAAATCTCACTGATGGTGGCCCTTTAGTTCATTGTTGAGTGCCATTATAGCTCTGGGATAAAAACTACTCAGAAAACGTGTGGTCCGAGTTTTAATTGTTCTGTATCTTCTGCCAGAAGGCTACAGTCCAGAAAGATTGTAAGCCAACCTAGCAGTTCGAAAGCATGTAAAAAAAAAATGCAAGTAGAAAAATAGGGACCACCTTTGGTGGGAAGGGAACAGCGTTCCGTGCGCCTTTGGCGTTGAGTCATGCTGGCCACATGACCACGGAGACGTCTTCGGACAGCGCTGGCTCTTCGGCTTTGAAACAGAGATGAGCACCGCCCCCTAGAGTCGGGAACGACTAGCACATATGTGCAAGGGGAACCTTTGCCTTGCTCTAGGACATCTTAAAGGTGCTTTTTCAAAAGGCAACTGGGCTTTGTTTTTTTTTTCCTTGAAGAAGTTTCACTTCTCATCCAAGAAGCTTCTTCGGTTCTACAGGTGAAGCGAGGAAGCTTCTTGGATGAGAAGCGAAACATCTACAAGGAAAAAAACAAAAACAAAGGAAGTCGACCTGCCTTTTGAAAAGCACTTTTGGGACGTTCATGACCTGAATGCTGAGAATCTCTACAGGATGCGGCCTTACTAGGAGGATTGTGGTGGATTTAGCCAGGACGTCCTTCGGTTCAGCCTCAACCGCGCTGATGCATGAACTGATGGTGCTGCAGGACCAGGGCGAGTACTGGCACAGCTGCCCATCTTCATACTTGGTGTCGCTCGAGCCGCTGGAGTTCTCGCTGAACTGCAAGAAGCAGGAGTGAGAAAAAAAAACAAAGCCTGACCATCTTGCAGAGAGCATCCTGGTCAGCCTTGGGCGACTTTCCAGAGACACGGGAGGGTAGTGATGGACGGAATGAAAGAGGAAAAGAAAGCGATTTGATTGCATGTGATGGAAACCATCAGGGGAGAAGAGAAAAATGGGAGGAAAGGATGAATATATTCAGGGTATTTGGGTCCTTTCACCTGACTAAATATTACCTGCTCCCAGACTGCAAAAGGGAAGGGAAAAAAGAAAGAAAGGAACAAAGGAAGGAAGGAAGGAAGGAAGGAAGGAAGGAAGGAAGAAGAGAAAGGAAAGAAGGAAGGAAGGAAGAAAATGGAAGAAAGGAATAAAGAAAGGAAGGAAGGAAGGAGAGAAAGAATGAAAGAAAAGAAGAAAAAGAAAGGCAGAAGAAAGAAGAAAAGGAAAGAAAGAAAGAAAAAGAAAGGGAGGAGAAAGGAAAGATGGAAGAAATAAAGATGGAAGAAAGGAAGAAAAGAAGAAAGAAACACAAAAACAAAGGAAGGAAGAAAGAAAGAAAGGAGAGAGAGAATGAAAGAAAGAAAAGAAGGAATGAAGGAAGAAAGAAAGGAGAGAGAGAAAGAAAGAAAGAAAGAAAGAAAGGGGAGAAAGGAAAGAAGGAAGGAAGAAAGAAAATGGAAGAAAGGAATAAAGAAAGGAACAAAGGAAGGAAGGAAGGAAGGAAGGAGAAAAAGAATGAAAGAAAGAAAAGAAGAAAAAGAAAGACAGAAGGAAGAAGAAAAAGAAAGAAAGGGGGAGAAAGGAAAGAAGGAAGAAAGAAAGGACGGAAGTAAGGAAAGAAGAAAAAGAAAGAAAGGGGAGAAAGGAAAGGAAGGAAGAAAGAAAATGGAAGAAAGGAATAAAGAAAGGAACAGAGGAAGGAAGGAAGGAAGAAAGGAGAGAAAGAATGAAAGAAAGAAAAGAAGAAAAGAAGAAAAAGAAAGACAGAAGGAAGAAGAAAAAGAAAGGAAGAAAGGGGGAGAAAGGAAAGAAGGAAGAAAGAAAAGAAGGAAGGAAGGAAAGAAAGAAGAAAAAGAAAGAAAGAAGGGGAGACAGAAGGAAGGAAGAAACAAAGGAAGGAAGGAAGAAACAAAGGAAGGAAGGAAGGAGAGAGAGAGAGAGAGAAAGAAAGAAAGAAAGAAAGAAAGAAAGAAAGAAAGAAAGAAAGGGCCACTCCCTCCCTCCCAGAGGTTCTGGGGCCTTACTTCAGAACTGAAGTCCACACAGAAGAGAGGGGAAGGAGAGGACGGAGAGGCTGCGGCTGCAGGAAGAGTGGAAGTTGTCACCAGGGGCACTTTCGGCACGTGGCAAGGAGCCCACTGTTCTGCCTTCTTCCTGAGAGGGTCCTCGTAGGCCGGCTTCAGATGTCCACAAGGTTCCTACAAAGGAAGATCAACAGTGTGTGTGTCTGTGTGTGTCTGAAGACCAAGCGACACTCTTGCTCTGAGCGTGCCCTGGGTTTATTTATTGATTTAGGAAGTTTATTTACCGCCGCCCACCTCGTCTCCCACGACTCAAGCGTTCCAAGGATTCAAGCAGGACAAGGGGTCCTTGCCTTAACGACCGCAACCAGGACGACCAGAACTCGGGTCGGTGAGCAGTGCAGTCATGTGATGTTCCGCCCGATGACGGCTTCGCTTAATCGTGGAAATTCTGGTGCCCAACTGGAGTCGTTAAACAAGGACTGCTTGGGTGCCCTCTAGAACGGGGGTCTCCAACCTTGGCAACTTTACGACGTGTGGACTTCAGCTCCCAGAATTCCTCAGCCAGCTTTGCTGACTTGCTGGCTGAGGAATTCTGGGAGTTGAAGTCCGCAAGTCGTAAAGTTGGAGACCCCTGTTCTAGAATATCCACCAAGCAGTCCTCGTTTAACGATCCCAGTCCCACCCCAGTCCGTATTTAGCTGGATAACCAGCTAAATACGAGCCAGCACTGTGCAGCCGCCATCAAAAAGAACTAATGCAATCTTAAATTGCATTAACAGAGGGATACAATCAAGATCAAGAGAGGTACTAATACCACTCTATAAAGCCTTAGTAAGGCCACACCTAGAGTACTGCATCCGGTTTTGGTCCACACACTATAAAAAAAGATGTGGAGACTCTGGAAAGAGTGCAGAGAAGAGCAACCAGGATGATGAGGGGACTGAAGGCTAAAACATGCGATGAACGGTTGCAGGAACTGGGCCTGGCTAGTCTAGTGAAAAGAAGGACCAGGGGAGACAGGATAGCCATCTTCCAATACTTGAGGGGCTGCCACAGAGAGGAGGAAGGGGGTCAAGCTATTTTCCAAAGCACCTGAAGGCCAGACAAGGAACAATGGATGGAAACTGATCAAGGAGAGATTCAACCTAGAAATAAGGAGAAATTTTTTGACAGGGAGAACAACCAACCCATGGAACGGAAGTTGTGGGAGCTTCATCACTGGAGGCTTTCAAGAAGAGACTGGACTGGCATCTGTCAGAAATGGTGCAGGGTCTCCTGTTTGGGCGGGGGGTTGGACTAGATGACCTACAAGGTCCCTTCCAACTCTGTTAAATCTGTTAAATCAAGACAGTGGTCACCCTGGCTAAGCTTTGCAGCACTTACCCTCGCCCAAGGCACGGCCCTCTGCTCCGCTGGCACCTGGCAGGGCACCGAACAGTAGCTGTCCAAAGAGCCGTATCTTTCCCGCAGAAAGTTGTGATAGACGGAGGGGTGGGTGACTTCCATGGGAGGTAAGGAGTTGCTCCGGATGATATCATCCCTCTGGTACATCGGCGGTCGCCAAATACGCCGGCTGTCGTAAACCGGAGCGTACATCCCGGAAGGAACCGGCGGCACCGGCCCGTAGGCTGGCTGCGGTGGTGCCTGTTGGTAAGCAGCGGTGAGTCTGTCCCGAGAAGGAAATGTGCTGTAATGCTCACTATACGGTAGAGAGGCCGGCGGGAGAGGGGATTCCGAGACGCTGCTGGACCTCACAAAGCGAGGGAGGCACGGCGGCACAGCTGTGGGGACCGCCGGGGGGCCTGGATAGTATCCTACAGAAGGAAAAGTGAAGTTGAACTCTTCTTACAGAGAGTTCCTCCTGCCCAGAAGGAAAAAAAGTTAGGAACTCCTCCCCCAAGGATACTTCTTGAAGTCAGAAGGGATGCTAGGCAGAAGGGATGGCAGTCCAGGGGTGAAATGCTCCCGGTTCGGTCCGGTTTAGTCGAACCGGTAGTAAAAATGGCTACTGGTTTGCTCGAACCGGTAGTAAAAATGGCTACTGGTTTTCCGAACCGGTAGTAAAAATGGCTACTGGTTTGCCGAACCGGTAGTAAAAATGGCTACTGGTTTGCCGAACCGGTAGTAAAAATGGCTACTGGTTTGCCGAACCGGTAGTAAAAAATGTAAAAAAAGAAAAGTTCCGACGATCAGCTGAGTGACACGCGATCTTCGGAACTTTTTTTTTTTTTACTTATTTAGCTTTTTTTTTTTTACTACCGGTTCTCCAGAACTGGTAGTTAAAAATGCTTTAAAAAGTTAAAAAAAAAAAAAAGTTCCAAAGATCGCGTGTCACTCAGCTGATCGTCAGAATTTTTTGGTTTTTTTACTTTTTTAGCATTTTTTTACTACCGGTCCTCCGCTGGCGGGCCACAACACATGCGCTGGAAACCGCAAAGATCATCTTCCCGCCGCAAGCATGCGCACCGGGCTGCTGCTGTTTCAGTTTCTGGTGCACACGTTACAATTTTAGCAGTCACTAAATGAACGGTTGTAAGCCAAGTACTTTTATTTCTTGGTTCACTGCTGTTCTGACCTGGGCTTCCTGAGACAGTAAAAAGCACCTGATTAGTTATTTCAACGGCTGTGAATTCTGTTCATTCGCAGCCCGTGATGAGTCACGAATAGTTTGTAAAGAGTCCGACAGAAGTCTGCCACAGTCCCTTGGGATAAGGCTGGTAAGCACCCACCTTTATCTCCCTCAACACGCTGCCAAAGACCTAATTGGCAATTAGCTTTGCAAGACCACACGGAACACAGAGTCAAAACGGAGCTTCAGAATTTAAACCAGCCAGAACGAACAAAGTTGCTTCCTGCAAAGGCTCATGTCCCTTTGCTCCTCCTTTATGTCTTATAGGAGGAGCCAATCATCTCCAGGCCTTACTCCTGAGTTGTCCCTTTTGTTTTAACTGTTCTTGCCTTCTGGCAGCTCTGCGCATGCGCGCACCGGGAACGAGCTCCTCTGCCTTACTGACGTCTGACTCCGGAGTCAGCACGTAACTCCCAGATGGCCCTGGCCTCATCTCTGCCTCCGACGCAGAGCCCTCATCCGAGCCTTCTGCAGACTCCAGGATTGGTCCATGTTCCTCCTCAGCCTCCTCACTGTCCAACTCTGCTGCCAGCTCCGCAGGCTACTGGCGGACCACAACAACTGCAAATTCTGGCTGGGGTATGCTGGAAGTTGAAGCCCACACATCTTAAAATGGTTAAGCTTGGCAAACACTGCTCTTGGCCCAACTCCGCCAAAGCCCAGGCGAAATGGGCAAGTGCGTGTGCAAATCTTCACTCACGTGAGCGGTGCATGAAGTCCCGTTCGCGTGAGTGCCCTCCATTCACACAAGGGTTTTGTGCGCGAGCTCCATTCGTGCGGAGGGTGCGTGGGTGCGCCACTCACACAGGTGGAGCTGTGTACCACAGGTGGGTTTCACAGAAGTTTACCAATGGTTCACCGCACACCAAAAAGGTGAGCATGCACATGGCTGAGAAAATGTAGCTAAATAGGACGGCATAGCGTTGGGGTTGCCACTACCAGTTCGCTGAATACCACCACTGCTGTGCATGCACACGTCTGCCTGCCACTCCCACACGCTCCCTCCCTCCCATGGCCAGGCCGAGCTGCCAACCTAGGAAAGGTTGGGGATTGCTGTTTTAAAACACCTTCCATGAGCCGGACGCTCACCTGTTTGAGGGTAAGGTGGAGCTTCGTAGGAGAGGTGAGCCCGTGGATCCTGGAAATACGGAAGGCTCTCCGAGTGAGCCGGGTAGATGGGCAGGCGGGCGGTGAAAGGGCTGGGTTTGGGGGCAAGGGGGCTTATCTCACTGCCCGCAAGGGCAGGGGAGGGAGGAAGAGGAGGAGGGGGAGGAGGAATGGGGCCTGCTGAGGTAGCTGAGGTCTGGCTCACAGGCGTTTTCGGAGAGGAGCCGGTTTGACTGTAAAGAATCAGAAAGATTAAATGAAGGGCTGCTGCCATCTGCATTCAAAAGGGACAAGATGGGGAAAGCCTCTATAAAATGTCTTATAGATGGCATTATTCGCCTGCAAGGTTAGCAAATATGTATAACAATAAATCTGTTCAATGTTGGAAATGCACATATTATCATATGTGGTGGACGTGTCCCAAAGCAAAAAAAATACTGGAAGAAAATACACATGTGGCTGGAAATTACCATTTCCACCAAAATAAGACCTCCCCTGATAATAAGCCCAATCGGGCTTTTGAGCGCATGGCAATAAGGCCAAGCACTTATTTCAGGGTTCAAAAAAATATAAGAAAGGGTCTTATTTTCGGGAAAACACGGTATCTATCTAATCTATCTATCTATCTATCTATCTATCTATCTATCTATCTATCCACCCACCCTGTTTTCTCCAAAATAAGACATCCCCTGATAATAAGCCCAATTGGGCTTTTGAGCGCATGGTAATAAGGCCAAGCGCTTATTTCAGAGTTCAAAAATTATAAGGCAGGGTCTTATTTTTGGGGAAACACGGTAGGCAGGTAGGTAGGTAGATAGATAGCAGAGAGAGAGAGATAGCACATAGATAGCAGATAAATAGATAGATAGATAGATAGATAGATAGATAGATAGCAGATAGATATATAGATAGAAAGATAGAGATAGATAGATAGATAGATAGATAGATAGATAGATAGATAGATAGATACCCTGTTTCCCCCAAAATAAGACATCCCCTGATAATAAGCGCAATCAGGCTTTTGAGCGCATGGCAATAAGGCCAAACGCTTATTTCAGGGTTCAAAACAATATAAGACAGGGTCTTATTTTCGAGGAAACACAGTACGACAAAACAACACATAGATTTGAAACCTGAGATATTCTTGGTGGGCATGCTTCCAGGAAACTTTAATAAGGGTAACACATATTTAATTTTTCACTAATCCTAACAGCAGCCAGGATTGTATATGCACAATACTGGAAAAATCCAGAAGCCCTTACATTATAATCAAAAAAATTCTGGAATGTGCAGAAATGGATAACCATAAATAACCCTAAAAATTCAAAGGAAAAGAAGACTCGGAATATTTTATAACATGGGAACTATTCTGCAAATGGTTAAGGGACAGATATTGAGGTTAGAGGAGTGGATTTATGTGAAATATGGACTACACGAGAAAGAAAAAAAACCGATTAGTAAATATTTTGATGGTTATCTATAATGGAAGATAGTACACTTTTCAATAATGATTGATATTATTGCGTAATTTTTATGTACATATGATTATAATTACTATGATGATGATGTTTATATGTTAACACTTTGGACACCTGGAAAACACACTGTTCAACATAGAAATGTGATATAAAACAATAAAAAATATTTAACAAAAGGGGACAACATGAGCTGATCCAAGCAGAAGGGACCAGAAGGGGCCAATCCAGAAAAGGAGGAATCCTTCCCTTTTCCTGGGGGAGGGGGGGGCAAGGGAGCCCCAGAACTTACTGTTCAGGCAGAGGCTCGTTGGGAGACAAAGTGGGGTTCTGGCCATTTGCCACGGCCTTCCCCCCTTTCTTCACGTGCTCCAGAGTCCGTAACGAAGGGCTGTTGATACAACGGGGAATCAGCTGGGGGCCGACGCTCTCCGGACTGGGGCTCCTGTTGATGTTGGACACTGCCTTTCCTGCTGGATCCGTGTTTCCTATGATGGGAATGACATTCCCCGCGGTGGGGGGGATGGCGCTTGTGATGCTGGCTTTCCCGAGCAGAGGGAAGGGTCTCGCGGTGACGGCACCGATTTTCTTGTTTCTTAACCGATACCTGCAGCGGACATAGTGGAGAGCAGAGCTCGGTTGAATAAAGGTAAAGGTTCCCCTGGCACATATGTGTTAGTCGTTCCCAGCTCTAGGGGGCGGTGCTCATCTCCGTTTGAAAGCTGAAGAGCCAGCGCTGTCCGAAGATGTCAGCATGACTCAACGCCAAAGGCGCATGGAACGCTGTTACCTTCCCACCAAAGGTGGTCCCTATTTTTTCTACCTGCATTTTCGAACTGCTAAGGTTGGCAGAAGTTGGGACAAGTCACGGGAGCTCACCCCGTTATGCGGCGCTAGGGATTCGAACTGCTGGACTGCCGACCTTTCAATCAACAAGCTCAGCGTCTTAGCCACTGAGTCACTGCATCCCTGTACTTTACCAAAGCTTAAAGGGTTACCAAGTAGTTTGCAAGCTGAACCTGAGGTTTTCCCATGGAAACAACACAAAGAGCTAAAGAAGCTTCTTGGGTGAGAAACGAAATGTCTTCAAAGAAAAACCAGAAAATCCAGTTGCCAGTTGAAAACAAAGCACCTTTGGGACAACACAAAGGGAAGTTCCCTCTCCCACCCACCACTCCCTCCTGCCATCCCCGAGTTATCTGCAAATATCCAATGAAGTGCTTGTATACTGTTCAGAAAACAGGTGCTGGGTTCCGAATTCTGTGTATCTTTAATGACCTTGGCCGGCTGGAGATTCTCACACAGCTCAGCTGGCCTTTCATTCTCCCGCCCCCATTTCTTCCTTATGGTCTGATTTTTCCTTCCCTCCCCCCACCTTTGATAATGGCAGGCTGTCAGCTCAGGAAGCTTGGATAGGTGAGATGCAGCCATGACACTCACCCGCTCTGAACTTTAAGGATTTGCTCTAATTGTTTTGGAACCCGATTGCTGAATGGGGTGTGTGTTTGCGTGGCTGGATCAAGGCTGCCAAGCTGACCTTACAGTAGTGGTCAAAATTGTGGAAACCTTTTGGGAAAAGTGTATTTTTGAGATTTGATGGCTTATAACACCACTTTTTTTGGGGGGGGGGAGTTTCAAGATAATACGGGCCTGGTGGCTCAGCAGACTGATAGCATTGTGATTAACACCAGCTGTCTGCAATTACTGTAAGTTCGAATCTCACCAGGCTCAAGGTTGACTCAGCCTTCCATCCTTTCTAAGGTAGGTAAATTGAGGACCCAGTTTGTGGGGGCAATAAGCTGACTTTGTATAAATATACAAAAGTATGAAGGCTATTGCTTAACGCATTGTAAGCCGCCCTGAGTCTCCGGAGAAGGGCGGCATATAAATTAAATAAAAAATAATAATAATAATTCTATTCCACTGCTGGAATGGCCTGGGAATAGCCCAGACCTTCACCCAATTGGAAATCTATGGAGCCGACTAAAGAAACTGGTTAGTCAGAAGCGACCCAGCAATAAAACCCAATTAATAGAAGCCATCATTCAATCTTGGTTTCACATGATAACAGCTGTAGAACTCAAAGACTTGGTTCGCTCCATGGGAAGACGTTGTAAGGCCGTCATTCATGCTAAAGGTTACCCAATTAAATATTAACTGACATGGGGATCATTTTTGTATATATTTTTTTTTTCCTATGGTGATCATTTTTGTATCTCTCGTTTCTTCTACGTGTTTTCTTCTTTATGCTGTATTTCATTTCATTTTATTAGATTTATATACCGCCCTACTCCCGAAGGACTCAGTAACCGCTATTCTAATAGCAGATCCATCATAAAAGTGATTGCATTACATTCTTGATTCAATTCTCTTTCCATTGATATATAATTTTATGATGGTACTACTCCAAAAAAAAAAAAAAATGCTGTTTTTTTTTTTTTAAATTTGATTTATATGCCGCCCTTCTCCGGAGACTCAGGGCGGCTTACAATGCGTTAAGCAATAGCCTTCATCCATCTGTATATTTATACAAAGTCAGCTTATTGCCCCCACAAACTGGGTCCTCATTTCACCTACCTTAGAAAGGATGGAAGGCTGAGTCAACCTTGAGCCTTGGCGAGATTCGAACCTGCAGTAATTGCAGGCAGCTGGTCTTAATAACCAGCTTAATAACAGGGTGCCTTAGACCCACTGTACTACCAAGGCTCTTTTTAAGTTATTAGCTAGTTTTAGAAAATACACTTTCCCCGAAATGTTTCCACAATTTTGGCCACTTCTGTAGGCCCCAGGCAGATGGAGGTGCCCCCCCCCAAAAGACTTACTTCTCCAGCTCCTCCTGCGAGTGAGCGAAGGTGCAGTTGGTTCCGCGAGGACACCCGCCCTGCTGTCTGAGGTCGCGGCAGAGGCTTGTTTTATACTTGCTGTTCGGCTGTGGCTTTCAAAAGAAGAGAAGAGAGAAGTGAAGGGGCACTGCCAACCTTGCGCCAGGCTATCTCTGTCAACCACATGGCATGCCACTATGGGGGACCATTGGCGTTAACCACAGTTGTGCTAGTCTATTTCTGGAGCAACATGGGAAATGGGCGTATCTGCAGTCCCTTTCGGCAACGTCTTAAATCTTTCTCTTTGCTTTTTTGCTGTTCACAAATTCTCATATGTAAAAGGCCCAGAGTCACTGGGAGTTGTGCAGCCGCTAAATCGAACAACATGGAGAAATACACACTCAAGGAACAAGCAGTTAATGGCTTGAGAGGGCTTAAAGCAGGTTTCTCCAACTGGATGTTGTGGCCCGTCAGCGGCCTGTGCAGCTAGTAGCTGATTCCGACAGCGAGGAGGCTGGTGTGGTGCTGCGCCAGCAGCCTGTGCAGCTGGCGCTCCAGTCGGACAATGAGGAGGCTGGAGAAGATGTGGTGCCAGAGGCGGGGATTCAGCCAGGGCCTTCAGAAGCTCCCATAAGTGAAGAGGAAAAAGAGGAGGAGCCTCTTCTCGATGCACGGACGTGCAGAGCTGCCAAAAGGCAGGAGTGGCTCCTCAGGAGGAGGTCTCCTCGAGAGTAAGGCTTGGGGCTAATTGGCCACTCCCTTAGCCTATTTAAGGAAGGACGACGACTGATGCAATTTGCAGGAAACAACTTCGTTCCTATTCTTTCGCGTCTTGATTCCAGAAACGTTTGATTCGGCTCTTGTTTCTCTCTCGTCAGTTTTCCTGCAAATTGCTTCTGGGCATTCTGCCAACCACAGTAAGATTACGGTTATCTGAAATACTGTGCCTCAGAATTGAGTTCTTATTGTTTGGATTCTTGTCAGCTGTTCATGAAGTTAAATTAACAGCCCTTGTTCAGAAAAGACTGATTTAAACTGTACTTGTGTTCGAACAACTACTAAGAAAGCTCATTAGTAGTCCTTAATTAGTAAACTAAGGTTTGTATGGACTTTGTGTGTGCTGCGTTCTTTGGGGTCCGTAACTGGGACAGAACACTGGATCGGCTCCAGCTGTATAAGCTGCCAGTTTTGGACCTTAACACCGGAAGCTTCCACACTGCCACCTTCTTGTGCTTGGGAAAGTAGGAGGGAGGGATTTAGTAAAGAGATTGTAGTTAAGACATAATAGCATTCTTCTTTTCGGTCAAGGTCATGGTGTTCCTGCATCTGGAGGAGGAGTGGTTGCAGTGGTGGCTCAAGTTGGGATGGATGGTGATTGGGCCATGGGGTGCAGGGGATGGATTTGGGGAAAACCTGGAACTCTCAGATTCGGGTTTTTCCAGATGTGCCAGTAAACCTACTCTAATAAATGAAAGATTTGAGATGATGCCTGCCCTCTTGAGTTTTCTGATTGGAGTTGGGTTGTTCTGGAATGCTGACATAAATGTCAACGGTGGCCATTGCGGAGAATTTGTTCTGACCCGGTCTTTGCAGGAGTAAGAAACAGACTCCCCCGCAACAAAAAAAACCCTCTTTATTTACACATGGGGAATTCACTGCCTTCCCCAACAGAAAATCCAGGCAAGACTCCTGCAAGGAGTTTAACTGAAACAATAGTCCTTATCAGCTCGTTAGGATAAATGCAAGGCTGGGAGCTCCCAGGTGGGGAGGCTGCAAATTAAGTCAGTTCAAACAGAGAACTAGACAAACCTCAGTTCGGCAAGGCAGCCTTTGTCGCACGAAACACACAAGGAGCAAACTTTCCAGAAATGCGAACGGTTGTCTCCTATGACAACCACTCCCTTTTCCTCCTATTTATTCCCCAGCCAGGGAGGGGCCATTCAGCATCCATGTGTGCTTTGCTTCCCGAATCGACTCCTTGTCCTCCATTGTTCTCCTTTCCTAACTGCTCTGCGCATACGTGTGTGTGGAACAGGCCCCAGCTGTACTTCCTCCTCACTCATATCAGCCTCCAAAGGCAGCTGCCTCTCCAGCGGCTGGGAAATGCCGGATGGCCCTGGCTCTATCTCTGCGTCCGATACAGAGCATCCATCAGAGCCTTCCCCAGGCTCCAGAACTGGCCCAAGTTCCTCCCCAACCTCCTCATCGTCCCGAGTCTGCCGCCAGCTCCACTGGCAGCTGGCGGGCTACAACAAAATTCTGGGTAATGACTTCTAGGTTAGGAAAAGAAGGACTTAAAGCAGGGCTGTCAAACTCCCGGCCCACGTGCCGGATGCATCATGCAGTGCCCACACGCGATTTAGCTGAAAAAGTCCCGATACGTCCACCGTGACGACTTGAGTTTGACACCCGTGACTTAAAGGAGGAAAATCCAGATTTATTTCTCTCTAAGCTGGTGGCTTTCTGACTTTCAGCACCCACAACTGTCAACTAACAAAAGATGAGAGAGTTCAACCAGGCATTAAAAAAATTTAAATGAGAGAGAGTCATCTGTGATTCTAATTTTGTGTGTGAGACTATCTAGTCTTAACCTTACTTGCCGTTTTATAGGTCTGTGTGAGAATCAAAGTGCCATGTTACGACAAACTCAATCGCAACGACCAACCTGTGGAATTTCGGGGCCTTTTCTGCTGTGGTTCTGGATGAAATCCACAAGGCCACGCACCACAGTCTTAACGGCCACCGTGGCGTTTTCCAGCTGCTCCCACGTTGGAGACGCGGCATCTGGGAGGGTGCGAAAAGGGAAGAATTAAAATGAGCTTTCAGTAGTTACCAGGAACAGGTCGCGATTGTGTCATTTTCCGTTTTGCAGGTGTCAAGAGTGATTCGCTCTTTCGCTTAGTTACTTCTTCGCTTGCGGCTTGACAACAATCGGGAGGCTTAGGGTTAGTTGGAATGTTGGGTGTGTGTGTTAGTTAGTTACTTAGTTAGTTAGTTGGAGTGTTGGAGGAATGTTAGTTGAAATGTTGGGGGTGGGAATGGAATGCCAAGACTGCATCTGCAGACTGTGAGACCCAAGGCCACGCCGTGTAGCTGTTTGAACAATGCAGGCTGTTGTCATAACAAAAGGAGCATATTTAATTGGACAACACAATGAACTGAGCGCGGATGGCCAAAAGGGGGAAACCCTAGTTGAACTGTGTGGACTTTCGCGCTGGAAACTCAGAGCTGGTTTCGCTTCTTCTGTGCCAATGTAGTGTATTCAATAAAGCTTTATTTTGCGGAAGAACAATGTCCCACGAGTTTTTGAGATTGGCTAGTTAGACAGCTGACTACAGTCCTCCTCAAAAGAGTCCTGTTCAAGTGAGCAACACTGCTTTTTGAACCATCCAGCAGGATTAAACTTTCTTTAAAAATGGCTGGGTTACCAATGGGCACTATTTCCCCTGTCTTAATTTTCTTCCCAATCCCAAGAGGAAATTACCTGCGGCAGAATTGAGTAGCTGTCAGGGCTCCGAGGAACGCCCTAATTAACTCAAACTTAGTAAAGTTTCAAAAGAAATCCAGTTATTTATTAGGAGCAACATGTCGGCAGCTTGCCAAGTATAGTCAACTCTGCCGCATGTAATTTACGGCTCAACTCTGACCCTGTTCCCCACCTCCTCCCAGGCTGTGTTATAAATCACATTCTCCAACGAGGCACTTTCGCAGGCTGTAGAAACCACACCAACCTTGGAGGGAAGGTATTCATGGAATGTGCTTGTAAACGTGGCTGCTGAACTGCTCCGACAGATCTCCCCCCTTTCTGCCCATGACAACTCGAGAGCAGACTAGAAATGCTTTGCGAGTTGACACCCCAAGTTTTCTCCCCTTTATCAATCCACTGTGAAGTGGTATGCAAGTCTAAGGGCTATTGCTATCTGTCTGTCTGTCTCTCTATAACTATCTGTCTGTCTGTCTATCTATCATCTACCTACCTACCTATCTACCTACTGTGGTGGCACATTGGTTAGAGGGCAGTATTGCAGCCTAATTCTGCCCACTGCCATCAGTTCAATCCTGACCAGCTCAAGGTTGACTCAGCCTTCCGTCCTTCCGAGGTGGGTAAAATGAGGGCCCAGATTGTTGGTGGCAAGAGGCTGACTGTGTAAACCGCTTAGAGAGGGCTGTAAAAGCACTGTGAAGCTGTATATAATTAGGGGATGGGATTCAAAAATTTTAGCAACCAGTTCTCTGCCTGGTTGCTGGGTGGGCGTGGCCATGGTGGGCGTGGCCTACTCGGCCTGCACCACGGTGGGAGGGGGGCTTTTCGCCCTCCCCAAGCTCCGTAGGTGCATTTTTCACCCTCCCAGAGCCTCCGCACAGTCCCTGCACTTACCTGGCATCCAAAACGGGCCGCATGGAGACTCCTGGGAGGGGCGGGGTAGAGTGGGCGGGGCCAGCCAATCCTTGCAACTACCGGTTCGGCGAACCAGATGTAAAATTAGCACCTAAACCGGCCGAATCCCACCCCTGTATATAAGTCTAACGGCTATTGTTATATCATCTTTTGCAACCAACGAAGACTGGAAAAAGCATCGTGTGAAAAGGATCAAATCATGTTGCCTTTAGGGGAGGAGGAAAGAAAGGAGGCGGAACAGGACGGGAGTGTGTGGGGCTCCGCCTTCTCTCCGCCGACCTACCTGGATTAGGATCTATGTTAGCCAAGAACTCCAAATGGGGACGCAGCCGATTGAGGTTGGCGGGGTCTCCCGTTCGCTGCAGAACAATGGTTAATTCTTGCACGCTTTTCGCAAAGGACTCCGGAGACTGGAGCTACGTGAAAAGAAACACACATACACACGTGTTTTGCACCCATCTTTTGCTGACAGATTGAACATTTCCAAGAGCTTTCCCCCAAGGGGGGTGGGACAATAGTGTAAATGCATCAATGCAGGGTGAGAATTTTTTTGGGGGGAGGGGGATCGTTGAAGCCCTTGGAGGTTTATCTGTGTCCTCAGGGTCACCTGAGTTGTGCAAATGGTTCCTGTAGTTTGCAATTTTTCCTCTGGAAATCCATTCCTCCTCCCATACCATTACAAGCACTACTCTGGGTCCGCTTCAAGGTGCTAGTCCTCACCTATAAGGCCCTCCATGACTTAGGTCCAGGATATTTGCAGGACCTTCTCCTGCCTGCCTCTCACCGTCCTGTTCGCTCACATAGGGCCGCTCTCTTCAGGGTTCCGACAGCGAGCCAATGTCACCTTGCTGTGCCCAGAGCTAGGGCGTTCTCTGTGGGTGCTCCCACCCTCTGGAATGAATTACCTACCGAGCTCCGGACGGCTCCTGATCTCCGCTCTTTCCGTCGGGACCTGAAGACTTGGCTGTTCAAACAAATAGGCTGAGACTGATTCTGGGCTTTATTATTTACTACTAATTAATTATTTGGATTAAATTATGATTTTATTGTACTTGTTTCTTAACTTGTGTTCGCCGCCCTGAGTCCTTCGGGAGAATGGCGGCATATAAATACATGTAATAAATAATAATAAATAAATACTCAGGTGACCCTGAAGAAACAGATAAACCTCCAAGGGCTTCAACGACCCTCTAAAAGGATGCAAATGACCAGCTGTCTGCAAGGAATATAAATCCTTCCCTTCCCCACCATGCAGTCAGAGCAGAAGAAGCTTCTTGGGTGAGAAGCGAAACGTCTGCAAAAAGAAAAAACAAGAAAAATCCAGTTGCCTCCTGAAAAAAAAGCACCTCTTGGACAACCACGACCTGGATGACTTAGAATCTCTACAGACGTCCATCCAAGATTCTGGACTTTAGAAAGGTTTTGGAAAGAAGTGCAACACAGAGGGTGGAGGAAAACCGCTTCCCCTCCCCAAAAAAACACAGCCGCATCCTCAGTCCGCATAAACAGAAGATCAGCGTTTTAGGAGCCGCAGCTCCCAGCTCAGAATCTGCCCTATGCAGCTTCATCATTGGATGCATCGAAGCTCATGTTCTGTCCCCGTACCCCACACGCACCCCCACAGACGGCCCGGAGTTAATAAGCCACACGACAAAACTCTTTGAAGATAAAGCTGGCAGCAACCCAGTGGCTAGCTGCCAATTCAGACTTTACTCACACAAAACAAAGATTAGACTGCCAGCATTCCGATCAAACAGGCAGAGTTTTCAACAATACAAGGATTAGTCCAAATGCAGTCCGATAAAGCAGGCAAAGTCCAGTAACGCAGAGATCATGGATTATTTCTAGTTTTTGCTCGTCACAAACTGAACCGGCCACCACACCCACATTTATACCCTGTGGGGTGTGGTCCAGTGACTCAGCTAATCTCTGGCACGCCTTCCCCTCTGCTGCGCACGCTTCTCCCTGCGCCGCTGCTGAGGATCCAGCCAGCACTTATCTACTTCTTCGCTGTCCACCTGTGGCTGTGGGGACGTGCTTGGCTCTGGGCCTATCTCTTGGCCTTGGGTGTCCTCCGGAGGCATTGTCAGAGAGGAGGGTCCTGGAGAGGGAGGCCTTGCCAACTCCTCTCCCTCACTCTCAGAGTCTGCATCTGTCGATAGCCCAGGCTCAGGCAACGGAGCCACAACAGCTCACTTGCTGGGGTGGGTCGGTGGGTGAAAAGCAGCTTCTTTGGACGCTGGAACTCACCTTATCGATGATGGACTGCATATGGGATTTGTGGGCCAGGTCGCCGTAGAGGAGGGAGGACCACTGCTCGGGAGAGATCCGGAGGCCGGCTTCCAGGGCGATGTGGACGATCTGAGCGTCGTGCTCCCTCCTCAATGCCTCATAGCTGCGGAATTCCTCCTTCAGCTGCATCAGGGAGGAGTCCTCGTCCCTCTTGGTGACCTGCGTCAAGAAAGCGACACTGACGATGTGTTGGAATGGTCGCGCATTTATAATAAATACTCTGTCCTGCGCATTGGCAATAAAAATCAGGACACCGAATACAAACTGGGCGGAAACGACCTCGTAGACGACCCTCACTGTCAAGGACCGAGGACCGTGATGGTGAACTTATGGCATACATGCCACAGGTGGCACGCGGAGCAATATCGGCAGGCCCGTGAGCTAGCTCTGGTGCCCATGCATGCGTAGGCCAGCTGATTTTCGGGCCTTCTGGGCCCACCGGAAGCAGGGAAACAGGCTGTTTTCAGCCTCCGGAGGGCTTCCGGGCGGGGTGGGGAAGGCCGTTTTTGCCCTCCCCAGGCTCCTAGAAAGGCTCTGGAGCCCGGGGAGGGTGAAAAATGGGCCTATTGGGTCCACCGTGCCATCGCGTGCCAAAAGCAGGGGGAGTGTGGGAGGGGTCATGCGTGCATGAGTGGGGGGCGGGGTACATAGAATTATGGTGTGGGCACCCACGCGCATAACACCCCCCCGCGCTCCCCCCACTTTTGGCACGCGATGGCAAAAAGGTTAGCCATCACTGACCTAGGAGTACTGATCTCAAACGATCTAAGCACCAGAGCTCGCTGTAACAGCATTGCCAAAAAGGCACTAAGAATCATTAACCTAATCTCGCGAAGCTTCTTCTCCGGTAACACTGTACTGCTAACATACAAAACCTTTGCCAGACCAATTCTCGAATGCAGCTCATCAGCCTGGAATCCGCACTGTATATCGGACATTAATACAATTGAGCGGGTCCAGAGGTATTTCATGAGAAAAGTCCTCCACTCCTCTGCTCACAACAGAATATTTTATGCCACCAGGCTTGACATTTTGGACCTGGACAACCTAGAACTACGCCGCCGACGGTCTGACCTAAGCGTAGTGCACAAAATTATTCTGCTACAACGTCCTGCCTGTCGACGACTTCTTCAGCTTCAACCGCAATAATACAAGGCAGTGGTGAATCTAATTTTTTTTACCGCTGGTTCTGTGGGCGTGGCTTGGTGGGTGTGGCAGGGGAAGGATACTGCAAAATCCCCATTCCTACCCCACTCCAGGGGAAGGATACTGCAAAATCCCCATTCCCTCCCCACTCTGGGGCCAGCCAGAGGTGGTATTTGCCGGTTCTCCGAACTATTCAAAATTTCCGCTACTGGTTCTCCAGAACCTGTCAGAATCTGCTGGATTTCACCCGATACAAGGCCAAACAATAGATACAAAGGTAAACCACTCCAAACTCGATTGCAGAAAATACGACTTCAGCAACAGAGTGGTCAACACCTGGAATGCTCTATCCGACTCCGTGGTTACAGCCTCAAACCCTCACAGCTTCAACCTCAAACTGTCTACTGTGGACCTCATCCCATTCCTCCCATCCCATCCGTAAAGGGGGCGTGCATAAGCGCACCAGCGTGCCTACCGTCCCTGTCCTACTGTCCCCATTTATCTGTACTTATTTCACTTGTTTATACCTAAACCTGCTATCTTTGTACATGTTTGACAAACAAACAAACAAACAAACACAACCCCGCTCAAGCGATCCTTTCTAAGTCACTATGGGTATACTTTTGTTCCGTACATCAATAAGGTACCCAAAAGTCACACCTTGAAGCAGGACGCCCGATAGAGCAGCTGCACCACGTGGCCGATGCTGGTTTTCGATGCCTGGGGGAACCTGGGCTCCAGGCGCTGGACCACAAACAGCACCAGGACTTTGCGGGAGAGGGCCGAGCCGTCTTCCAGCGCCAGCAGGACCAGTTTCAAGGCTTCCTCCTGCATAGCTGGGAGGCCAAAGGATGGCATTACGGTGGGGAAAGCCGAACCAGAAGAAATTGGGGGGGGGGGGGGTTATCTCCTCTCTCTTCCTTGCCAGGAGCACTTCAAAATGCTTATTAAGACCAGCTGCCTGCAATTACTGCAGGTTCGACTCTCACCAGGCTCAAGGTCGACTCAGCCTTCCATCCTTTCTAAGGTAGGTAAATTGAGGACCCAGTTTGTGGGGGCAATAAGCTGACTTTGTATAAAAATATACAAAAAGGATGAAGGCTATTGCTTAACGCATTGTAAGCCACTCTGAGTCTCCAGAGAAGGGCGGCATATAAATCAAATTTAAAAAAAAAAGAAAAGAAAGAGAAGGAAGGAAGGAAGGAAGGAAGGAAGGAAGGAAGGAAGGAAAGAAAGAAGGAAAGAAAGAAAGAAAGAAAGAAAGAAAGAAAGAAAGAAAGAAAGAAAGAAAAGCTGACTTTGTATAAATATACAAAAGGATGAAGGCTATTGCTTAGCGCATTGTAAGCCGCCCTGAGTCTCCGGAGAAGGGCGGCATATAAATCAAATTTAAAAAAAAAAGAAAAGAAAGAGAAGGAAGGAAGGAAGGAAGGAAGGAAGGAAGGAAGGAAGGAAGGAAGGAAAGAAAGAAAGAAAGAAGAAAGAAAGAAAGAAAGAAAGAAAGAAAGAAAGAAAGAAAGAAAAAGCTGACTTTGTATAAATATACAAAAGGATGAAGGCTATTGCTTAGCGCATTGTAAGCCGCCCTGAGTCTCCGGAGAAGGGCGGCATATAAATCAAATTTAAAAAAAAAAGAAAAGAAAGAGAAGGAAGGAAGGAAGGAAGGAAGGAAGGAAGGAAGGAAGGAAAGAAAGAAAGAAAGAAAGAAAGAAAGAAAGAAAGAAAGAAAGAAAGAAAGAAAGAAAAGCTGACTTTGTATAAATATACAAAAAGGATGAAGGCTATTGCTTAGCGCATTGTAAGCCGCCCTGAGTCTCCGGAGAAGGGCGGCATATAAATCAAATTTAAAAAAAAAAGAAAAGAAAGAGAAGGAAGGAAGGAAGGAAGGAAGGAAGGAAGGAAGGAAAGAAAGAAAGAAAGAAAGAAAGAAAGAAAGAAAGAAAGAAAGAAAGAAAGAAAGAAAAGCTGACTTTGTATAAATATACAAAAAGGATGAAGGCTATTGCTTAGCGCATTGTAAGCCGCCCTGAGTCTCCGGAGAAGGGCGGCATATAAATCAAATTAAAAAATAAATAAAAATCAATCAGAACAGAGCTGGAAGGGTCTTTGGAGGGACTCCCTGTTGAAGCAGGAGACCCTATATGATTTCAGACAAATGGCTGAAATAGTATAGGATCTCCTGCTTCAACAGGGGGTTGGATTAGAAGACCTCCAAGGTCCCCTCCAGCTCTATTCTGATTGATATTTTGAAGTTTCCAATCTCTTCTTAAAAACCTCCAGTGTTGGAGCATTCCCAATTTCTGGTGGCAAGTTGTTCCACTGGTTAATTGTTCTTACTTTCAGGAAATTTCTCCTTAGTTCTAAGTTGCTTCTCTCCTTGATGAGTTTCCACCCATTGCTTCTTGTCCTGCCCTCAGGGGCTTTGGAGAATAGCTTGACTCCCTCTTCTTTGTGGAAGCCCCTGAGATATTGGAACCCTGCTATCATGTCTCCCCTAGTCCTTCTTTTCATCAAACTAGACATACCCAGTTCCTGCAACCGTTCTTCATGAGTTTTAGCCTCCAGTCCCCTCATCATCTTAACCGTTCTTTTCTGCACTTTTTCCAAAGTCTCAACACCATTTTTGTAACCTGACGACCAAAACTGGATGCAGCATTCTAGGGGTAGCCTTACTAAAGCTTTATAAAGCGGTACTAACACTTCACGTGGTCTTGATTCTATGCCTCTGTTTATACACCCAAAGGATTGTGATTGGCTTTTTTTTTTTGGCTAATACCTCTCACCCCAGCCCTCTTTTCTACAGCTGTTAAAAAGTGAGAGAAAAGCCGTCTTCATTTTAAAGCTGAAAAAACGGCGTGTCCAGCCTGAATTTGATTGGGGTGTGGGATTGTTTTGTATCCTTGGGTATTCTGGCATGAATTCAGTTTGACAAGAGTTTGGAGCTGAAGGAGGATGGAGCCTTCAACCAAAACGTCATAGCTTAGCCGATGAGTCAAGGACATTCCAACGGCTGGCTGACCGGAGGAAGAGAGAAGTCTCCAAGATTATTATGGATTATGGGAGCGACGGGGCGCTCCCATGTGACACCTCTCCTGCGCGAGCTGCACTGGCTCCCGGTGGTCTTCCGGGTGCGCTTCAAGGTGCTGGTGACCACCTTTAAAGCGCTCCATGGCTTAGGGCCGGGGTATTTATGGGACCACCTTCTCCCACCAATAGCCTCCCACCGGCCAGTATGCTCGCACAGAGTGGGCCTCCTCAGGGTGCCGTCCGCCAGACAGTGTCAGCTGGCGACCCCCAGGGGGAGAGCCTTCTCTGTGGCAGCGCCTGCCCTCTGGAACAACCTCCCCTCCGGATTTTTCGTCGGGCCCTGAAAACTTATTTATTTCAACTAGCCGGGCTGGCTTGATCCCACAGTTTTGGGTTAAATTTTAATTGATTTTAAATTGGGTTTGTTTTAAATTGCGGCCAAAAATATTTAATTATTTTAAATTGTTTTTAAATTTTGTATGTTTTGTTTTTATTTTGGCTGTTCACCGCCCTGAGTCCTATTGGAGAAGGGCGGTATACAAATTGAAACAAAGAAACAAATAAATAAATAAATAAACCAGTTCCCATCTTGGCTGGACAATGTGACAATTTGTTTTGGAAACTTGAGAAACTGAAACTTATATTAGGGTGAAAAGCCTGGGAACTTCAGTACTGGCTTTTTACCAGTTAGTGCCAAGATGGTCACTAACCAAGATGGTCATTTATCTAAATAAACCTGTTCTTTGAAAAAACGGAGTTCAATTTGTGATGGATGCATTACTTGGAACCTGACACGGGGAAGGGAAACTGGGCTCTTTCTCCTCCTCCAGCCATCACTCACCCGGCCCGAGGAACTGGCACCCTCTGGCCCGGACAGCGGCCCAGAGATTGGCCGAGAGTTGCTGAGGATTCTGGTGTGCCAAGATCAGCTCGGTGACGGTCCTTTCCCCGAGCGAGCGAGCTGCCCGCATGGCCCTGATGCGGCCTTCTTCTTCCACCAGCTGGCAGTTGACCAGGGTCACCAGCTTCCGTTGCATCGGCCGGCTCAGCGTGCTCTGATTTAAGCTAGCCACACCTTTGAAGAACGACGTTAACAGTTACGTATCACTGCTTCGCCTTCAGAAACTGTCCTCAAAATACACTTTATGAGCAGGTGATTCAAGCAACAGCTTTGGGTTTTTTGTTTTTTTTGGAAAAGTTTTTCAGTTTTATTTCTTTCACACATAATATAAAATGTACATTTTCTTATACATAATTAATCCTACATATACACGTTTTCCTTAAAGAAAGCATAAAAATAAGGCATTTTAATTACATTCGGAGTTGCTCTTCTACCTTTTCTTCCCTCATTTCGCAACAACCCTTCTCCTCCTCTTTTTCTTCCCTCCCTCCTCTTTCTCCTCCTTTCTCTTCCCTCCTCCCCTACCTCATTCTACTTCCCCTTCTTTTCCCCCACTCCTCCCTTCTTTCCCCTCTGCTCACCTTCTCTCCTACTCCTATCCCCTACCCTTCCTCTCCTTTTCCCTTTCTTCCATTCCTCTCCCTCCCTCTCCTCTCCTACTTTCTCCTTCCTCCTCTACCTCGTCCTACTCCCTTCTTTTCCCCCACTCCTTTCTTCTTTCCCCTCTACTCACCTTCTCTCCTACTCCTATTCCCTACCCTTCCTTCCTCTCCTTTTGCCTTTCTTCCATTCCTCTCCCTCCCTCTCCTCTCCTCCTTCCTCCTCTCCTACCTCACCCTACTTCCCCTTTCTTTCCCCCACTCCTCTCCTTTTCCCCCTACTCACCTTCTCTCCTACTCCTGTCCCCTACCCTTCCTTTCTCTCCTTTTGCCTTTCTTCCATTCCTCTCCCTCCCTCTTCTGTCCTAATTTCTCCTTTCTCCTCTCCTACCTCACCCTACTTCCCCTTCTTTTCCCCCATTCCTCTCTTCTTTTCCCCTACTCACCTTCTCTCCTACTCCTATCCCCTACCCTTCCTTCCTCTCCTTTTCCCTTTCTTCCATTCCTCTCCCTCCTCCTCTCTCCTTTCTATCTTCTTTGCTGTGGAATATTCTCATTTGGTATCCGAACAACTCCTGTATTCTAGTCAACAGCTGAAGGGGAGACCTTGCTCTGGTCCAGAGGAAGCCAGAGTGGGGCGCAGGAACTTACCTTTACTTCCGCTCAGCGGCTTTAAATAGAGGGCCAGATCTTCCACGCATTTCTTCGCCACCTCATAGTGCTTGTCTTCTCCAAGGTTACTCAGCTTGAGCGCCTGGCGATTGGGCACCTAGAGGGGTTCCCGAGGAGAAAGCACTCGTGAGCGTGCCTTCGTTTGAAAAAAAGGGGGGCAGGAGGGAAAAGGCGATTTGGGAAAGGACAACCCATGTCCAGGTTAGTTGGCAGACTTACAAGAGTTCATTTCAAAGTTTGAAGTTACGGCACTGGAAAAAAGTAAATTGTGACCATCTTTCACACTTACGACCGTTACAGCGTCCTCATGGTCACCGGATTTACATTTAGCTGACTCACATGACGGTTGTAGTGTTCAGGGGGGGGATAGGGGGAATGTCACGTGACCCCCTTTTGCGACCTTCTGACAAGCAAATGTCACTGGGGAAGCCAGATTCGCTTAGCAACCGTGTTACCCGTGTTTCCCCAAAAATAAGACCCTGTGTTATATTTTTTTTGAACCCCGAAATAAGCGCTTGGCCTTATTTTCGGGGAGGTCTTATTATTTTGGGGCGCGTGGAGGAAACCAGAGGAAATGGCGGAGACCGGCTGTGCATGCGTTTAAATATTTTCGGGGAGGGCTTATTATCAGGGGAGGTCTTATTTTAGGGGAAACAGGGTACTAATTTGGGGCAGCGGTTAAGTTGCTGGAGGCTCTGAGTTTATTTATTTATTTATTTATTTATTTATTTATTTATTTAATTAATTAATTAATTAATTTGTATACCACCCTTCTCCTTTCGGACTCAGGGCGGTGAACAGCCAAAATAAAAAACATTTGTACGAAAGTTAAAATAATTATTTAAAACTAATTAAATAGAATTTGGCCCATAATTTAAAACATATCAATTAAAATCAATATCAAACGTTAAAACCAACATGGAATCAGGCCAGCTGATTGAAGTTGAAGAAGTTCTGCCTTAGTCATTGAAAGCTGGACGGGTGACTTGGGGCCCATCCTTCTCTCTCAGCCCAACCCGACTCACGGGAGGAAGGAAGGAGAAGGAGAAGGATTAGGTATGCTCGCCCCTTCGAGTTACTTATAAAATAATAAAAGCAGGATAAAAATCTAAATAAGCAAATAAATCTTCCTTCTCCGGTTTGATTGCCCCAGGGGTAAAATGCACTTACCTTTCCTAACGGCTCAGTAATATGCACAAGCCATGCGCGCTCATGCTGCGTTTGCCGTCAGTGGCACATGCACTTGCTTTTCTCTCGCGAGCGCCATCGTCTGTGCATGCGCAGTGGGTCAAAACCGGGACGTGATGACGTCCCAGTTGGGGGGGGGCGGAGCCTCCTGCCGCCGGCACTACTGGCTTGCACGAGCCAGATTTTCACCGCCTGCACTTCACCACTGGATTGCCCGTTGCAGACTTCCTTTCCCAGTCCCTGCACCAAATCAACGTGTGTGTGTGTGTGTGTGTGTGTGTGTGTTTGTGTGTGTGTGGTGCAGTGGTGGGTTCCACCCGGTTCACCCCAGTTCTGTCGAGCCGGTAGAGGTGACGATATGACGTCCCCGAACCGGTTCTGCCCCCCCCCCGTGTTATTCTTACCTTTTATTTGGCCCCACCCCCAATCTATTGCTGCCTCCTGAGTCCCAGCTGATGGGCTATAAGGAAAAACTGTTTAAACTCTTGCCGAGGGGCTTCAAAGGGCCGCCCTACAGATGATCAGTGGTAAAAGAGCCGAGGTGGCACAGAGGTTAGGGTGCAGTACTGCAGCTACTTCAGCTGACTGCTAGTTCAGCAGATCAGCGGATCAAATCTCACCGGCTGAAGGTTGACTCAGCCTTCCATCCTTCCGAGGTGGGTAAAATGAGGACCCAGATTGTTGGGGGGCAATATGCTATTTAGTATACTGTCTTTGGTGTAAGCCGCCCAGAGTCCTCGGAAAGTGGGCGGCATAGAAATATGACAAATAAATAAATAAAAGGCAGTTTGGTGGTAGACCGGTGCCTCCAAAAACAAATGAGTAGACCGGTGCCTGCAAAAATAAATGGGTAGACCAGTGCCTCCAAAAACAAATGAGTAGACCGGTGCCTGCAAAAATAAATGGGTAGACCAGTGCCTCCAAAAACAAATGAGTAGACCGGTGCCTGCAAAAATAAATGGGTAGACCAGTGCCTCAAAAACAAATGAGTAGACCGGTGCAGCTCTGCAAGCAGTTAAAAGCCTGGTAGACCAGTACCTCTGCTAAATCCTAAAGAATTGTCACATGACCATCAAGCCACGCCCACAAAATAAGCCACGCCCACAGAACCGGTAGTAAAAAAAATTTAGAACCCATCCCTGGTATGGTGCCTTTCCCTTTACCTGGGCTCCCACTAACTGGAGCAGCGCAAAGTTGACGGGCAGCACATCGATGTCGGTGTGGATGGCGGTCTGGTCGAAAGGGCAGGCCTTGCGGTGCAGCTTACTCAGGCAGCTCTGGCAGACGGTGTGGGAGCAGCCGAGGCTGATGGGCTTGTGCACGTTCTCGTCGAACTCATTGTAGCAGATGGGACAGGACAGGAACTCCGTCCACTGGGCGGCCTGCACGGGCATTGTGGAACGCAGGGCCCTCGTTTCAGCCGCTAGCACTCCATGTTGGCACCGTCCAGGGGTCGGGAGCTGGGAGAGAAACAAAAATATGCCAGAAAAATTTGATAAGGAAAGCATGGACATGTCTTATCAGCAGCGAGGATTATCTTGGCACAATATTGGAAAGATGAAGAAACACCGCAAGATGAAGATAGATAGATAGATAGATAGATAGATAGATAGATAGATATTTATTTATTTATTTATTTATTTATTTATTTATTTATTTATTTATGTTTGATTTATATGCCGCCCTTCTCCGGAGACTCAGGGCGGCTTACAATGCGTTAAGCAATAGCCTTCATACTTTTGTATATACCTGCTTAGTAGGGCTTTCGCCCCCCCTTCCTAAGCGGTGTTCTTTTTTATACAAAGTCAGCTTATTGCCCCCACAATCCAGGTCCTCATTTTACCTACCTCGGAAGGATGGAAGGCTGAGTCAACCTTGAGCCTGGTGAGATTTGAACTTGCAGTAATTGCAGGCAGCTGGTGCTACTTAACAGCACTTTAGTCTGCTGCGCCCCCAAGGCTCTTGTGCACGTTCTCGTCGAACGTGAAGATACTAGACCCGTGATGGTGAACCTATGGCACGCATGCCCAAAGTGGCACATGAAGCCATGTCGCCGGGCACTGGCGGTCTTGCCTGTTTTTCTTCCGGGTTTCTGGTGCGCAGGCGTACGTGATGATCAGCCGTCTATGTGAGCAGAAGTGCCGAAAACCAGCCTGCACAAGTGCGCTGACCAGCTGATTGTTGGGTGCGCATGCGCGCTGGGACCTGGAAGTTCAGCTTTTCCGGAGCGTGGCCCAAACGAGCGTGCGCACGCACACATGACATTTTCACACGACCTTTTCAGCACTCAGTGCCGAAAAGGTTCGCCATCACTGTACTAGACTGTGCAGGAATGGATAGACTTACATTGAAAATCAAACAGAAAGAAGATACAAAATATTATCAAACAAGGAACTTATTTTACCAGTGTGTCAGCGTTGCAACGCTGGCATAGAGGGAGTAGAGGAGAGCGAAAGATAAACTCTGAGACTTTTGCCTGCTAAATCCCTTTGAAGCCCGGTTGTCGTGGAAATGAGGGGAGGGGGCACATTCCTGGGAAATGACGGGGAAAAGAAGTTTGAAGAATGACATGGAAGACAGCCAATGAGAAGCAGAGATTTGGGGATCTGAAAGGGAGGGATTGGGAGGCAAAAGGTCAGTCTTGTCCGCGCGGAGTCATGATCCAGTGGCTGAGCTCAATTAAAGAAAGATTTCCTTAAAGATTGACAGTTTGGAAATTCATTTAATTTTGAGATAGCACCGCAGTCTGACACAGTGTTTTGGAAAAAAGGGCTGGAGAGCAAGAATGGAATCTGTATTGTTAAGCAAACTAAATATCGATGTTTATCAAGCACTGAGAAACGTATTTAACAGGAAATTAATAAAATTTATTTTTTTTAAAAAAAATGTTTATGCACCAGCCTCCTTTGGGCTCAATTAGGCTCGTAAATTGAGGACTTACTGGCTTCTGGATTCATTTTACCAAGCTACTTTGCCCATTGTTTGCATCTTCTCTTTCAGCCACTCTGATAAATTATGTTTATGATTAGCAGTCATTTTTTTAATATTGCACTAAATACTATTTATCTTTTTAAAAAATTCATATTAGTGGTCCACGGGATTTAAAATTACGAATTTAGTGGTCTGAAAGGTTGGTGACCCCTGGTTTATATGGTTTTTATTGGAGGGGTTACGAAACCATCCCCAGCATCTGGCATCAAAGAAAATACCGCTTCACAGCCGGGAAGATTGATTTCTGGCAGCTATTGCTAAAAGCTTTTGCAGACACTCTCTACCGACTTGGGAATTTGCTGGGCCAGAGATCTCTACTACAATTAGCCACGGTTAAAAGAACACTCATGCCCAGAGGCAGCGTTTCACCAGCTTCAAGCAAATAATAAGTGCTAGGAACAATTGAGAGTTCATAACGCTTTAACTTAAATGAGCCTTAAGCAACATTAAAAAAAGATACAGGGAAAGTCTTCAAAAGTCTGCACAAGAACACAAATCTTAACATCAAAAATAAGTTCGTATGCTCATTCTGACTCACAAGTTGTATAAAGCCATGGATTCTTTTAGAATAGAATAGAATAGAATAGAATAGAATAGAATAGAATAGAATAGAATAGAATAGAATAGAATAGAATAGAATAGAATAGAATAGAATAGTTGGAAGGGACCTTGGAGGTCTTTTAGTCCAACCCCATGCTTAGGCAGGAAAACCTACACCACTTCAGACAAATGGTTGTCCAATCTCCTCTTAAAAACTTCCAGTGTTGGAGCATTCACAATTTCTGGTGGCAAGTTGTTCCACTGATTAATTGTTCTAACTGTCAGGAAATTCCTCCTGAGTTCTAAGTTGCTTCTCTCCTTGATGAGTTTCCACCCATCGCTTCTTGTCCTGCCCTCAGGTGCTTTGGAGAATAGCTTGACTCCCTCTTCTTTGGGGCAGCCCCTGAGATATTGGAAGACTGCTATCAGGTCTCCCCTGGTCCTTCTTTCCATTAAACTTTAACCGTGGTTTGTTCAATAAATCACAGTTAGTCCTAACAAGTCACCCATTCCTAGTGGGAAAATGCATCGTCTGGGAAATATCGCACAAGTAGAACCAAAAAACAAAACCCCCACATGTGGCAATTTATGGTTTTGCGGCCTGGAGATACACTTTTGTCTGTAAGCTGAGTTAGTGACACCTTCCAGGAGATATTTGTGTGGTATTAAGAGTTAAGTGGGACCTTATTTTCAAAAGCAACACTAATCTGGTGCCCCAAAGGTGCCATTCTCTGCTTGGGAGGGTTAACACTGCCTGTCCTTGACCCAGAAATCCCACACACCCACGTTCACAATCTGTTTCTGTTGCTTCCCTCTGGGAGGAGGTTTCGAAGTATTTCTAGCAGGGCAGGACTCCCAGATTCTGGAACAGCTTTGTTCCCTGGGCCATCCGTCTGGGAAACAAGCAAGGTTCGTTTTTCTCGCCATGCACATGCATACATCCATGTCGTTTCTCTGTGTCGTATATGTGGGTATATTCATAATTTAGTATTTATTTTGTCATGTTTATGTAGTGTATATCGGAGGTGGTGACCCTTTGAGAGCTGCACAATTTCATTTTAATGTATGCCGATCAGTGTACATTCAAAGTGACAATAAAGTTATTCTAAATTAAGTTCTGAGAAGCCTTTTGCTCCGTTAGGGAAAAAAAAAATCTACTGCCTGCATTTTAACCATTAGGGGGACTAGTCCTCATGCTTTTCTCCTCTCTCCCACTTTGTCCCCCAATTCTGAAGTAATAAGCAAGAAACAGGAGAAGAACTGATGAAGAAAGAGGGAGATAGGAGGGCAAGAAAACCGCAGGGCGCTTTCCAATGTTATTCTACAGGAACGCCTATAGCAAAATATAATAATAATCATAATAATAAAAAATAATAAGGTACTTAGTTGATACCTAGGATGCTGGCAGCAACCCGTATCAACCATGAGCACCAGTCAATGGTATTTGTGATGCATTTTTGAATGTTCAGTTGATTGAGTTTCATGTTTAATGAATAAAGTATAATAATAATATTAATAATAATAACAACAACAACAACAATGTACCATGTCCAAGAATTTTACAAAATACATCAAGAAATTGCAGCTTCATGCAATAACCAGCGGAACTGGAAAAAAACTGAGCTACTCGGAACATCGTATATTTTAAGAAGATACTTGGTGGATACCTAGGACGCTGGCAGCAACCCGTATCAACCATCAGTGCCAGTCAAGGATATTTGTGATACATTTTTAAATGTTCAGTTGACTGAGTTTCATGTTCAATGAATAAAAGAAATAATAATAATAATAATAATAATAATAATAATAATAATAATAATAATAATAGTTCCCCCACACAAATACACTTGGTAGGACATTTATTGTTGTTGTTGTTGTTGTTGTTGTTGTTGTTATTATTATTATTATTATTATTATTACTTTATTCATTAAACATGAAACTCAGTCAACTGAACATTCAAAAATGCATCACAAATACCGTTGACTGGTGCTAATTGATACGGGTTGCTGCCAGCGTCCTACGTATCCACCAAGTATCTTCTTAAGATGTACAATGTTCTGAGTAGCACAGTTTTTTGCAGTTCCGCTGGTGTTATTGCAGGAAGCTGCAATTTCTTGAGGTATCTTATAAAATTCTTGGGCATGGTACCAAGTGCCCCGATGACAATGGGTATCACTGTTACATGTTTCATCCATAGCCATGTAGGAGCCTGATGGCGCAGTGGACTAAGTGCTGTTAAAGTAGCACTTAGTTGCCAGATGCCTGCAATTACTGCTAGTTCGAATCTCACCAGGCTCAAGGTTGACTCAGCCTTCCATCCTTCCGAGGTAGGTAAAATGAGGACCCGGATTGTGGGGGCAATAAGCTGACTTTGTATAAAAAAGAACACCACTTGGGGGGGCCGAAAGCCCTACTAAGCAGGTATATACAAAAGTATGAAGGCTATTGCTTAACGCATTGTAAGCCGCCCTGAGTCTCCGGAGAAGGGCGGCATATAAATCGAACCAATAAATAAGTAAATAAATAAATAAATAAATAAATAAATAAATAAATAAATAAATAAATAAATAAATAAATAAAGTTTCGATGACCAGGTCACGATATTTCGTGATTTTTTTCCAGTTTTTTTTTCTTCGACTCTGGTATCTCCTGGTATCGCGATGTTACTAAATTGTACATTTCAGATTATTATTATTATTATTATTATTATTATTATTATTATTATTATTAACTTTGTTCATTAAACATGAAACTCAGTCAACTGAACATTGTGATGCATTTTTGAATGTTCAGTTGACTTGAGTTTCACGTTTAATGAATAAAAAATAATAATAATAATAATAATAATAATAATCATCATCATCATCATAATAGTCCCACACACACACATACACTTGGTAGGACATTTATTATTATTATTATTCATTAAACATGAAACTCAGTCAACTAAACATTCCAAAATGCATCACAAATACCATTGACTGATGCTAATGGTTAATACGGGTTGCTGCCAGCGTCCTAGGTATCAATCAAGTACTTTAAGATTATTATTATTGTTATTATTATATATTTTATTCATTATACATGAAACTCAAGTCAACTGAACATTCAGAAATGCATCACAAATACCATTGACTGGTGCTAATGGTTGATACGGGTTGCTGCCAGCGTCCTAAGTATCAACCAAGTACCTTCTTACTACTACTGCAACGCTCTCTACATGGGGCTCCCCCTGGGGTGCACCCGGAGGCTCCAGCTGGTCCAGAACGCGGCCGCGCGGGGGATTATGGGGGCGACGAGGCGCTCCCACATAACACCTCTCCTGCGCGAGCTGCACTGGCTCCCAGTGGTCTTCCGGGTGCGCTTCAAGGTGTTGGTGACCACCTTTAAAGCGCTCCATGGCTTAGGGCCGGGGTACTTACGAGACCGCCTTCTGCCACCAATAGCCTCCCACCGGCCAGTACGCTCGCACAGAGTGGGCCTCCTCAGGGTGCCGTCCGCCAGACAATGTCGGCTGACGACCCCCAGGGGGAGAGCCTTCTCTGTGGCGGCGCCCACCCTCTGGAACAACCTCCCCCCAGAGATACGTACAATAACAGACCTCCGGATTTTTCGTCGGGCCCTGAAAACCCATTTATTTCAATTAGCGGGGCTGGCCTGAGTTAATTTTAAATTGATTTTAAATTGGGTTATTTTAATTTTCGGCCAATAATATTTAATTATTTTAAATTGTTTTTAAATTTTGTATGTATTGTTTTTACTTTGGCTGTTCACCGCCCTGAGTCCTATTCTGGAGAAGGGCGGTATAGAAATTTAAATAAATAAATAAATAAATAAATAAATTAAGATGTACGATGTTCCGAGTAGCGCAGTTTTTTTGCAGTTCCGCTGGTGTTATTGTAGGAAGCTGCAATTTGTTGATGTATCTTATAAAAATTCTTGGACATGGTACCAAGTGCCCCGATGACTATTATTATTATTATTATTTGTTAATCTTTAGTGAGATTCATAGCCTTTGAGGCTGGTTAATAGCTCAGCAGCTTGAGTCCTAACCAAGCACCTAGGAAATGTTAAGGTATCGTCGGAGGATGTAAGCTGTTCCAAGTAAGGTGGTTTTTTTGTAGAGTCAAAAATCATTATTATTATTATTATTATATTATCTTTAGTCATTAAACATGAAACTCAGTCAACTGAACATTGCGATGCATTTTTGAATGTTCAGTTGACTTGAGTTTCATGTTTAATAAATAAAGTTAATAATAATAATAATAATAATAATAATAATAATAAGCATTGTCAGCTGCAGAAGGCCACCTTACTGGGATCTGCTCGCATAATCCGCCGATACATCACGCAGTCCTAAACGCTTGAGAAGTGTTCGACTAGTGACTAGGAGCCTTGGTGGCGCAGCGGACTAAACTGCTGTTAAAGTAGCACTTAGCTGCCAGCTGCCTGCAATTACTGCGAGTTCAAATCTCACCAAGCTCAAGGTTGACTCAGCCTTCCATCCTTCCGAGGTAGGTAAAATGAGGACCCGGATTGTGGGGGCAATAAGCTGACTTTGTATAAAAAAAGAACACCGCTTATGAAGGGGGGGGGGCGAAAGCCCTACTAAGCAGGTATATACAAAAGTATGAAGGCTATTGCTTAATGCATTGTAAGCCGTCCTGAGTCTCCGGAGAAGGGCGGCATATAAATCGAACTAACTAACTGAATGAATGAATGAATGAATGAATGAATAAATAAATAAATAAATAAATAAATAAACTTGTGATACAAAACCCAGCATGGTTATCTGCGTTTGCTGTGTATACTGTCATTTTTGTGTATATAATAATAATAAATAATAATAAATGTCTTACCAATTGCATGTATGATGTGTACATGTGTATGTGGGGGGGGGGCCTATGGCCTGCACCCCCTTCCTCCCCAACCTTTGGTGGAGGCTTTCCCTCCACCTGCTTGGCAAGCCAGGGTGGCTTCACCTGCATCCCATCACCCCAAAATTTGGAGCAGGAGGGACCCCACTCCATAGAGAGGCTGCCTTTCTGCACACACCCCTCCCCCTCCCCACCCCTCCCCCCTCCAAGGACCAGAAAGCCCCCCCCCGAGGGAGTGGGAGTGCAGATAAAAGGCTCCCCCCCCCAAATCATGGAAGCCTTTCCCGGGTGGTCCCCTCCCTGCTCCTGTTGACCCCCCCCGCCTCTTTGAGGGCCCCTCCCCTCCCTGAAGAGGACCCCTCCCCTCTCATGCAGCCCCTCCCTCCGGGGGGGTGGGGGAGGGGTCTCCTTGTGGGCGCCTCACAGCAGGCGTCCCCCTCCCCTCCCCTCCGGGCCTAAGAGCCCCCCCCCCACTCCCCTCCCCTTACTTGCGGGAGGGCCCGGCCTCTCCTCACAGCCCCCGAGGGGCGAACCGCGGAGCGGCCCGTCGGCGGCGGCGGCGGCGTCGCCTCCTCATCGCGGTGACAGCCGGGAGGCCCCGCCCACCCAAGCCGCGCCCCCTCCTCTCGCGAGACTTCATTCTTTTTTTTTTCTCTCTCGCGCGCGTGCGCGGGCCTCCCAAGCAACCAGAGAGATGAGTCGCGCGTTGCCAGAGAGGACTCTTTCGGGCTCAATTCCCTCTCCACCCCCCCCCCCGGCAGAGGGAGGGCGTGGTTTTAGATTTGCATAGCCACCGCCCCCCCTTCTCCTCAGCGGAGGCGGGGCCTCCGAGCTTTGCTGGAAAGGATGCAGAAAACAGCAAATAATTGGGAATTTTTGCAAAAGGTTTTTTTTTTTTTTAAAGTGGGCGATGGAAGAACCCGTGGAAGCGGGAGTCGCCTTCAGACGTGTTGCGGGTGCTTCATCATTAACCAAGGAGAGAAGCAACCTGGAATTAAGGAGAAACTCCCTGTAACAGGGAGGACGATTAACCGGTGGAACTCCTTGCCACCAGAAATCGTGGGTGCTCCATCACTGGAGGTTTTTAAGAAGAAACTATAGTGACAGCTACTTGGCCGGAATGGTATCTCCTGCTTGAGCAGGGGGCTGGACTGGAAGACCTCCAAGGGTCCCTTCTAGCTCTATTCCTGTTCTGCAAATTTACCTAAGATTCCTAAAGATATTGAGGAGATGCTAGAGGGAAACATAACGATGATGGAATTAAATGAAGCGATTAAGAAACAAAAGAATGGAAAGGCACCAGGGCCAGATGGTTTGCCAGCGGAATATTATAGGACATTACAGGAATCTTTTGAATCTTCCGCTACTAGAAGTTATGAATGAAGTGATGACAAAGAAAGAAATACCCAAGTCATGGTCTGAGGCATATATTACATTTTCCTAAGGATACAGACCTACAACAAATCAAAAATTATAGACCTATATCCCTGCTAAATTCAGATTATAAAATTTTTGCTTCAATATTGGCAGAAAGACTCAAGAGATATTTAAATAATTTTATAGATTCAGATCAAAATGGGTTTCTGCCAAAAAGACCAATTAGAGATAATGAGAATAATTCTGGACACTTTGGAATACTACGAAGCCCATCCTGAAAAGCAAATGGCTTTGATATTTTTAGATGCACAGAAAGCTTTTGATAATGTAAATTGGCGTTTTATGATGCTTCAACTGCTCCCTCTTTTTAAGGTACAGGTAAGTCCTCGACTTATAACCACAACGGAGCCCAAAATTGGTTGGCAAGTGAAACACTGGTTGGCAAATATTATGTTGCTAAGCGAGACAAGGAAGCCTTGCCCCGTTTTTACGACCTTTCTCGTCACGGTTGGAGTGAAATCATTGCAAGTTTTTTAGTGAGCCGCCCAGTTGTTAAGTGAAACCGGCTTGCTTCGTGGACTTTGCTTGTCGCAAAAGGGGATCGCATGACCTCGGGAGGCTGCGGCGGTCATAAATATGAGCCAGTGGCCAAACATTCAAATTTTAATCACGTGAACATGGGGATACTGCAATGGGTCGTGGGTGTAACAGTCCTAAGTCACTTTTTTCAGTGCTGTTCTAACTTTGAATGGTCACTAAATGAACTCGTTAGTTGAGAATTATCTGTAAGGTAAAGGTAAAGGTTCTCTTCGCGCATATGTGCTAGTCGTTCCCGACTCTAGGGGGCGGTGTTCATCTCCGTTTCAAAGCCGAAGAGCCAGCGCTGTCCGAAGACGTCTCCGTGGTCACGTGGCCTGCATGACTCAACGCCAAAGGCGCACAGAACGCTGTTACCTTCCCACCAAAGGTGGTCCCTATTTCTCTACTTGCCTTTTTTTTACCTGCTTTCGAACTGCTAGGTTGGCAGAAGCTGGGACAAGTCACGGGAGCTCACCCCGTTCCGTGGCACTAGGGATTCGAACCGCTGAACTGCCAACCTTTCGATTGACAAGCTCAGCATCTTAGTCACTGAGCCACCGCGTCCCCATCTGTAATACATTCAATTCCAAAAATGGGATTCTTGTTCTGGTCTTGTCCACAAAAAGCTTTTGCTTGCCGTGATTTTGCACAAAGCAGTTAAAAGTCTGTCTACGTATTTCAGCTGTCTTGACTTTTTTTTTTTTTTTTAAATTTGATTTATATGCCGACCTTCTCCGGAGACCCAGGGCGGCTTACAAGGCGTTAAGCAATAGCCTTCATCCTTTTGTATATTTATACAAAGTCAGCTTATTGCCCCCACAATCTGGGTCCTCAATTTACCTACCTTAGAAAGGATGGAAGGTTGAGTCAACCTTGAGCCTTGGAGAGATTTGAACTCTTGCAGTAATTGCAGGCAGCTGGTGTTAATAACAGGGTGCTTTAGACCACTGTACTACCAAGGCTCTTTTGCTCTCATAGATGCCCCCGCCCCAAAAACAGATATTGCAAGATTTAGGAGCTAACTTTTATAAAGTCAGCAGGAAAGCTTTTAAGCAGTTTCGGGGGCATCTCTCCTCGTAATTCCAAAATTACACAGAGCAGTCAGCCAGAAGCAAACTTTATTCCCATTACAAACTAAACGGCAAATTTGGCATACACGCATACACAAAGCAGAGCCACGAACAAGATCGTCAAAGCTCTCGAGGTCATTTGGCCAAGTGGATGCTTTTTTTCTCAGAACTGGACAGCTCCCACCTGTGTTACAGACACAATTTGCTTACGAACATCTGGAGAAAAGAGTCTTTTACAACATTGGGAGCATAGCAATCAAACAGGACCGCCTGTTAACACGAAAGCACACTGAAAAGCAGACACAAGAGATTTAAAAAAGCCAAAGAGAAGCGGTCGTAACGTTATAAAACGGCCTTCTCGAAATGCCAGCAACCTGGCTCTCTTGGATAATTTATGCAATTGCCACTGGCAATTTCAGGAAAGGCATGCAATCAATGACACCACCCCCACCCACAATTAATATCTCTATTTTATATCTCAGGTTGCTGCTGTTTTTTTCTCTCTTGAAAATGAGTACCCCTGTAATGGCAGTTGATCCGTTCATCCCAGGAGATAATCCAGGTTGTTTTACATTATCACAAAAAGGTATATTATTTATACTGCCTTAAAAAAATCACAGAATTGCCCCGGATGAAGACGACTGTACGTTTCTAACGCTTCCGGAAAGAAGAAGAAGAAAAAAAAAAATACTGTATTTTGTAACCTGCAGGGATCGCTAACAATACGGACTGAATTTCAGACTGGACTGAAAATGGAACCTAGGTTGAATTCTTGTCAGGCTGGCCAAACAAAGGGAGTGCTCCAATAACAAGTGCTTTTACGACAAGTCCAGTCTTTGTTAAAAGGGGAAAAAATAAAAATAAAAATAAAAGACGCTGCCTTGATTGTGCATCGGGTTCTCGAGTCAATCCCTGGCTACGGTGCAGTTCACTGCGAACAAGACAAATTTGCAAGCAAAAAACCAAAAACAACAAACCAGATGCTCAGATTAAGGCCTCCAAAACCGAAACGGTAAACAGCAGCTACTGTTCAAAGCACGTTAAAAAAATTTTGGGTTGTGGTGCAAAACAAAGGCTGAAAAGACTCTTTACGTCATATATAACGTATAAATATGTAAATAACAACAGCTTAAGCACCGCTTCTTGTTCTATCTTTCTTGGTTGCTTAATATAACAATAGCACTTCGACTTACATACCGCTTCACAGTGCTTTTACAGCCCTCTCTAAGCGGTTTACAGAGTCCGCCTCTTGCCCCCAACAATCTGGGTCCTCATTTTACCGACCTTGGAAGGATGGAAGGCCGAGTCAACCTTGAGCTTAGTGAGTTTCAAACTGCCAAATTGCAGTCAGCCGGCAGTCAGCAGAAGTTAGCCTGCAGTACTGCGCTCTAACCACTGCGCCACCACGGATCATATCTTGGGAAGAAGAGCAGCTATTCGAAAGCCTGCAGGAACATCGATAGATAGGGGTACTGTTCCCCCCCTAAAAGAGGGTGAACATTTGGGTGTGTCTTATACACCAAATGTAGCCCCGCCCACCCGCCGGCCCCCACCCTTTGGCCTCTGCCTCCCAGCAATTTACCTCCTTGCAGCAAGCAGCAAACAGCCTGTTTCAACTTCAGCACAGCCTGATTTGCACAAGCAGCTGATTGTCCGTTGGATCGGCCTCCCGACAATCAGCTGTTTCAGGCTGCAGGGATTGTCATTGCCTAGCGGGCCTCTGCTGCTTGCTGCAAGGAGGCAAATTGCTGGGAGGCAGATTTTTTTTTCCTTGTGCTAATCAGGCTGTGCTGAAAATGAAACTAAAGCAGGCTGTTTGCTGTTTGCTGCAATGAGGCAAATTTCTGGGAGGCAGAGGCAGATTTTTTTTTTATTTGTTTTCCTCCCCCAAAAAGGTAAGTGCGTCTTATACTCCGGAGCGTCTTATACTCTGAAAAATACGGTATTTACATGCAGGATTGGAGTCTGTGGGTGGAGTCTCGGTGCTCAGCATCAAATCAGGCCTTTTTTTTTTTAAATTCCTCTTCCCAAACGACATCTACTCATAATCTATTCTGACTTCCGTGATGGCATCAAAGCCAGATTTGTCCACCCCGGCCCTTCCGTGGACGGAGGTCAGGTGTTTTTTGAGGGCAGACTTGTGCTTGAAGTCCATGTCGCAACAATGGCACTTGTAAGGCCGGTCGCCACTGTGGATGTTGAGGTGGTCCTGGAGGGTGCTCTTGGCAGTGAAGGTCTTCAGACACACCATGCACTGGAACGGGCGGATGCCCATGTGGCCGCGAATATGCCGGTTCAGGTTTTTCTTCTGAGTGAAGGTTTTCCCGCACTGCAAGCACAAGAACAGTTTGTGCATCTTTAAGTGGCGGAGGTAGTTTTCCAGGTGGAGGAAGCCACGGGGGCATTTGGGACACTGATGGCGCCAGGTGTAGCCGGCGTCCTCAGAGGCTGGGAAGTCTGCGTGTGCGGCTCCTTCCGGATTCTCGCCGCCGAAGCTTTGGAACTGGGCTACTTCGCTCATCCTGCTCTCCACGGTGGAGTTGATCAAGGAGTGCTGAGTTTCTGGGAAGTACAAGTTGGTTTTTGAAGAGGTGCAGGGCTGCGGGAACGGCTCGTCGTCCACGCTGGGGACGTCCATTTGGAAAATGCAGATTTCGTCGTCCTTGTAGCCGATCTCCACAGTGGATATCTCAGGGCTTTTGACCTCCTTCCTGTCCGACATTAAACCTTGCAGGGACGCCGGCTGGATATCTCCTTTCTCCTGTTTTATTTGCTCATCTACGTTCACGGGGCTGTCGGCAGAAATCTCAATGATTTCACAGTCTTTATCGGGGCAGCTCTCTCTGCTGCCCAGCTCCATGTCAGATGAGTGGCATTTCTCAGCACACCTGCTGTTGCCTTCGACCGAAGCATCGATTTCGAGGTATCTGGAAAGGGCCTCCGTGCACTTCTCCACGATATGCACCATCTGCAGGTAACTTGCCGCCGTGAGGTATTTCAAAAGCTCCTTCTTCTTCACTTCCAGAGCTCCCGTGTAGCACGAGAGCAGCAGCTTCCGGCCGACTTCGGCGCTCTGCAAAATAGTAATCCGGACGTGCTGAGACTGAGTGAGCAGAAACTGGTCCCGCATGAAGGTGGAGCAGGCGGCGAAGATCACCTTGTGCCCGTGGAACTCGGTGTCGTTGATGTAGACGGAGACGTCGCAGAAGAGGTTCTGCTGCCTCAGCAGGTTCATCTTCTGCAGCACGGCGTCGCCTTGCTGCTCGAACTGGAAATGGAGCACGTCCGAATCGGCAGCCATAATGGCGATTCTGCTGGGGAAGGGGGGAAAAGCGGGGGGAGAGAGAGGAGAAAATGGAATGAAAAGGAAGGTCTCAGCACCGCGAAAGAAGCCATTTTTTTTACCAAGAGTGACCTCGGCCGAAGATGCTTTGTGCTGTTCTGGGGAGCACATTTGTTCTCTCTCTATGGAGCCTGTGAAATCCAACCTCTTCTTTGTGCCCCTCCAGAATAGGAATGAAAAAAAGGAAAAAGGAAGGGAAGGGAAGGAGAAAAAAAAAGAAAGAAGGGAAAAGGAAAGGGAAAAGGGGAAGGGAAGGAGAAAGGAAGGGAAGGAGGAAAGGGAAGGGGAAGGGAAGGAGAAAGGAAAGGAAAGGGAAAAGGGGAAGGGAAAGGAAAAAGAGCTCAATGCATTAATCGCTGCACCTCCATCCCCCGAGATTATAGCTTTTTACCAGGACTCCTCAAACTCTTCAGCTCTTCATGAACTTCCAGTTTGTTCACTGACACACCCCCCCCAAGTCATTATATGAAAACAACTTAATAAACGCTAATAATGCTTTCAATAATGAGAGCAGTTAGAAGCATTTGTGTATCCCAGGTCTCTCAGGAAGGACTCGGTTAATGGGTTAAAAACCTGAAATCCAGTCTCCACATCACGCTAACCATGCAATGAACCCTATATAACGACTCTGGTGTGTATTACATGTATATTAATATATAATATTACTCAGGGGCTGGGTGAATAATTGGGTGGACTGGACATTAACATTTAAACCACTATAAGTGCATGAGGGAAGGATCAGTAGCTGAAAGATGGTTGTATTATATACCTTTAAGTAATATTAAGGTTATGAAGGTTATTAGCACTAATATACTACTATTATTATTATTATAATAGTAGCTGAAAGATGATTGTATTATATACCTTTAAGTAACATTATTAAGGTTACTATGCTTATTAGCACTGAGTAATATATTACATTATTATAATAATAATAGCTGAAAGATGATTGTATTATATACCTTTAAGTAACATTATTAAGGTTACTATGATTATTAGCACTGAGGAGTAATACATTACATTATTATAATAATAATAGCTGAAAGATGATTGTATTATAGACCTTTAAGTAACATTATTAAGGTTACTATGCTTATTAGCACTGAGGAGTAATACATTACATTATTATAATAATGTAATTATATGTATGATAATTGGATTATCATACTGTATGATAATATATTACATTATTATAATAGTAGCTGAAAGATGATTGTGTTATATAACTTTAAGTAACATTAAGGTTAATATGCTTATTCGCATTAATATATTATTACTCAATGCTAATAACCATAGTATATATTATATACATTATAATGTAATATATATTAATATAAACTATATTAATAGATTATAATTTATTATATATATATATATATATATATATATATATATACATACACACATATAGACCCGAATAACCAAAGACCTACACACACATATGCCTATATACATACATACACACACGTCTATATAATTACTCAATGCTAATAACCATAGTATATATTATATTAATACATTATAATATATATTAATATAAATTATAATAAATTATAATATATATATATACACACATATGCCTATATACATATACACACACACACACATATATATATAATTACTCAATGCTAATAACAATAGTATATATTATATTAATACATTATAATATATATTAATATAAATTATAAGATTATGTTATATATATATATATATATATATATACACACACATATGCATATATACATACATATATACACACACACACACAATGTATATAATTACTCAATGCTAATAACCATAGTATATATTATATTAAAACATTATAATATAATATATATTAATATAAATTATAATAGATTATAATATATATATATATATATATATACACACACACACACACATATGCATATATACATACATATACACACACATATATATAATTACTCAATGCTAATAACCATAGTATATATTATATTAATACATTATAATACAATATATTAATATAAATTATAATAGATTATAATATATATATACACACATATGCCTATATACATACATATATATACACACACACATATATATATATAATTACTCAATGCTAATAACCATAGTATATATTATATTAATACATTATAATATAATATATATTAATATAAATTATAATAGATTATAATATATATATATATATATATATACACACACACACACACATATGCATATATACATACATATACACACACATATATATAATTACTCAATGCTAATAACCATAGTATATATTATATTAAAACATTATAATATAATATATATTAATATAAATTATAATAGATTATAATATATATATATATATATATATACACACACACACACATATGCATATATACATACATATACACACACATATATATAATTACTCAATGCTAATAACCATAGTATATATTATATTAATACATTATAATATATTAATATAAATTATAAGATTATATATATATATATATATATATATAAACCTGAGAAAACATATATATATATATATACATACGTATGCATATATACATACATATACACACATATATAATTACTCAATCCTAATAACCATACTAGCAATAATATTACTTAAAGGTATAATCTTTCATATATATATATATATATATATATATATATATATATATATATATATATATATATATATATTTATTTCATTGCCTTATAAGCTTACTTGGGGAGGGGCGTTTGGAGAGCCCCCCTCCCTCTCTGGGGGTGGGGGGGGTCATAAGAGGGGAGGGAGAGGACGACCACCCTGCCCTCCCCACTTCCCCCCTCCGCTCACCGGGCGGCTGCCGACGTGGAGGAGGAGGAGGAGGCGTGAGGGAGGGGAAAAAAAAACCCAGCCAGGATCGTTCCCGGCCTCGGCTGCAGAGCGGTTCGTTGGCTCTCGAGGAACGACTTCCGGGGATGCCCGACGTAGCCGCCCCTTCACCCCCCCCCGCCCGTGACCCGGAAGAAGAACCCTTCGGCCAGCACGTGCTGCGCCGGTTTCTGATTGGCCGCCGTTTCCCCTCCCCGGGTGGGGGGTGTGGCTCAGCCAATGGGAGGGAGAGGCGCTGGGGCGCATGCGCACGCGTTTCTCGCAGCCTTGGGAGGGTTCCGCAGCGTGGGGGGGAAGGATCCCGGGATCTGGGTCGATCCCCCGCGATCGAGGGATGGGGTCGTTTTGGAGGATCCGGTTACTCAGGGAAGGGCATTGCAAAGGAATAAATCTCTTATCTGGCATCGGGTTATGCAGGCTTGATGGGGGAGGGGGAAATGTTTCCCTGCACAGGGAGGTAGTCCTCGTCTTACAACGGCTCACTTAGTGACCGCAAACCCGGTCTCTTTCCTGTACAGGTAGTCCTCGTCTTACAACGGCTCACCTAGTGACCGCAAACCCGGTCTCTTTCCTGTACAGGTAGTCCTCAATTTACAACGTTTCATTTAGTGACCATAAACCCAGTCCCTTTCCTAGAGTTTTCCTGTAAGGTAGTCCTCGACTTACAGCGTTTCATTTAACGACTGTTAATGCGGTCTCTTTCCTGCAGTTTTCCTGTACAGGTAGTCCTCGACTTACAATGGTTCATTCAGTGACCGTAAACCCGGTCTCTTTCCTGCAGTTTTCCTGTACAGGTAATCCTCAACTTACAACAGCTCACTTAGTGACCACAAACCTGGTCTCTTTCCTGCAGTCTTCCTGTAAGATAGTCCTTGACTTACAACGGTTCATTTAATGACTGTTAATGAGGAGTTTCCCTGTACACATAGTCCTCGATTTACAACGGTTCATTTAGTGACCATTAATGCAGTCTCTTTCCTAGAGTTTTCCTGTTCAGATAGTCTTCAACTTAAAACAGTTCATTTAGTGACAATAAATGCGGTCTCTTTCCTGCAGTTTTCCTGTACAGGAAGTCCTTGACTTAACAACCGTTCATTTAGCGACCGTTCGAAATTACAGTAACACTGAAAAATGCGACTTACGACCGTTTTTCACACTTACACCCAATACAGTATCTCCATGATCACATGATCAAAATTCAGATCTCGGCAATGGACTCGTATTTTATGACGGTCGCAGTGTCCCCCGGAAGGAGGTGTCACGTGGTTCCCTTTTTGTGACCCCCTGACAAGCCAAGTCAATGGGGAAAACCAGATTCATTGAAGAACCGTCTTCCTAACTTTAACAACTGCAGTGACTCACTTAACAACGGTGGCAAGAAAGGTCCGTAACGGGGGGCAAAACTCACGAAACAAATGTCTCACTCGCCCTGAGTCCTTCGGGAGAAGGGCGGCATATAAATCCAATAAATAAAATAAATAAACGAACATAAATGTTGGGGCTTGATTGTGGTTGTAAATCGAGGACTAACTGTAATGTTTAATTTAAGGAGGATTATTGGAGACGAGAGCCACAAGGGTGCTTGTGTCTTCTTCGCTTTCCTCACTGCCCGGAGTTTTGCATGGACTGCAGATTTCGGTGGATGGTCAGACTACAACTCCCATCCTCTCTAACCTAAAGAGGTGTGGGGGTTTGGAGATGGAGCCCAGCACCTTGGACAGCACCATTCCATTCTCTATTATTCTCTATTCTATTCTCTCTTCTCTTCCATTCCATTCTCTATTTTATTCTATTCTCTATTATTCTCTGTTCTGTTCTCTATTCTCTTCTCTTCCATTCTCTATTCTATTCTATTTTCTATTATTCTCTATTCTATTCTCTCTTCTCTTCCATTCCATTCTCTATTTTATTCTATTCTATTATTCTCTATTCTATTCTATTCTCTCTTCTCTTCTCTTCCATTCTCTATTCTATTCTATTCTCTATTATTCTCTATTCTATTCTCTCTTCTCTTCCATTCTCTATTCTATTCTATTCTCTATTATTCTCTATTCTATTCTTTCCTCTTCCATTCCATTCCATTCTCTATTCTATTCTATTCTCTTCCATTCCATTCTCTATTCTATTCTCTTCCATTCTCTATTCTATTCTCTTCCATTCTCTATTCTATTCTATTCTCTATTCTCTTCCATTCTCTATTCTCCTCTTCCATTCCATTCTCTATTCCTTTCTCTTATTCTCTATTCTATTCTCTCTTCTCTTCCATTCCATTCTTTATTCTACTCTCTATTCTCTATTCTCTCCTCTTCCATTCCATTTTCTCTTCTCTATTATTCTCTATTCTATTCTCTCTTCTTCTCTTCCATTCCATTCTCTATTCTATTCTATTCTCTATTATTCTCTATTCTCTTCTATTCTCTATTCTATTCTATTCTATTCTATTCTATTCTATTCTATTCTATTCTATTCTATTCTATTCTATTCTATTCTATTCTATTCTATTCTATTCCTCACTCGTGACCAGCTCAGCCTGCCCACAAGATTTCAAAATCACAGTAATCCTAAACTCTTCATTTAGTGACCATAAATGCGGTCTCTTTCCTGGAGTTTTCCTGCACAGGTAATCCTTGACTTACAACAGTTCATTTAGCGACCATTTGAAGTTACAGCAGCATTTGAAAAAAGTGACTTATGATTGTTTTTCACTTATATGACCGTTGCAGAATCTCACACAATCAAAAGTCAGACACTTTTGTGTCAAAAGTCAACACTTGGCCACTGATTCATATTTGTGACGGTTGCAGTGACCTTCCGATGAGCAAAGTCAATGGGGGAAGCCAGGTTCAGTTAACCCACTGTGTGACTTGACTTAACGACGGCAGCGATTCATTGAACAACAGTGGCAAGGCGGGTCATAAAACGGGGGCGAAGCTCACTTTTAGAAGCGCCTCATTTAACAACCAAAATTTGGGGCTCCATTGTAGTCGTAATGGTACATGTATCATTAAAAAAAAAAGGGATGCAATGGCTCAGTGGCTAAGACGCTGAGCTTGTCGACTGAAAGGTTGGCAGTTCGGCAGTTCAAATCCCTGGTGCTGCGTAACGGGGTGAGCTCCCGTGACTTGTCCCAGCTTCTGCCAACCTAGCAGTTCGAAAGCAAAAAAAAAAAAAAAAAAATGCAAGTAGAAAAGTAGGGACCACCTTTGGTGGGAAGGGAACAGCATTCCGTGCGCCTTTGGTGTTGAGTCATGCCGGCCACATGACCATGGAGACGTCTTCGGACAGCGCTGGCTCTTCGGCTTTGAAACGGAGAGGAGCACCGCCCCCTAGAGTCAGGAACGACTAGCACACATGTGCGAGGGGAACCCTTACCTTTACCATTAAAAGAAAAAGAAGGAAAACTACACATTGGAAGGTGGTGTAATTGCTTTATTCTGACTCAGTACACAAACAGAAGGGTGAGGGGTCTTACTAGAATGCATTCACAGATCAAGACCGCCTTCTCTCCCCCAAGAGGTTTGCAAGATGTTGAGGGCGAGATGGGAGGAGGGGGGGATCCCCTCTCCTCGGGAAACCCCTAAACAGGGAGAAAGGACAATAATGCTGGTTTTGTGGTTCTACCTATGAATTGCTACAGTCACAAGATGATTCCGCCCCCTTGGGGGGGGGGGATAGAGCTTTGAGGGCCCAGCATTCCCACCACCTGCTCGCTTACACCTTTGAGCCAACCTCACCATTCTACACACACAATTACTACTCCTCTCCCACTTCTGACCTAAGGATGAACGGAAGATGACAAATGGGCAAAGAAAGAAGAAAGGAGACGGGATACGAAGCAAGGAAGCTGCGTTCGCACAACTCCTCGGCCGGAAAAATCTCTGGCCAGAAAGGGAGGGGTTTCGTCTTGGAAGATTTGGGAGGTCTCTTTGGAGCAGCCGGAGATCCCAAGGCTTCTTCCCCAATCATGTTTTTTTTTTTTTCAAAAGGAAACTCTTTTTATTAGGGGAGTAAATATTGCAAGTCTGCAACCCAGGGCTTCCTGGATTTGCCAGCACAGGAAAAAAAGACCACCATGATAATAGAAAAAACATTCCCAGGGGTCTCCTACGCCAGAATTCTTGGCTAAGAGTCACTGAAATACGGCTCATACGATACACTAATAATCCACCTTCAACTAGTAACTGTTTTTTGACAGTTGGGAATTGCCTCTCCCCAGGAAATAATTCCAAAGAGTCGAAGGACTTATTGTATGCTCTGGAGACCCTCTCCCTTTTCAGAGGCTTCACAAGGGCACAATAAGATCCTTTTCAAACAAATCCTTGCTTCTAACCATTTTACCAAATGCCACTAGTTATTTGAAGCACCATATATAATCTTTTTTTTTTTTTAAAAAGACTTGGGATTTCAGGGACGACGAAGGAACTGATCCCGGGGGTATACGTCAGAAAATAAAGAGAGATGTTAAGCGGAGGCCCTTCTAGCATCCGAAGGGAAACCGTTACGGAGAAAAACCCAATTTGCGCTGTAAAAGGATCGCACAGGTGAGGGAGGGAGGGAGACACATGCAAACTTCAACCGTCCTAGTCTAAGCACGCACGCCGTTTCTACAAAGGATGGGATGAAACCAGATTCTGGTGGGATCGAGGGTAGGAATTGAGCCTGAACGGAAAGACAAAAGAGAGGGTCATCCTACGGGGCACAAAAGGGCCATGCCACTAACCTGCTGGTCCAATTTTCCCCCAGGTTTGCTCTGAAGCAATTGTGCTGCTTCCCTCCCAACCGTCCTATTCAGAAACACTACCGTGTTAAAGGAGTAGATGCTCCTTAGGGTAGGAGGAGACAAGAGGGAAGTACCTAATGGGTTTTTAATCAAGAATACAAAAGAAGGCGGCCGCCCAGAGGCGACCCAAGTAAAAAGACTTTATAATTAATCCAGTGTTGTTTTTTTTTCTCCTTTTCCTTTTTCTAAGAACGCAGTCCTGTCTTTTAGCTTAAAAACTCCGCCAATCACGGAGCGCATCTGTTCCTGGTTTTTTTTTTTTTTTTTTAAACGCCTTCGGCTGGCTCACAACCGAGTGGCTTCTTTTTTTGCCAGGACTTTTAACCAAACCAGGGATTAACCAGTGCCAGCTCTTGTAATGTTCACAGGAGGAAGTTCCGTTTGCAAAAGGGACAAAGTCGCTTAGACACGCCGAACCTTTCTAAAAGGAAGAGGCGAAGGAGGCCTGCTATAAGATCAGGTTCAGGCCTCCCCAAGAGCTCAAAAGTGGGGGGGGGGGAGCCGTGCCAGGTTTGAGCACCCCCCCCTCTCCTGCACCCCTGCAAAGAGAGGCTGGCTGGGTGGGAGGGAGGCAGGCAAGCCCTTAATTCGCGCAGGCACTTTCGCTCCGTAAACTGAGCACGGCCTGGGCCAGTTTCCCCGCATCCAGCACCTGGCTGGCTTCGTTGGCGGGGCAGCCCTTGGAGTCCGCCCCCGAGCCGCAGCCGAAGGCATCGAAGTCCGCGTTGGAGTCCTGAGCGCTCCTCTCGTTGGCGTTGTCGAAGCTGTTCTTGCCGTGAAGCTGCTTGAGGTGCTTCCGGAGGACCGGCTTGTGGGCGAAGACCATGTCGCAGTAATTGCACCTGTGGGGCTTGTCCCCGCTGTGCAGGTTGAGGTGGTCCTGCAAGGAGCACTTCTGGGAGAAGGTCTTCCCACAGATCTTGCACTGGAAGGGCTTGATGCCGGCGTGGACTCTCATGTGCCGGTGGAGGTTGCCTTTCTGGGTGAAGGTTTTCCCGCACAGGAGGCACATGAAGAGCTTGTGCATCTTCAGGTGATTGGCGTAGTTCTCCAAGTGCCGGAAGACGCGGGTGCACTTGGGGCACTGGTGGTGCCACTGCAGGCCCTTGTCCACCCCGCGGTTGCTGGGGCCGAAGAGGTCCTTGGAAGCCACAATGAGGTTGTCGGCCGGCGAGTAGGAGAGGGCGTAGTTGTGGAGCTGGCTCTGCTCCAGGTCGCCCACTCGGTTCTCCACGGTGGAGTTGATGAGGGAGTGCTGGGGCTCCGAGGAAGGGAGGGAACTCTGCTGTCCGGAGGAAACGAAAGGGGCGGGGTCCTTTTTGCTCCCGGCCTCGGCCACCTCCCCGATGGACTCCACTTTCACAATCTGGATGTCGCTATCGTCCATGTCCATGCTGTCCTCCGAGGGCTGGAGGCAAGGCGAATCGGGCTGCAAGGAGTCTTCTTCCTCCTCCTCCTCATCTTCCTCCTCCTCCTCCTCCTCTTCCCCGCCACTGGCTCCGACAGCCTCCTTCGACTGGGAGGATTTGGCCCTGGCTTGGCTCCCCTCTTTGCTTTCCAGCTTCTGCTTCGGCCTGATGAACTTCCAGAGCGCCTCCGTGCATCGCTCCACGATGTGGCTCATCTGAAGGAAGCTGGCGGCCGTTAAATAGTTCACCAGCTCCATCTCGGGGAACTCCAGGACCCCGCTGTAGCAGGAGAGGAGCAGCTGCCGCCCGACTTCCGAGCTCTGCAGGATGGAGATCTTGACCTCCCTGGAGTCGTTGAGCAGGAACTGATCTCTCAGGAAGGGCGAGCCGGCGGCGAAGACGATCTTGTGGCCGTGGACCTCCAGGTCGTCGATACGGACGGTGACGTCGCAGAATTTGTTCTCCTCTCTCAGCTTGTTCATCTTCTGCAGCATCGAGTCCCCGTAGTTGTCAAACTGGAAGTGGAGGCTGTCCGTTCTCTCGGTCATGTTGACAAAAGCCCTAAAAGGGTGTCAATTTAAGAGAATAATCTGTAAGCAAGGAGTTCGGGCGAGGGGTCCTCGACGCGCTCCGAGGCTGGTGGGTTTCTTGCAGCATCTCGTGACCAAACTGGGTAACATCATCAGCGGAAAAGGGAGTGGGGTTTGCAGGGAGGAGGAGGAGAACTGTGGGGTCCTTGGTGCTCTCTGATCTTGGAGGTTTTCTTGCAGGCATTTCATGACCCAAACTAGGTAATGTCATCAAGGATAACTAGCACTGATGATGTTACCTAGTTTGGTAATAAAAAGTCTGCAAGCTTGGAGAGCACCAAGGACCCCCCAGTTTTCCTCCTCCCCCTCCCCTCCTCCTCTCCACAAACCCTACTCCCTTGGAGCACTGATAATGTTACCTAGTTTGGTAATGAAACGTTTGCAAGAAAACCACCAAGTTCAGAAAGCACCAAGGACCCCACAATCCTCCTCCTCCCAATCTCACTCCCTCTAGCACTGATGACGCTACTTAGTTTGGTAATGAAACGTCTGTAAGAAAATCACCAAGATCAGAGAGCACCAAGGACCCCACAATTCCCTTCTTCTCTCCTCCTCCCCCACTCCATAAACCCTACTCCCTTGGATTTACAGACAGGAGGAGAAGGGAAAGGAGAAGAGGAGGAGGAGGACAACTGTGGTGTCTTCAGTGCTCTCTGATCTTGGTGATTTCCTTGGAGATGTTTCATGACCCAGCTAGGGAACAACACCCATGCAGGAGGGAGTGGGTTTTATGGAGAGGAGGAGGAGGAGGAAGAGAAGAAAGAGGGGGAGAAGGCAGAACGGGGGAGGGGAGGAGAAGAGGACAACTGTGCATGTTTTCTTTCAGACATTTCATGACCCAACTGAAGTACATCATCAGTGCATGCCTAAAGGATGCCAAGCATCAGGATTTGGGTTTGGCTAGTCTAGAGAAAAGGAGGACTAGGGAGACATGATAGCAGAATTTCAGTATTTGAGGGGCAGCCCCAAAGAAGAGGAGGGGGTCAACTTATTCTCTAAAGCACCTGAGGGCAGGACGAGAAGCAATGGATGGAAACTAACCAAAGAGAGAAGCAACCAGGAATTAAGGAGAAACTTTCTGACAGTGAGAACAATTAACCAGTGGAACTGCTTGCCACCGGAAATCGTGGGTGCTCCATCGCTGGAAGTTTTGAAGAGACTGGACAGCCACCTGTCTGAAATGATATGGGATCTCCTGCTTGAGCAGGGGGCTGGACTAGAAGACCTCCAAGGTCCCTTCCAGCTCTATTCTATTCTAATCAGAGTCATTCCCCAAGTGAGGCCTGAAGGGCCAACCCCATAACCTCAACCGAGACCTCACCCCAACCTCCCCTCATCTCCTTCCTTCCTTCTCTCCTTCTTCCTTCCGTCTTTCTCTCCTTCCTTCCTTCCGTCTTTCTCTTCTTCCTTCCTTCTTTCTCTCCTTTTCTCCTTCCTTCCTTCTTTCTCTCCTTTCTCCTTCCTTCCTTCTCTTTCTTCCGTCTTTCTTCTTCTTTCTCCTTCCTTCTGTCTCTCTCTTTCCTTCCGTCTTTCTCTCCTTCCTTCCTTCTTTCTCTTCTTTCCTTCTTTCTCTCCTTCCTTCTTACTCTCCTTCCTTCCTCTCCTTCCTTCCATCTTTCTCACTTTCCGTCCTTCTTTCTTCTTTCTCTCCTTCCTTCCTTCTCTCCTTTCTCCTTCCTTCCTTCTCTTTCTTCCATCTTTCTCTTCTTTTCTCTTCTTTCCTTCTTTCTCTCCTTCCTTCTTACTCTCCTTCCTTCCTTGTCTCCTTTCTTCCATCTTTCTCTCCTTCTTTCTCCTTCCTTCCGTCTTTCTCTCCTTCCTTCCTTCTCTTTCTCCTTTCTTCCTTCCTTCTCTCCTTCCTTCCGTCTTTCTCTCCTTCTTTCTCCTTCCTTCCTTCTTTCTCTCCTTCCTTCCATCTTTCTCTCTTTCCTTCCTTCTCTCCTTTCTTCCATCTTTCTCTCCTTCTTTCTCCTTCCTTCTCTCCTTCTTTCTCCTTCCTTCCGTCTTTCTCACCTTCCTTCTTTTTCTCTCCTTCCTTCTCTCCTTTCTCCTTCCTTCTCTCCTTCTTTCCGTCTTTCTCTCCTTCTTTCTCCTTCCTTCCTTCTCTCCCTGCTGGGATGGCCTTGGGGGTCCCCCGACTTCCCTGCACCCTCTAACCTCAACCTCGCCGGGGGGGGGTGGGGAACCTCCAGCATTGACGTCCCTCCCTCCCTCCCTCCTTCCCCGCCCACCGCCTTTGCATACCCCTCCCCTCCCGCCCTCTTGCCAGGGCAGAGTTTAAGGAAAGGGGCGGCAGCTGCGCGCGGGGCTCCAGTGGCCGCGAGTTCCACCGGCCCCCAGCGAAGAGGCGGGTCCGGGTTTAAAGGCCCCCCCCCCGGCCGGGCTTGGGCTCACCTCCTCTCCGCCTCCCCCCGGCGCCGCTGACCGGGGTCCGCCCGGGGGGGGAGGGGGGAAGGCCCGAGCCGGGGGGGGGGGGCGGACGCCTGGCCGAGAGACCGGCTCGCCGCCACCGGAAGCTGCTCTGCCCCACTTCCGGCGCCGCCTCTCTTTCTTCCTCTCCCTCCTTCCCTGAGCCGGCGCGAAGAAAAGAAAGGGGGCGGGGCCGACGCGGGTTGCTAAGGAAGAGGCGGGGCCGCCCAGCCGGAAGTGCGCGCGCAGCCTCTCTGTTCATTTCCCTCCCTCCCTCCCTCCCTCCCCGCCCAGGCGCCGGAAGGGGCACGCACCGCTTCCGGCCGGGCCCGGTCACGTGACTGGGGTTGGGATCGGGGGCGCTGGGGCGGCCTGACAGAGAGGCCCGTCAGTGGAGGCGGCGGCGGCGGCGCTGCTGCTCCCGCGGCGGGCGTGAGGGACGGCGGACCGGCCCATCTGGATGAGGGTGAGCCAGACGGGAGCTTTCCCCCCCCCACCACCAATCGATGAGGGGGGAGGGGGGTCGCCGGAGGGGGGCGGGGCCGGCGTTGGAGGAGGGGGAGGAGCCTAACGAGTGGGCGGGGCTTTTCAGCCAGGGTGGGGTGGGGTTGGGGGGGGGAGAGAAGCAGGAGAGCCCAATAATCCATCATCGATCATGGCAGCCCAAGCCAGTCAATAAAGGGGAGGGTGGGGGGAGGGTCTGTTTTGGTCCCCAAGGGTGCTGAAGACCCCCCCCCTCCTCGTTATGAATGCCCCCCTCCCCCTTTGCTCCTGGGGGAGAGGGGGGAGGATGATGATGATGATGATGCTTTGGGGTGAACCCCCTCTCTTTTATCCACCCTGATCCTATTCCAGAGCTTGGCATCCCTTGGATGGGGCACCACCAGGAGATCCCAAATGGGTTGGGGCGTTTGCGGGGGTGGGTGGGAAATAATGTCCTCAACTTGCCAGCCTTGGGATCTCCTGGTGGTGCCCCATCCAAGGCATTCCCTTCCTTCCTTCTTTCTCTCCTTCCTTCCGTCTTTCTCTCCTTTCTCCTTCCTTCTTTCTCTCCTTTCTCTTCTTCCTTTCCTTTCTCTTCTTCCTTTCCTTTCTCTTCTTCCTTCCGTCTGTCTCTCCTTTCTCCTTCCCTCCTTCTCTCCTTCCTTCTCTCCTTCTTTCCTTCCTTCTCTCCTTCCTTCCTTCTTTCTCTCCTTCTTTCTCCTTCCTTCCTTCCTTCTTTCTCTCCTTCCTTCTCCCTTCCTTCCTTCTCTCCTTCTTTCCTTCCTTCTCTCCTTCCTTCCTTCTTTCTCTCCTCCTTTCTCTTCTTCCTTCCTTCCTTCTCTCCTTTCTCCTTCCTTCCTTCTTTCTCTCCTTTTTTCTCTCCTTCCTTCTCTCCTTCTCTTTTTTCTCCTTCCTTCTCTCCTTCTTTCCTTCCTTCTCTCCTTCCTTCCTTCTTTCTCTCCTTCTTTCTCTCCTTCTTTCCTTCCTTCACTCCTTCCTTCCTTCTTTCTCTCCTCCTTTCTCTCCTTCCTTCCTTCTCTCCTTCTTTCCCCTTCCTTCCGTCAGGAGATCCCAAATGGGTTGAGGCGTTTGGGGAGGAAAAAAAAATAATGTCCCCAACTTGCCAGCCTTGGGATCTCCTGGTGGTCCCCCATTCAAGGCATTCCCAGCTCTGGAACAGGATCAGGATGGATAAAAGAGAGGGGTTCACCCCAAAGCATCATCATCATCATCATTCCACTCCCCCCCTCCCCTGAGGAAAGGGGGAGGGGCATTCATAACGGGGATGGGAGGAGGGGTCTTCAGCACCCTTGGGGACCAAAACAGACCCCCATCCTCCCCTTTATTGACCACAGCTACCTGGCTTGGGCTGCCATGATCGATTATGGATTTTAATCCATAAAGAGGTAAAGAGAGGAGGAAAGGGAAGCGCAGAAACCCCCCCCACACTTTTTTCCCCCTCCCTCCCCCCTCAAAAGAAATAGATAATTTCCATTTCGTTTCTTCAACTTCCCATAAATTCACCCCGATTCCAGCTTGACTCCCAAGGCCATTTTTATATTTATGTTCACGAAGGGAAGCTTGGCCAGGAAAAAAAAAAACCCTTTTGCCTGCTGTTACTTGGGAAGAAACAAGCGAGGCATTTGTGTTCTGGTTATTCTGTGTATCCCAAAGGTCTGCAACCTTAAACACTCAAAAGAGCCATTTGGACCCGTTTCCCACAGAAAAGAAAGCACCGGGAGCCACAAAACCCTTCCCGTGCCTGACTATTTCTTGAGCGGCCACAAAACTAGCATCTGTAGTTGAATTCAACGTTCTGTTTTCTTCTGAAACTTTTCTTTTCTTGGGTTTATCCATGGTTGGCCTACCGGGGGTTGAAAAGTTCAATAAATGGCGTGCCGGGGGGTGTTACACATTGGCGGTTGCGACACATATTTTGAGTGACGGAGCCGCAGCAGAGGGGTGAAAGAGCCACATGCGGCTCCAGAGCCGCAGGTTGCTGACCCCTGGTGTATCTCTTCAAAAACTTACTAAAGTTCCTATTGAATTGGCTATTTATTTACATCTTGTGGGTTTATCATCAGAGGACATCCTGTTGATAAACACAGACATGTATACTTAATCTAGGCACCCACACACATCTACTTGCACAGGGTGTGTCTGTGCGTGGGTGTGCATATTGTTATGTTTGTGTACGCGCGTGTGTGTGTGTGTATACAGAGAGAGAGAGACCCACAGCTTCTAAACAGCTTCTAAACTGAAAGTAGGGGCCCGTTGATGACAAGTTAGAGAGCTTGTCGAAACGTTGCCAAAAAATAAAAAAGAAAACCTTTAAAGTGTTGGTTAGGATTTCAGCCAAAAGTTTTAAAAGACCGTACAAAGTGTTTTGTTAGGATTTTAGAGGATTTTGAGCTGGGATTTTAGCCAGGATTTTGAGATTTTAAGCATTTTAACTAACAGACTTTTAATGACGTGGGAAAGCACCCGAGATTTATGTATGTATGTATGTATGTATGTATGTATGTATGTATGTATGTCTTTGATTATTCAGGTTTTCTCCCACGTAAAATTGGAAGTGTCTTGGCGACGTTTCAACGAAGTCTCATTCGTCATCTTCAGGCTGATGTTTTCGGCTTCGTGCTTCTAGGAGCAATCGCAGGAGAAAACCCGAATAACATTGCTCCTAGAAACACGAAGCCGAGAACACCAGCCTGAAGATGACGAATGAGACTTCGTCGAAACGTTGCCAAGACACCTCCAATTTTATGCGGGAGAAAACCCGAATAACCAAAGACCTACATACAAACACCCGCGAAAACCTCAGAAAACAAATACATATATATATGTATATATATACATACATATATATATATATATAACACCCACACCCACACCCACATAAAGAAAAGAAAGAAAGAAAGAAAGAAAGAAAGAAAGAAAGAAAGAAAGAAGAAGGAAAGAAAGAAAGAAAGAAAGAAGCAGACATACTGCGAACTCCGGAACTTAAAATTTTAAAAGAATTAAAATTTTATTTTACTAAGCTTTCGTCAGCCATCTGCTGACATCGTCAAAGTATTAAACTACCATTACAGAGATCTCTGCCTTTATATGCCATTAATCAATTTGGCCCTTGCGAGTGTAATAGGCCTTTTCAGCCGTCTCCCACTAGAATAGTTTGTAATATATATATTATATATTATATTATAATATATATAATATACATATACATACATACACGTACAGAGAGAGAGAGAAACAAGAACATCAATATTTCTTTTGAGTTGGAATCTTTTATGCTTTTGCTTTCAAGAAACAGAGTTTATCCTGATAGATATGCTGCCATAGATACGTGTGATGGGATTGTTGGAGTGTGGCATCCTTGGTGCTCTCTGAGCTGGGTTGTTTCCTTGCAAACGTTTCATGACCCAACTAGGTAACATTATCAGTGCTAGAAGGGAGTGGGGTTTCCTGGGAGGAGGCGGAAGACTGTGAGGTCCTTGGTGCTCTCTGAGCTTGGCGGTTTTCTTTCAGACGTTTCCTGACCCAACTACCTAACATCATCAGAGTGCATTGGGGATTGTTGGGAGGGCACCAAGGTTGTTCTTGTCAGAAATTTCTTTTGGAACTGACGTTGGGAAGAAAATCCCTCATTATAATTCCACTGGAACCTGGTGAAAACGCAAAGAACCAGCTTTTCTGGTGAAAACTTCTCAACGTTATTATTCATGCCGGTGTGAGGTCTTTGCGTTTATAAAGCGATGTTTCCTCGAGTCGTTTTTTTTTTCTTTCCGAAACAAGTTCCATCATTACGCTGATGAAATTTATTGTGTGTGGGTTAATCTTGGAGCCGGCTCTTAAATTCCATTTAAAAGGAAATGTGGAAGGAAATTGAATGATTACTGTTTGTCCTGCTTACAACAGATCTGCTGTTAAACCTCATAATTTGCGTGTTGTATGACATTGCTCTTGCATAGAAATTTAAGAAAACCCCTGAATTGTAATACGCTTTTTACGAACACTGGTAGATCTGTTGGAGTGGCTCTTTTTGCAGTGGGCTCACATCAACAGATGCTTCAAAAGGTGATTGTGGCACGTGGCTATTGCTAATATTCAATGTTAATATTCATTAACGTTGTGTAATGCTATCCCGTATTCAATATATTTTGTCGGTGCAGGAAGGACAAATCTCAGAGACCAACAGGATTGGAAAAAACTGCTTAACTCCATTTCGACATTTATTTTTTTTTAACCAAGGGTTGCCTTTTGTGGTTTTGAAAGTTAAGAAAAGTGAAGGGGGAACTCTAAATCAGCTTCAGATGTTTCAAGGGTTACCTAATGACCCTCAGAAATTGCAAAAGGCTATTGTGTAAAAAAAAAGAAGAAGAAGAAGAAGAAAAAGAATTGCCTTCGCTTCAACCAGGAACAGGCGATAATAAACATGTATGCACAATGCATGACTCAGAATTTCTTCTCCTTTCCTGATAATAACGTTCAAAGCCATTTCAGAGCTGTCAGAAGAACTAATAAAATTGTTTTTTTTTTCTAATAGCGATAATCCGGGAGGGGTGTGTGAAATTGAATCCTGCCATTCGTGTTTTAAAACAGACAGCGGGGATGTTTTATTCCGCCGGCAAATAGTCTCTGATTTTAGAAGGAAGCTGGATGAAGTAATCCACCGATGAATTCCAGGCTTTTTATATCTGTGTCTAGAGATCAGCCCCACCATGGCACCAGCCTTATCTGGAGTTAATTATATTACTTACTCTCATGACCTGGATGTTGCTTGTTGGTTTTCTTTTGATTTTTGTTTTTTTTAATTTGATTTGTGGGCGTCAGGATTTAGATGGCCAGGTAAACAAATCATATTAAAAGTAAGCATGGGACATATTTCCACATGTGGTGGACATGCCCCAAAGCAAAGGCATATTGGTTAAAAATCCAAAAATGGTTAGAAGAAATGACGGGGGGGAAAAATTGCTATGAAACCCGAACTATTTTTATTGGGAATTATAAAAGAGAAGATTAGGAAAGAAATTTATTACCTTATACTTCACATAATTACGGCCACCAGAATTTCATTTGCACAGAATTGGAAACAAAAGATTTGCTCCATCGAATATGATAATCATAAAAAAGGTGCTAGAATGTGCAGAAGCAGATAAATTAACAATGGAATTAAAAGACCGAGAGGAAACGATTTATTATGAGACATGGAATAGATAGTATAACTGGTTGGAGAAACAATTATTTTTTTTTTTTTAATTTGATTTATATGCTGCCCTTCTCCGGAGACTCAGGGCGGCTTACAATGCGTTAAGCAATAGCCTTCATACTTTTGTATATTTATACAAAGTCAGCTTATTGCCCCCACAAACTGGGTCCTCAATTTACCTACCTTAGAAAGGATGGAAGGCTGAGTCAACCTTGAGCCTGGCGAGATTCAATCTTACTTTAATTGCAGACAGCTGGTGTTAAATTACAGTGCTTCTGTCTATTGAGCTATCCAGGTTCATTAACCCAAAATTAATGTATAAATGTATAAACATAAGAGAAGATTGTGTAATAGATAGGTATAAATTGCAGTGAATATAGATATTACTAAGTAATACATAAAATGTATGTGTATATAGTTGGTTATAGATATTATTACAGATGCTGGTATGGGAAAGCTGTAAAAATTTAACAAGGATGTTAAAGATATAAATGTTGAATAATTTTTTTTTTTTAAAGTAAGCCATTCTCCCTCAAAAACAACCCTTCTATTCAGTACAGGGAATCCTCGACTTACAACAGTTCATTGAGTGACCGAAATTGCAACGCCACCGAACAAAAACGTGACTTAGGACGTTGTTCGGGCTTACGACCGTTGCAGCATCCCCATGGTCCTGGATCAAAATTCTGACACTTGGCAGCCGATTTGTATTTACGACGGTTGCCACATCTTGTGGTGGGTGGGTCGTGTAATCCACTTTTGAAACCCCTTGACAAGAGAAGTCAAAGGGGAAGCTGGATTCACTTAACAACCATGTTGCTAATTTAACAGCTGCAGTGAGTGACTTTTCCAAGTCGTAAAATGGGGCCAAAACTCGCTTCACAAATATCTCACTTAGCAGCATCGATTTTGGGCTCTTTTAAGTCGAGGCCTACCCGCATTTCTTTTGCGCTGTTTCAGTGGAAACGTGTCCCAACGGGAGCAACAGGATTTTAACCAGCCTCAAAATACGAAAATGAAATTCTTAAGCCGTATGCCAATATTTATTCGTGGTTTCCGTCCTGTGGATTGATTGAGTCAGACTTGCCTCTCAGCATACCTGGGGGGAATTGCCAGAAGCTGCCAGGAACTACATGCAGGTCATCCAAAGAGCATCCTCCTGTTACCTGACAAGTAGAATTTCGGGGAGGAAGGTAGTAAAATTTGTGCTTCCTTCTCACGTTTGAATTGAGAAAGATTTTTTTTTTCTCCTGCTCATCCGGAAGTTTCCCGATGCTGGAAGAAACGTCAATAGAATTAGAAATAGAATAGAATAGAATAGAATAGAATAGAATAGAATAGAATAGAATAGAATAGCATAGCATAGCATAGCATAGCATAGCATAGCATAGCATAGCATAGCATAGCATCAGGGTGGATTTGATTTAAATCGAGTTGATTTAAATCACAATTTAAATTATGATTTAAATCACTAGTAAAAAGGCTTGATTTAAATCAGCTCGATTTAAATCATAATTTTTAAAGAGCAACTGTAGAAAGGATGGAAGGCTGAGTCAACCTTGAGCCTTGGCGAGATTCGAACTAGCAGTAATTGCAGGCAGCTGAATGATAATAACAGGCTATTAGTCTGCTGCGCCACCAGGCTCTTCTTCCCCAAGTGGGGAAGAAAGACACTGGAAACATGGAGATTGCTTGGAAAGATGGATTTTTAATGGTGGACAGGAGGACCACATGGTTTGAGGTCCTGGGGAGGGGGAAAAAGGGGAAGAGATGTTGAGAGCGCCTGGTTTTTATGCCGTCTGTTGGGCTTTTTGAATTTGAGCTTGTATTCTGATTGGTTGTCAGACTCCCATGGGGTCATGCGGGGGCAACTCTGTAGGTTGTCCTAAGTCCGAAGCTTGGTTGACTCTTGCCGGGTGATGATGTAATGAAAGGGGCTCTGGGCAATATCTATTATGGCTTTGCTTGAAGGATCTTTGTTATGTAGAATAGACCGGCCCAGTTCTTAATGGCCGATTGACAAAGGTGGGTAGGGGGCTGAATTTCTGCCTCCCTTTTAGGGGAAATATTCTGCCCTTTAAATATTTCCTAAAATAATCTCATTTTCCTAGGAGAGGGGTGGCTTGCTAACTTCCTACACCGAGTTGCAAAAGTTCTTGGAAGTACAGGCCGTCTCGGCTTAAAAGTTCATTTAGTGACCATTCGAAGTTACAACGGTACTGAAAAAAAAGGGGCTTACGACCATTTTTTCACACTTGTGACCGTTTGCGGCATTTCCCCGTGGCCGCGCGAGTTACGCTTGGATACTCGCCAGCTGGTTCATATTTACGACGGTCACGCCATCCTCTTTTGTGACCTTCTCACAAGTAAAGTCAACGAGGAAGCCACATATTCACTTCACAACTGTGTTACTAATTTAACAACTGTTTAGAAAAAGACTCTTTTAGAATCACAGAGTCGGAAGGGACCTCGGAGGTCTTCTAGTCCAACCCCCTGCTTAGGCAGGAAACCCTACACCCACTTCAGACAAACGGTTGTCCAACCTCTTCTTAAAAACGTCCAGTGTAGGAGCATTCACAACTTCTGCAGTGAGTCACTTAACAACCGTGGCAAGACGAGTCGTAAAATGGGGGCAAAACTCAACGTAATAAATTTCTCACATCCTGGTCGTACGTCGAGGACTGCCTGTATTGGATTTGGCAGCCGGATTTAAGGCTATGCTAGTACAGCAGTCCTCGACATACCGCCACAATTGAGCCCAACATTTCTGTCGTTAAGTTTAAACATTGGTTAAGTGAGTTTTGCCCCGTTTTACGACATCTCTTGGCCCTGTTGTTAAGTGAATCACTGAAATTGTTAAGTGAGTAACCCGGTTGTTAAGCGAATCTGGCTTCCCCCTCGACTTGGCTTGTCAGAAGGTCGTAGAAGCGGGAATCGCATGAATCTGGGACACCCAGCGACCGTCATAAATACGAGCCCATTGCCAAAGCGTCTGAATTTTGATCGCCGCAGCGGTCGTAAGTGAAAAAACAGTCCCGTGTCGCTGTTTTTCAATCCCGTTGTAAACTTTGAGCCGTCACTAAATGAACTGTCGTAAGCCTCCTACCTGTCCAGGATTCGAAGGACCACTTTCAGAGGTAATTGTTATAATTTGTGTGGAATCCACACTATAAAAATAACCTTATAGAGGCTTATTATGGGAGTTCTGCATAATTCCAAGGCCTCGTTGCTGGGGGGTACATTTTAAAAAAGGTTTTTGCCCCCCAAGGCAGACTTGAGACTGTTTTTGACTCTTTTCGGCTGTAGTAGGTCTTCGCCGTCACCTCAAGGACCTCTGCAAATCGTCTCTGGCTGATTCTGCTCCCTGACTTATAAAATCCTTTGGTACCAATAAGGGAGAATGTTTGCAGCTCAGGGTTGAAGTGAGGGGGTCCTTGGAGCTCTCTGAGACGTTTCATGACCCAGCTAAATAACGTCATCAGTGCTAGAGGGAGTGAGATTGGGAGGAGGATTCCTTCCTCCTCTTCCTCCCTCCTCTTCCTCCCTCCCTCCCTCCTCCTCCCCCTCTTCCTTCCTCCCTCCCTCCTCCTCCTCTTCCTTCCTCCTCCTCTTCCTCCCTCCTCCTCTTCCTCCCTCCCTCCTCCTCCTCCTCTCCACAAACCCTCCTCCCTTGGAGCACTGATGAAGTTACCTAGGTTGGTAACGAAACATCTTCAAAAAAACCACCAAGCTCAGAGATCACCCACAGTTCTTTTCCTCCCTCCCCTTCCTCCCTCCTCCTCTTCTCCTCCACAAACCCTACTCCCTTGGAGCACTGATGACGTTACCTAGTTTGGTAACGAAACTGCAAGAAAACCACCAAGCTCAGAGATCACCCACAGTTTTCTTCCTCCCTCCTCCTCTTCCTCCTCCCCCTCCTCCTCTTCCTTCCTTCCTCCTCCTCCTCCTCTTCCTTTCTTCCTCTTCCTCCTCTTCCTTCCTCCTCCTCCTCCTCTTTCTTCCTTCCTCCTCCTCTTCCTTCCTCCTCTTCCTTCTTCCTCCTCCTCCTCCTCCTCTTCCCCTTCCTTCCTTCCTTCCTTCCTTCCTTTCCTCCTCCTCCTCCTCCTCCTCCTCCTCCTCCACCTCTCCACAAACCCTACTCCCTTGGAGCACTGATGATGTTACCTAGTTTGGCAACAAAATGTCTGCAAGAAAACCGCCAAGCTCAGAGGCCACCAAGGACCCCTCAAAATCCTATGGCGCCAGGATGCGCAAAACGCCTAGAATTTGACTTCTTTTGGGGTTAGCCTGCCTCGAGGGACCCCTGAGCCCCTCCCTCCCTCTTCTCAGAGCCCTCCGGAAAACGATGACCGTGACATTTGTGCCGTTTGTGTTTTGCAGGTCCTTCCTCCTCCTCCTCCTCCAGGCCACCTATGATCTCCCCCTTTCCCCCGCGTCCCTTTTTTTAAAAAAAGAAATGGATGACAAGGCCTCGGTGGGCAAAATCAGCGTGTCTTCCGATTCGGTCTCGACGCTCAACAGCGAAGATTTCGTCTTGATTTCCCGCCAGGGAGATGACACCCCTTCCACCAATAACGGCAGTGATGACGAAAAGACGGGGCTGAAGGTAAGGGGGGGGGGTTTGCCCCTTGGGAGACGGGCCGGGGAGGGGGGGAGGTTTCCTGAAAAAAAACAAACCCTTCCCCCCTTCCCCGGTTTGGGTGCGTCTTTCCTTGCAAAGCAAGAATGCTTTTTCTGCTTGGAAACCGGCCAATTTTGCCTCCCGCTTTCTGGCACGCCAGGAATGTCAGCAAAAGACCATCCGAGAGCCGGGAGGCAGAATGCAGTGGGGCTGCTCCCCCCTGATTCTCGGCTGGAGAATTCTCCCAGGAAAGATGGGGGTCGCAGGTAGTCCTCGACTTAACAACCGTTCAACTCCTACCCTCAAAATGACGCTATAGAGCATTGCACAACTAGACACAAGGACAGTTTTTTCCCGAACGCCATCACTCTGCTAAACAAATAATTCCCTCAACACTGTCAAACTATTTACTAAGTCTGCATTACTATTAATCTTCTCTTCCTTTCTAGTATCTATCTCTTCCCACTTATGACTATAACCATGTTGCTTGTATCTTTCAATTTATATTGTTTTTATTTGTTTCCTAGTACGATTTGGTAGCTTATTAGTAACCTATGACTATCACTAAGTTGTTGGATCTTTTTATTCTTGAAGAATGTATTTTATTCTCCTTGTGTACACTGTGTATATTGAGAGCATATGCACCAAAGACGAATTTCTTGTGTGTCCAATCACACTTGGCCAATAAAGAATTCTATTCTATCCCATTCTATTCTATCCTATCCTATCCTATCCTACTCTACTCCTATCCTATCCTACTCTACTCCTATCCTATCCTATCCTATCCTATCTATTCTACATTCTATCCTATCCTATCTGTTCTACATTCTATCCTATCCTATCCTAACCTATCCTATCCTATCCTATCTATTCTACATTCTATCCTATCCTATCTATTCTACATTCTATCCTATCCTATCCTATCCTATCCTATCCTATCCTATCTATTCTACATTCTATCCTATCCTATCTGTTCTACATTCTATCCTATCCTATCCTAACCTATCCTATCCTATCCTATCTATTCTACATTCTATCCTATCCTATCTATTCTACATTCTATCCTATCCTATCCTATCCTATCCTATCCTATCCTATCCTATCCATTCTACATTCTATCCTATCCTATCTATTCTACATTCTATCCTATCCTATCCTTTCCTATCCTATCCTATCTATTCTACATTCTATCCTATCCTATCTATTCTACATTCTATCCTATCCTATCCTATCCTATCCTATCCTATCCTATCCTATCCTATCCTATCCTATCCTATCCTATCCTATCCTATCCTATCCTATCCTATCTATTCTACATTCTATCCTGTCCTGTCCTGTCCTGTCCTGTCCTGTCCTATTCTATCCCTTATTCTATTCTATTCTATTCTATTCTATTCTATTCTATTCTATTCTATTCTATTCTATTCCTATTCCTATTCCTAATCCTAATCCTAATTCTAATTCTAATTCTAGTCTACTCCATTCTATTCTATTCTACCCTACCCTACCCTACCCTACTCTACTTTAATTCTATTCTATTCCTGACCGTTTGAAGTTACGACTGCACTGGAAAAAAAGCGACTTCACTGCCGTTTTTCACACCGCAACATCCCCCCCCCGGTCACGTGATCAAAAATCCAGATGGTTTGGCCAACTGGTTCACATTTATGACGGTTGCAATGTGCCGGGGATCCCCTTTTGGCGACCTTCTGACAAGCCCCAGTGCACAGGGAAGCCAGGTTGACTTAACAGCCATGTTGCTAACTGAACAGTGATTCAGTGAGGATGAAAATCTGGATGCGTCTTATACTCCGAATGTAGCCCCGCCCAGCTTCTCAGGTTTCAGAGGCTGAAAAAAGCATCAGAAAGGAAGCTTCAGAAAAGAAGCCTCCAAACAGAGCTTCAGAAAAAAAGCCCCCAAACAGAGCTTCAGAAAAAAGCCTCCAAACTGAGCTTCAGAAAAAAAGCTTCCAAACAGAGCTTCAGAAAAGAAGCCCCCAAACAGAGCTTCACAAAAAAAGCCCCAAACAGAGCTTCAGAAAAAAGCCTCCAAGCTGAGCTTCAGAAAAAAAGCCTCCAAACAGAGCTTCAGAAAAGAAGCCCCCAAACAGAGCTTCAGAAAAAAAGCCTCCAAACAGAGCTTCAGAAAAAAGCCTCCAAAATGAGCTTCAGAAAAAAAGCCCCCAAACAGAGCTTCAGAAAAAAAGCCCCCAAACAGAGCTTCAGAAAAGAAGCCTCCAAACAGAGCTTCAGAAAAAAGCCTCCAAAATGAGCTTCAGAAAAAAAGCCCCCAAACAGAGCTTCAGAAAAAAAGCCCCCAAACAGAGCTTCAGAAAAGAAGCCTCCAAACAGAGCTTCAGAAAAAAAGCCAATCAGCTTTTTTCTTATTTTCCTCCCCAAAAACCAAGGTGCGTCTTATGCTCCAAAAAATACGCAATAACCCCGATGAGAGTAAATCATGACTTAGTAGAGTCCTTGTCATTCTCTCCAAAAACCATCTCCATCGTAGTCACATGGCCTCTCCTTCGGCCACTCCACTCGCTCAGCTCTGGACGACGCTTAAACGATACCAGGGACCGGATATGGCTGGGGTGTGTGAGATCCCAATGGCAGAAGTGTCAGAAATCCTTGTTTCTTGTAAGACCGGTTTATAGAACCGCAAATAAATAATTTGATTGGTTTGCTTAAGCTGGGATACGCTTGTAACCCTTCCCTCGTTTTGCAGCCAGAGTTTTTTTGGCTTTCCCTCCTGCCTCTGACCTTGAAGGAATCCCGGCGATGTTGGTTAAGCCCCTTCTGCCCATCGGCCAGATGTTTCCTGTTTCCCAGCTTCCTCCCCGTCTCCAAGCCACCGTCCTTTTCATAAAGGAATTGTGTTTGCTGCCGAAGGACGAAGGGCTTCGCCTGGTGGCCCCCTCTGGAAACCAATAGAGGGGAAAAGCAGTTGTTGAGCCCAGCTCTCTGCTTCTCTTCTGGGTACACTCAGAAGTTGTGTTGTGTTTGTGCTCTTTAAGCCTCAGCCAACCTGCAGGGAGAGTCGGGGCTGCACACAATCTTTGGAAAGCATGCGTCCCTCCACCCCCACCGAGCGGTTTTTCACTGCTTATCGGAGCCAGGCGCAGTCAAAGAGAAGCTGTTTGAGCCTGCAAGTCACCGTAGCACTCAGGGAGTTAAGTCACAGGCCGCAGTCGAGAGAACAAGAGAGATAGGTAGGTAGGGAGAGAGAGAGAGAGAGAGAGAGAGAGAGGAAGAGAGAGGTAGTAGATAGATAGAGAGGTAGGTAAGTAGGTAGATAAAGAGGGGTAGGTAGAGAAAGAGATAGGTAGGTAATAGATGGATAGAGAGAGGTAGGTAGATAAAGGATTGATAGATAGGTAGATTTGATGGATAAATAAGTAGATAGGTATATAAAGAAATAGGCACAGATACAAAGAGGAGATAGGTAGGTAGCTAAGTAGATTAGATAGATGATAGATAGATAGATAAATAGATAGATAGATAAATAGATAGATTAGATAGATAGATAGATAGATAGATAGATAGATAGATAGATAGATAGATAGATAGATAGATAGATGAGATATAGATAAATAGATAAGATAGATAAGTATATAGCTACAGTAGATTGATAGATGATATATAGATGATAGATAAGAGATAAATAGAAATAGTTGATGGATAGATGATAGAAATATAGATAGATGATAGATAAGATAGATAGATGATAGATAAGTAGATAGATGTAGATAGAGATAGATGATAGATAGATGATAGATAAGATAGATAAGTAGATAGATGGATGACAGATAGATGATAGAGATATAGATAGATGATAGATAAGATAGATGATAGATAAGTAGATAGATATAGTAGATAGAGATAGATGATAGATAAGATAGATAAGTAGATAGATGGATGACAGATAGATGATAGAGATATAGATAGATGATAGATAAGATAGATGATAGATATAGTAGATAGAGATAGATGATAGATAAGATAGATGATAGATAAGTAGATAGATATAGGAGATAGAGATAGATGATAGATAAGATAGATAGATGATAGATAAGATAGATAGATGATAGATAAGTAGATAGATATAGGAGATAGAGAGAGATAGATAGATGATAGATAAGTAGATACAGTAGATAGATAGATGATAGTCAGATAGATGATAGAGATATAGATAGGTACAGTAGATAGATATATGATAGATAAGATAGATATAGTAGATAGATGATGGATGGATGGACGGATGGATCAAGGCCCTCTTCCTTTCTGCCAGCCTAAAGGAGGGAAAGTCCAGCTTAATGGCGGCTGCCTCCTGTGAGGCAGCTGGGTGGGGCTGCTCTTGGCCAGGAGCCCGTACAATCACGCCCAGCCATTCCAGCGAGCTCCCTGGAACGCTACCCCCCTCCTGGCCTCCTCCCGTCTTCCTTGACCCCCCTGTAAACTGGAGGGCTGCCAGCTGCCAATTCTTACCACGGCTGCTTTTTTTTCCACGAAACCACGCGGAGGGCAGCACACGCCTCCCTGGCTTGCAGAGCGACTCCCAGGCTGTTTCTCTCCCCACCCCCCCCGCTCTGCCCAGCCCAGCCCCAAAGGCCAAGCCTCCTGCTTTTCATTAAAAGCCTTTTCTCTCCCCCTTCCCTCCATTCGTAACGGCATTTGTGCCGCAGGGAGGAATTTAACCCCCAGACCCAACTGGGAGAGAGGCCTGTACAGACCCTTCTCTGGCTTGAGAAAGTAGCCAAGCCTTCTCGCTTGAAATATCCTGCGCTCTCTCTCTCTCTCTCTCTCTCTCTCTCTCTCGCTCTCTCTCTCTCTCTCTCTCTGTATCAAAAGTGGGTTTTTTTTTATTTTGAAAAAAAGGCAACCAGGCTGATTTTTGGGAGGGCGAGGGGGAGGAAAAATGAAAACGTTTCGCTTCCTATCCTAGAAGCTTCCTCGGTTCGGTTGCATTGGATGCTGCAGGAGATGGAAGAAAAGTTACGGCCACTTGAGGTTGTTTTCCCTGCCAGTCAGTTGTGCAGTTGTGCGAGGACTAGAGATGGGATTCAGCAGGTTCTGACCAGTTCTGGAGAACCGGTAGCGGAAATTTTGAGTAGTTCGGAGAACCAGTAGTAAAAATTCTGACTGGCCCCGCCCCCATCTATTCTCTGCCTCCCAAGTCCCAGCTGATTGGGAGGAAATGGGGATTTTGCAGTATCCTTCCCCTGCCACACCCACCAAGCCACACCCACCATGCCATGCCATGCCCATCAAGCCACACCCACAGAACCGGTAGTAAAAATTTTTGAAATCCACCACTGGTGAGGACCAGTCATAAGGTCCCTTTTTTTCACTGCTGTTGTAAGTTTGGGTCGCTAAACGAATAGTTGCAAGTCGAGGACTAGAGGTGCAAGCCAGGCTTTTGATCCCCATTTCTAATAAATCTTAACTTTCTCTCCAAATACAACTAATGTCTGTTAACATTCATAGTAGCTGGGCTAATAGTTACTCTGCATCCAAGACAACTGTATTCTGAGCCTTTTCTTTCTCTCGATGTTTATGAAAATACTCAGTATTACCCTGTTTTCCCCAAAATAGGACCCAACCAGAAAATAAGCCCTGGCATGATTTTTCAGGATGCTCGTAATATAAGCCCTACCCCCCAAAATAAGCCCCAGTTAAGATTGTCAGCCAGATGGATGCATTTAGTACTGTATTTCCCCCCAAATAAGACCCAACCAGAAAGTAAGCCCTAGCATGATTTTTTCAGGATGCTCGTAATATAAGCTCTACCCCCCAAAATAAACCCTAGTTAAGATTGTCAGCCAGATGGATGCATTTAGTACCATATTTCCCCCCAAATAAGACCCAACCAGAAAATAAGCCCTAGCATGATTTTTTCAGGATGCTCGTAATATAAGCTCTACCCCCCAAAATAAGCCCCAGTTAAGATTGTCAGCCAGATGGATGCATTTAGTACTGTATTTCCCCCCAAATAAGACCCAACCAGAAAATAAGCCCTAGCATGATTTTTTCAGGATGCTCGTAATATAAGCTCTACCCCCCAAAATAAACCCTAGTTAAGATTGTCAGCCAGATGGATGCATTTAGTACCATATTTCCCCCCAAATAAGACCCAACCAGAAAATAAGCCCTAGCATGATTTTTTCAGGATGCTCGTAATATAAGCTCTACCCCCCAAAATAAGCCCCAGTTAAGATTGTCAGCCAGATGGATGCATTTAGTACTGTATTTCCCCCCAAAATAAGACCCAACCAGAAAATAAGCCCTAGCATGATTTTTTCAGGATGCTCGTAATATAAGCCCTACCCCCCAAAATAAGCCCCAGTTAAGATTGTCAGCCAGATGGATGCCTTTAGTACCGTATTTCCCCCCAAATAAGACCCAACCAGAAAATAAACCCTTTCCGGTGGGGTTTAGAGGTCCTCCAGGGGCGGGGGAAGGCCGTTTTTCGCCCTCCCCAGACTCCTAGAAAGGCTCTGGAGCCTGGGGAGAGAGAAAAACGGGCCTACCGGGCCATTGCTTGTCAGGAACGGGGGGAGCGCAGGGGAGGGTTGCGTGCGTGCGTACACCCATAATTTTATGCGCCCTTCTGCATGCGCGCGCAATCCCCCCCTGCTCCGTCCTGCTCCTGGCAAGAAATGGCCTGGTAGGCCCGTTTTTCTCTCTCCCCAGGCTCCAGAGCCTTTCTAGGAGTCTGGGGAGGGCGAAAACGGCCTCCCCCCCCCCACCCCCGAGGCCCTCCGGAGGCAGGAAACAGCCTGTTTCCCTACTTCTGGTGTGCCCGGAAGGCTCGAAAATCGGAGCTGAGCTCCCGTGCCCACCAATATGGCTACGTGTGCCATAGGTTCGCCATCACGGATCTCGACTCCTTTAAAAAAACCTACAGAGATGGAGCGCCCACGATTTCTGGAGGCCGCAAAAGGGGATCACATGATCTCGGGACACTGCGACCGTCATAAATATGAACCAGTTGTCAAGCATCTGAATTTAAATCACGTGATCACAGGGGCTGCAGCCACGGTTGTGAGACTCTTTTTTTCAGTGCTGTCGTAGCTTCAAACGGTCACTAAACGAATTGTAAGTCTGAGGCTACCTGTATTCTTTCCCGGCTGCAAATGTGTGTTTTCTCGGCTGCCTCACGGGCACCCCGTGTCTGGCCGAGATCCGCCAATGTTTTCTCTTCCCCCCCCCCCCCAGATTGTAGGAAATGGGAGTGAACAGCAGCTGCAGAAGGAACTGGAAGACATCCTAATGGATCCCCCCATGGAGGACCCCTCAAATGACCGGGAGGGGGAGGAAGAGAGCCCCTCCCAGGACGGAGAAGGGGATGAGCTGGTTCTCCTCGAGGCCTCCGCCTCCTCCACCATCAACCCCGTGTCCGTGACGGGACCCTCCAAGCCAGAAATGAGGCTCCCGGTGAAGCCATCCCAGGGAGGTGAGCTCCCACCAAGGCTAAGGAAGGTGGGAGGAGGAGGAGGCACCACGGATGGAGAGCTGACCTTCCAGGCTTTCTTCCCGCTCTAGAACGTTTGACCGTTCATGAAATGCAGATTTAAAAGGCGGTTATTTCTCTCTCTGGGCACAATGAGAATATCTCTGCTGGAAAAAAAAAAAACTCCATATTGGTAACAGGGAGGGCATCCGGCCATTAAAACACTCGGCTCCATTCAGTTGCCCAGACTCCACCCTGCATCATTATCATTTATCAAGATGGTGATAAAATGCATTTCTTTCCTTCTCTGCTGATTCCTTCCTTCCTTTTTTGGGGGGGGGCGGTCCCTGGCAGATTCGGAGGAGTCCAGTCCCTTCACCCCGGTGGCCGACGAGGACAGCGTGGTCTTCAGCAAACTCACCTACTTGGGCTGCGCCTCAGTCAATGCCCCCCGGAGCGAGGTGGAGGCCCTGCGGATGATGGCCATCCTGCGCAGCCAAGGCCAAACCTCCGTGGACGTGACCCTCTCTGTGCCAAACGTGTCCGAGGGCACCGTGAGGTAGGCGCCCATTTTCTCCGGGATTTGGCTTTACCAGTTGGAGGTGCCTCGCGCTTCCACTTCGCTGTCTTTATGTCATTGCTTTGCCCCTCTGGATTGGCACTTTTAAGGTTGCTCTCTCCTTAGGAGCAAAGAACCAGGATGGCAACCAGTCCTGACTTCTTAAGCATGTCGTGATTTTAAGGAAGGTGGTCCAAATTCTTGAAGCTACACGCAGCCAATCGCTGTAGCGGCCAAAATTGTGGAAACCTTTTGGGAAAAGTGTATTTTTGAGGTTTGATAGCTCATAACACCACTTTTTTTTTTTTTTGGAGTTTCAAGATAATCCTATTCCACTGCTGGAATGGCCTGGGAATAGCCCAGACCTTCACCCAATTAGAAATGGTGATGGAGCAGACTATAGAAACTGGTTAGTTGGAAGGAAAGAAGGGAGGAAGGGAGGGAGGGAGGGAGGAAGGAAGGAAGGAAGGAGAAGGAGAAGGATAGGTAGGTAGATAGGTAGGTGGAAGGAAAGAGAAGGAAAGAAAGAAAAGAAAAAAAGAAGAAAGAAAGAAAAAGAAAGAAAGAAAGAAAGAAAGAAAGAAAGAAAGAAAGAAAGAAAGAAAGAAAAGATAAGTAGGTAGGAAGGAAGGAAGGAAGGAAGGAAGGAAGGAAGGAAGGAAGGAAGGAGAAGGAGAAGGATAGGTAGGTAGGTAGGAGGAAGGAAAGAGAAAGAAAGAAAGAAAAAGAAAGGAAAGAAGGAAAGAAAGAAAGAAAGAAAGAAAGAAAGAAGAAAGAAAAAGGAAGGAAGGAAAGAAAAGAAAAGAAAGAAAGAAAAGAAAAAGAAAGAAAGAAAAAGAAAGAAGGAAGGAAGATAAGTAGGTAGGTAGGTAAGAAGGAAGGAGAAAGGAGAAAGGTACAGTAGTGGCTAAAATTGTGAAAATACACTTTTGGGAAAAGTGTATTTTATAGGCTTGATGGCTAATAGCAATACTTTTTTTTTGGAGTTTCAAGATAATCCTATTCCACTCCTGGAATGGCCTGGGAATAGCCCAGACCTTCACCCAAGTGAAAATCTATGGATTTTCCGACTAAAGAAACTAGTTAATCAGAAGCCACCCAGCAATAAAACCCAGTTAATAGAAGCCATCCTTCCATCTTGGTTTCACATGATAAAAGCTACAGAACTCAAAGACTTGGTTCACTCCTTACTTTTATTCCACCAGGCGGGCTTGGCCTAATCTTTTCCCTCTTTTTAATATGTAAATTTTAATCTGTTTTTAAATTATTGGGGTGTTTTAATTTGTCTGGGCCAAAATGGTTTAATTCGATTTTATCTGGTTTTTTAAATTTTTTGTATCTATGTATTTTATTGTTTGGCTGTTCACCGCCCTGAGTCCTTCGGGAGTAGGGCGGTATACAAATCAAATAAACTAACTAACTTACTAACTCCATGGGAAGACGTTGTACGGCCGTCATTCATGCTACAGGTTACCCAACTAAGTATTAAGTGGCATGGTGATCATTTTTGTATAATCTGGTTTTTTTCTACGTGTTTCACTTTCCTTCTTTATACTGTAACTGCTATTCCAATAGCAAATCCTTCATAAAAGTTATTGCATTACATTCTTGATTCAATTCTCTTTCCATTGATATATAATTTTATGGTACTACTCCTCCCCCCTTCAAAAAAAATGGTCTTATTAGCTAGTTTTAGAAAATACACTTTTCCCAAAAGGTTCCCACAATTTTGGCCACTACTGCAGAATAACTTTATTATCACTTTGAATGTACACTAATTGGCATACATTAAAATGAAATTTCGTTGCATACAGCTCTCAAAAGGTCACCGCCTCCAATATACACTACATCAGGGGTGTCAAACTCGATTTCATTGAGGGCCTCATCAGGGTTGTGTTCGACCTCAGAGGGCTGGGTGGGTGGGGGTAGCCGGGGTCGGGGTGGTCACAGTGTGCATGGTCACGGGCGTGACACGGGACTTGTGTCGGGGGTCACTTGTGGGAGCCAAGTTCTAAGGCAGGACTTGCCTGAGACCCTCCCTCATTCTCATTATACAGGTAATCCTTAAATTACGAATGTAATAGAGCAGTGATGGCTAACCTTTTTGCCATCACGTGCCAGGAGAGGGGGGGGGGCGGGGGAGGGTCGCGCGCGCACGTGCCCACGTGCATGCGTACGCAACCCCTTCCCCTCCCTCCCCCCCGCTCCTGGCACATGATGGCCTGGTAGGCCCGTTTTTCTTTCTTACCTGGTTCCAGATCCTCTCTGTGTATCTGGGAAGGGCGAAAACAGCCTTTCCCACTCCCTTGGAGGCCCTACGGAGGCTGAAAGGGCCCATTTCCCAACTCCCGGTGGGACAGGAAGTGACTTCTTTCCTGTCCCCAGCCTCCAGAACCTCTCTAGGAGTCTCTAGGAGCCTCTCTAGGAGTCTCTAGGAGCCTCTCTAGGAGTCTCTGGAGGCTGGGGACAGGAAAAAACGTCACTTCCTGTTCCACCGGGAGTCGGGAAATGGGCCCTTTCAGCCTCCGTAGGGCCTCCAAGGGAGTGGGAAAGGCTGTTTTCGCCCTTCCCAGATACACGGAGGGGATCTGGAACCAGGTAAGAAAGAAAAACGGGCCTTCTCCACCCTGTCCCCCCAGGCCCTCCAGAGGCAGGAAACAGCCTCTTTCCTTACTTCTGGTGGGCCCAGAAAGCCTGAAAATCAGCTGGCCGGCGCGCGCATGCGCACCAGAGCTGAGCTGGCGTGCCCACTAATATGGCTCCGCGTGCCACCTGTGGCACGCGTGCCATAGGTTCGCCATCACGGTAATAGAGCCTGCCAATTGCATTCGTCACCAGAGAATTTGTTTGATTGATCACTCCCTGCTTTCCCAAATGCATTTGTTAATCTAATGCACAGGTCATTAAATGCATATGAGATATCTCGGATTGGGGAAGAGCATGCTGGGGCCTAGTGCTGGAGCAGGCTCCGTTTTCGCTGGCAGAGGCACCGCGGGCTGGTCCTTTGCTATTTCCAGGCTGGTTCCGCGGGCCAGATCTAAGCACCCTGCGGGCCACTTCCGGCCCACGGGCCTTGGTTTGACACCTCTGCACTACATAAACATGACAAAATAAATAAATAAATGCAAAATTATGCATATACCCACATATATGACACAGAGAAACAACACAGTTCGGATGTATACATGTACACGGCGAGAGAAACGAATCTTGCGAGTTTACCAGGCAGATGGACGAGTTTCCAGAATCGAGTAGTCCTGCTAGAAATGTTTTGAAACCTCCTCCCAGAGGGGAGCAACAGAAACAGTCCGTAAAGTGGGTGTGTGGGGTCTCTAACAATGTTTTGAGCACTAACCACATAGTGTTTATAAGCAGCATCCTGAATAACGGGAAGCGAGCTTCCTATAATCTTCTCGGCTGTCCTCACCACTCTCTGTAGGGACTTTCGATCTGAGGCACTGCCACCACCGAACCAGAGATGCAGTTTGTTAAAATGCTCTCAATCGTGGCAACTTTAAGACTTAAACTCCCAGAATTCCCCAGCGAGTCCACAAGCCTTAAAAGTTGCCAAGTTTGGAGACCCCTGCCCTAGATTGATTGGCGGGGGGGTACCTCGGTACTTTTAAAACTTGTGTCGGATGAAATGAAGGAGTATAATTAAGAAGCCGGAGGCGCTTAAGGGAAGGTGGAAGGATTTACCAAGCTGCCTGTTGCCTCGCTCTTACCCCTGCATGGGGTTTCCTCCCTCCCACAGGTTGCTGGATCCTCCAACCAACACCGAAATAGCCAACTATCCCATTTACAAGATCCTGTTCTGCGTGCGAGGTCACGACGGGACTCCAGAAAGCGACTGCTTTGCTTTCACGGAAAGCCATTACAACTCCGAGCTCTTCAGAATTCACGTCTTCCGATGCGAGATCCAGGAAGCTGTAAGTTCAATGGGTGGAGCTGGGGGAGGCCTGGCGTCCCTAGGCAGGAGGCAGGTGAGGGGGACCTGTCTTCCTTCTGTTGGGATCTGAGGTTGGACTTCCACCTTCTCCATTCTTATTCCCTCTTCTGATCTTGTCTTGTCTCTCCTCTCCCCTCCTCCCCTCCCTCCTTCTCTCTCTCCCTCCCTCCTTCCTTCCATCCTTTTCTCTACCCTTCTTTCTCTCCTTCCTTCCTCTCTCCCTCCTCTCCTCCCTCCCTCCCTCCTTCCTTCCCTCCCTGCTTCCTTCCTTCCATCCTTTCCTCTACCGCTCCTTCTTTCTCTCCTTCCTTCCTTCCTCCCCTCTCTCTCTCCTTCCTCCTTCCTTTCTCCCTCCCCTCCTCTCCTCTTTTTCTCTCCTTCCTTCCTTCCCTCCCTGCTTCCTTCCTTCCATCCTTTCCTCTACCGCTCCTTCTTTCCCTCCTTCCTTCCTTCCCTCCCCTCTCTTTCTCCTTCCTCCTTCCTTCCTCCCTCCCCTCCTCTCCTCTCTTTCTCTCCTTCCTTCCTTCCCTCCTTGCTTCCTTCCTTCCATCCTTTCCTCTACCTCTCCTTCTTTCTCCTTCCTTCCTTCCTCCCCTCTCTCTCTCCTTCTTCCTTCCTTCCTCCCTCCCCTCCTCTCCTCTCTTTCTCTCCTTCCTTCCTTCCCTCCCTGCTTCCTTCCTTCCATCCTTTCCTCTACCTCTCCTTCTTTCTCTCCTTCCTTCCTTCCTCCCTTCTCTCTCTCCTTCTTCCTTCCTTCCTCCCTCCCCTCCTCTCCTCTCTTTCTCTCCTTCCTTCCTTCCCTCCCTGCTTCCTTCCTTCCATCCTTTCCTCTACTGCTCCTTCTTTCTCTCCTTCCTTCCTCCCCTCCCCTCTCTCTCTCCTTCCTCCTTCCTTCCTTCCTCCCTCCCCTCCTCTCCTCTCTTTCTCTCCTTCCTTCCTTTCCTCCCTGCTTCCTTCCTTCCATCCTTTCCTCTACCGCTCCTTCTTTCTCTCCTTCCTTCCTCCCCTCCCCTCTCTCTCTCCTTCCTCCTTCCTTCCTTCCTCCCTCCCCTCCTCTCCTCTCTTTCTCTCCTTCCTTCCTTCCTTCCTTCCATCCTTTCCTCTACCTCTCCTTCTTTCTCTCCTTCCTTCCTCCCCTCCCCTCTCTCTCTCCTTCCTCATTTCTTCCTCTCTCCTTCCTTCCTTCCTTCCTCCCTCCCCATCCCCCTCCTCCCCCTCCTCCTCCTTTTCACCTCAGGTGAGCCGGATCCTGTACAGTTTTGCCACTGCTTTCCGCCGTTCTGCCAAGCAAGTCCCGCTCGCAGCCCCTGTTACTCCAGAGATGCCGGACAGCGACATCTTCACCTTTTCAGTCTCCCTAGAAATCAAGGAGGACGATGGGAAAGGCTGCTTCAGGTATCAGCTTCCCTTTATGGAGCATTTGGAGAAGGAAGCTTCCAATTTGACAGGCCACGGACAGCCTTACCCTCCAGAATCAGATTCAAGAATTTAATGTGTACCTATTTCTGAGTGCACGTCTAGTATTCTTGCAAAAAAAATCAATCTTGGTAGAAAGGAATTAAATTCTCATTGCTGCTGGCCATTATTTAGAAACACCTGTTTTTTTGGAAACTTAAGCTGTGTCCCCATCTAGCTCTCTCAAGTCTGGTCAATTTCATACTGACTGATCCAAAGAAATGTGAACAGATTCTAAGAATAGGAATAGGAATAGAATAGGAATAGGAATAGGAATAGGAATAGGAATAGGAATAGGAATAGGAATAGGAAAAGGGATAGGGATAGGGATAGGAATAGGAATAGGAATAGGAATAGGAATAGGAATAGGAAAAGGAATAGAATAGGGATAGGGATAGGGATAGGGATAGGGATAGGGATAGGGATAGGGATAGGGATAGGGATAGGGATAGGGATAGAATAAGAATAGGGATAGGAATAGAATAGGGTAGAATAGAATAGGGTAGAATAGAATAGAATAGAATAGAATAGAATAGAATAGAATAGAATAGAATAGAATAGAATAGAATAGAATAGAATAGAATAGAATAGAATAGAATAGAATTCAATCAGAATCGGAAGGGACCTTGGAGATCTTCTAGTCCAACCCCCTGCCCAGGCAGGAAACCCTACACCACTACAGACAAATGGTTATCCAACATCATCTTAAAAGCTTCCAGTGTTGGAGCATTCCCAATTTCTGGTGGCAAGTTGTTCCACTGATTAATTGTTCTCACGGTCAGGAAATTCCTCCTAAATTGCTTCTCTTGTTGATTAGTTCCCACCCATTGCTTCTTGTCCTGCCCGCAAGTGCTTTGGAGAATAGCTTGACTCCCTCTTCTTTGGGGCAGCCCCTGAGATATTGGAAGACTGCTATCATGTCTCCCCTGGTCCTTCTTTTCATCAGACTAGACATATCCAGTTCCTGCAACCGTCCTTCATATGTTTTAGCCTCCAGTCCCCTCATCCTCTTTGTGGCTCTTCTCTGCGCTCTTTCTAGAGTCTCCACATCTTTTTTACATTGTGGCGACCAAAACTGAATGCCGTATTCCAAGTGTGGCCTTACCAAGGCCTTATAAAGTGGTATTAACACTTCACATGATCTTGAGTCTATTTTCCCAGGCAGCCATTAATTGTCCTCAATTTTCACATGGGATGTGGGTGGGGGGATCTTTGCATGTTTTCTCCCACCTTTCCCCAATCCAGGAAGCCAGGATTGCAGTTGAGAGGCGCTCGGTATGGAAGGTGGCTTGATCAATTAGCCTGCCTCAGTTTCCCTTTTCTCTTGAGATGAGCTGCCACCTGTTGTTCAGCCTCATCCTGGTAGTCCAGTGGAAGCTAAACATATGATTATTTAATAACTCACTGAATTAAATGGGTCTCCCTTTTTACAAATTAGTTGGATAACAAGAGGGAGACATGGAGCGGTGCGGTGGCCTAGAGGTGGGGCTCTCACCTCAGGATCTGGAGGTGGTGAGTTTGATCCTAGGTAGAGGCAGATATTTCTCTGTTCTGTCCCCGTACCACACACGCACCCCCACAGACGGCCCGGAGTTAATAAGCCACACGATAAAATTCTTTGAAAATAAAGCTGGCAGCAACCCAGTGGCTAGCTGCCAATTCAGACTTTACTTACACAAAACAAAGATTAGACTGCAAGCATTCCGATAAAACAGGCAGAGTTTCAACAATACAAGAATTAATCCAAATGCAGTCCGATAAAGCAGGCAAAGTCCAGTAACGCAGAGATCATGGATTATTTCCAGTTTTTGCTCATCACAAACTGAACTGGCCACCACACCCACATTTATACCCTGTGGGGTGTGGTCCAGTGACTCAGCTAATCTCTGGCACGCCTTCCCCTCTGCTGTGCATGCTTCTCCCTGCGCCTCTGGCGAGGGTCCAGCCAGCACTTATCTCCTTTGTCGCTGTCCACCTGTGGCTGCAGGGACGTGCTTGGCTCTGAGCCTATCTTTTGGCCTTTGGTGTCCTCCGGAGGCATTGCCAGAGAGGAGGGTCCTGGAAAGGGAGGCCTTGCCAACTCCTCTCCCTCACTCTCAGAGTCTGCATCTGTTGATAGCCCAGGCTCAGGCAATGGAGCCACAACATTCTCTCTCTGGGCACGTTGAGACTATATCTGCTGAACAGAACTCCACATTGGTAATAGGAAGGGCATCCAGCCAGTAAACACTCACCTCCATTCAGTTGCCCAGAATTCCACCCCGCAAGGGATTATGGGATCATTAGAAGGAGATGATGAAGAAGGGAGGGAAGTAGATCCAGAACAGAAAATATGTGAAGATAGAGATGTAAACAATATGAGGATTGTTAATATTATGATTATTGGGATTACTATGCTTAATATATTCTTATAAGATACATTAAGGGGTAGAAATGAATAAAGTTTACTATGTTCAATATTATAACTGTAAGATCAGAGTATTAATATCAATTTAATGAATACCGTTGTAAATTTTGATGGTTATTGCACAGAGATATTTGTACCCAGACGACACATTGTTTAAGGGAAGATGGGATGTTTATATTTAAAAAATTAAAAATAATTATTAAAAAAAAATCTGCTGAACAAACCTCCGTACTGGCGACAGGAAAGGTATCCAGCCAGTAAACACTCAGCTCCATTCAGTTGCCCAGAATTCCACCCCGCAAGGGATTACGGGGTCGTTATAAAGAGGATGATGAGCAAGGGGGAGGCACGTCTGGAAGTCCTCTGGGGTGCCTCAACTTCGGCAAACTTTCAATGTAACCACCTTGGTTTTCCTTCCCCTCCCCCAGTGCCGTTCCAAAAGACAAAGACAGGCAGTGCTTCAAGTTACGGCAAGGGATCGACAAGAAGATCGTCATCTATGTGCAACAGACCACTAACAAAGAATTGGCCATCGAGAGGTAAGGCGGCACCTGTCGGGCCTCGGCACCAGCACTTAAGGCTTGGCCAGGTGAGAGAACGGTCTCCATGTTCCTCTTCGCCTCCTTTGGCGCTACATCAGGGGTGTCCAATCTTGGCGACTTTAAGACTTGAGGACTTCAACTGTTCTGACCTAGGCTTCCTTAGAAAGCATAAAGCACAGTCTTAGTCCCGGCAAACCTCTTTTATTCATACGGCTGTGAATTATTCCCAGTCCGAAAGGCTTCACAAACAGTCTTTCAGGGGAATGTTTATAAACACCCACCTTATCTCCCTTGGAACGATGCCAGAGAACTAAACGCCAAACGCAGGGCAAGGCCAAACTTAGCACAGAGTCAAACAGAGCTTTCCAAAGCTTGAACCGACCAGATGAACTAATTGCTTCCTGCAAAAGCTCACGTCCCATTCGCTCCTCTTTTATGTCTCATGGGAGGAACCAATCATCTCCAAGCCTTACTCCCAAGTCGACCCTGTTTTCTTAATTGTTCTTGTCTTCTGGCAGCTCTGTGCATGCGCACACTGGGAACAGGCTCACACTGTTCTGCCTCGCTGATGTCAGACTCCGGAGACTCCGGAGGCAGCACATAACTACCAGATGGCCTTGGCCCCCTCTCTGTCTCCGACGCAGAGCCCTCGTCCGAGCCTTCCCCAGACTCCAGGGACTGGCCCACGTTCCTCCCCAACCTCCTCACTGTCCGAATCTGCTGCCAGCTCTGCTGGCCACTGGCGGGCCACAACATCAACTCCCAGAATTTCCCCCTCAGCCAGCCATGCTGGCTGGGGAATTCTGGGACTTGAAGTTCACACAGTCTTAAAGTCACAAAGGTTGGATACCGCTGCTCAAGATATTTCAATATCTTGAAATATTGAGGGTTTTCCCTCAAACTCACTTTGGGAAGCCAAAAAATACTGGACAAAAATACATATGTGGAGAAGACGATACAACAACATATTGAACTGAAACCCGAAAAATTTTTGTTGGGGATTTTACCAGAAACTTGTAGTAAAGAGAATGTATTATTATTCATGTAATAACTGCAGCTAGGATTGTATTTGCACAAAATTGGAAAAGTGAAGAGATTACTACGATGAGAATGTGATCAGGAAAATATTAGAATGTGCAGAAATGAATAGGTTAACACTTGCAATCAAAGAGAAGGAACAACCTGAATATTATATTGTATGGGAACTGTTTTACCGATGGCTAGAGAATAAATCTGAAAGTTAGACATAAAAAGTAGATTAGTGAAATACAGAAAATACATTAATAGAATTAAATAAGTTAAGAGAATTGTTACAGTATTAGGCGTGCTATGTATATCGATATTAAGTTTAGAATAGAATATAGAATATAGAATATAGAATAGAATAGAATAGAATAGAATAGAATAGAATAGAATAGAATAGAATAGAATAGAATAGAATAGAATAGAATTCTTTATTGGCCAAGTGTGATTGGACACACAAGGAATTTGTCTTTGGTGCATAAGCTCTCAGTGTACATAAAAAGACAAGATACATTCATCAAGAATCATAAGGTACAACACTTAATGATAGTCATAGGGTACAAATAAGCAATCAAATCATACTAAGAAACAATATCAATATAAATCGTAAGGATACAGGCAAGAAAGTTACAGTCATGGAGTCGTAAATTGGAGGAGATGGGTGATAAGGAACGATGAGAAGATTAATAGTAATGCAGACTTAGTGAATAGTTAGACAATGTTGAGGGAATTATTTGTTTAGCAGAGTGATGGCATTCGGGAAAAAACTCTCCTTGTGTCCAGTTGTTCTGGTGTGCAGTGCTCTATAGCGTCGTATTGAGGGTAGGAGTTGAAACAGTTTATGTCCAGGATGCGAGGGGTCTGTAGATATTTTCCCAGCCCTCTTTTTGACTCATGCAGTATCCAGGTCCTCCATGGAAGGCAGGTTGGTAGCCATTGTTTTTTCTGCAGTTCTAATTATCCTCTGAAATCTATGTTTGTCTTGTTGGGTTGCAGAGCCAAACCGGACAGAATAGATAAATAGAGTAGATAAATAACGAATATGGCTGTAAGTTTTAATTGTTATTGCACAAGACATTTGTACTCCGGCGACAAACTGTCTAATGGAAGATGGATTGTTTGTATTAAAATAAAATTTAAAAAAATTAAAAATCCAGCTGGGGAAAGCTCAAGCTCCACCTTACCTATTCTGGAAAGCCGTCCTGGGAAATCTGGTGTCCTTTTTCAGACTAAAAAAAAATGAGTGGTTTTTCAGAGTAGAGTCTCAAAGTGGGGTGGGTGGGCTCCCTTTGCTGCTTCTGGATTTGATCAGGGCCCTGGGAGGACCTTGTTATCGGGGTCCACTGTCTTGCCAATCTCCTTCTCCTTCTTCTTCATGTTTGCAGATGTTTCGGCCTCCTTCTCAGTCCCGGAAAAGACGTGCAAAGCGGAGACATGCATTTGCTGGATTTGGTAAGTGGCCCTTCTGTTCCTCACCCCCGCTCCCTCCAAAGGTGCCCCCATCCCTTCCTAACCACATGCTCTGGGGCAGCGGTCACCCACTTGTGGTCTGTGGACCACTGGTGGTCCACAATAAAATGTTGGTGGTGCGCAGAAAAATTATTTGCATTTTTTATATTGCACTAAATCAGGAGTCCTCAAACTTCGGCCCCTGGGCCAGATGCGTGCAATGAACGTTTGTGTTCCTGCAGAGAGTCTCCCCCTTCGGGGTCTTTTTGTGTGGGTTGGAGGGGGGCAGAAATTCCGACTTGGGGTCTGCTTCAGCCTCCTGGTGTGGGGCTTTGGGCGAAGGCTGGAGGGAAGAGCCGCTGGTGGCGAAGAGTCGGAGGCCCTCGTTCCAGTGGGACTGCATCATGGCCTGGAACTGGCTGAGCATCTCAGCCTGCTGAGCCTCCAGGCGCCGGTACCTGGCCTTGCACTCCCGTAGGTCTTCCCTCTGCTTGGAAAGCCTATGCTCCTAGTCCTCAGGGAGATGCTTCTGCTGAGCCTCCTTCTCGGCCAGATCCAATTTGAATTGAGCTGTTTTGGCAACTCTTTCTCATGGTGGCTGCTTAGTTCCAACAACTGCTTCCTGTTGGGGCCCTAAGGAGCCCGGGCAAGCAGGCGAGGAGTGGAGTGGAGTGGAGGGGCAAGTAGAGGCCAGTGAGGCGTCCCTCCACATGAGTGACATCGAGTTGGCCACGCCTGCCCAATCACATGACCATCTAGCCATACCCACCCAGCCGGTCATTAGGCAGATCATATTAGTGGTCCGCAGGATTTAAAATTTTGAATTTAGTGGTCCCTGAGGTCCGAAAGGTTGGTGACTCCTGCTATGGGGCGTGCTGTGTGTTCCATCCCCGTCTCTCTCTGCTTCTCTCTTTAGGAGTCCATGGGGAAAAGCTCAGACGGGAAATCGTACATCATCACCGGGAGTTGGAACACCAAGTCTCCGCACTTCCAAATAGTGAACGAGGAAACGCCCAAAGGTTTGTGAGGGCCTGGGTCAGGGGTATGCAATTCGCGGCTCTGGAGCCGCATGTGGCTCCTTCATCCCTCTGCTGCGGCTCCCTGTCACTTCAAAAATATGCATCACCACCGCCAATGTGCGTGATTTATTGAGCTTTTCGACCCATCTTTTTCGGAGTTCAAAATGTTTTTGTTGCATGCAGAAATAAAAATGGGTTTTCTCTTTAGCAGGTCATTGAGTTCATAAATGCAACACGCTATAGTTTTTTTATACAGAGCGTAAAAGTAAGGAATGATATATGCAGTGTTATCTTCATTTTAGAGGTTTTGTGGCTCCCGGTGTTTTATTTTCTGTGGGAAACGGGTCCAAATGGCTCTTTGAGTGTCTAAGGTTGCTGAACCCTGGCCTGGGTGGTAGTGCCACCCCAATCCATGGGGCAGTGATGAAGAATGGGAATGGAAATGGAAATAGGAATGGGAATGAAATAGAATAGAATTACAGAGTAGAGTAGAGTAGAGTAGAGTAGAGTAGAGTAGAGTAGAGTGTCAGACTTCGATGCTATCTCAAAATAAATGAATTTCCAAACTGCCAATCTTTAAGGATTTATTTGAGCACAGCAACCGGTGTGACTCGATGCGGACAAGACTGACCTTTTGCCCCCCAATCCCTCCCTTTCCGATCCCCAATTATCTGCTTCTCATTGGCTATCTTCCAAGTCACTCCACTGACTTCTTGTCTCGTCATTTCACAGGAATGTCCCCCCTCTCTTCATTTCCACGACGACCCAGCTTCAAAGGGATTTAGCAGGCAAAAGTTCAGGGCTTATCTCTCTCCTCTCTATGCCAGCAGTGAGACGCTAACATCGAGTAGAGTAGAGTAGAGTAGAGTAGAGTAGAGTAGAGTAGAGTAGAGTAGAGTAGAGTAGAGTAGAGTAGAGTAGAGTAAAATGGAACAGAACAGGATAAGTTATCCAAGGGACCACCTCTTGCTGGTCACATCTATCTGGCCCATCAGAGTGGGGATGCAGGGAATGTTGCGAGTCCCAACCCCGAGGGAGATACACCTGATGGGACCCAGAAGAAGGGCCTTCTCCATGGTGGCTCCCTCTCTCTGGAACATCATTCCTCCTGAGAGTAGAACGGCCCCCACTCTTCCGGAAGGCGTTGAAGATCTGGTTTTGCCAGAGGGCCTGGGGAACCCAGAGCTGGGTGGAGCCCATTACATGGCTTGTGTGATCTGCTGTTGCTGGGGCAGGGGGGTGGGGAGGTGGGAAGGGGGATGATTTTGTTATATTGTACTCTATTTATTTATTTGATTCTTTTGGTTAGTTTTTATTGTTTTAAATGTAGTTTTTATATCCTGTAAGTTGCCTTGAGTCACCATGGGCGAATAGGCTGAAATATAAATTCATTCATTCAATCAATCAATCAATAAAACAGGACAGAATAGAATGAATAGAATAGAATAGAATAGAATAGAATAGAATAGAATAGAATAGAATAGAGGAAAATAGAATAGAATAGAATAGAATAGAACAATAGAATAAAACAGAATTACAGAATAGAATAGAATAGAATTACAATAGAATAGAACAGAATTACAGAACAGAACAATAGAATAAAAATTACAGAATAGAATAGAATTACAATAGAATAGAATTACAGAATAAAATTTCAGAATAGAATAGAATAAAATTACAGAATAGAATAGAATAGAATAGAATAGAATAGAATAGAATAGAATAGAATAGAATAGAATTTTTTATTGGCCAACTGTGATCGGATACACAAGGAATTTGTCTCCAGTGCAGAAGCTCACAGTGTACATATAAACAGCAAGTTTCAGTTTCAGTTTATTTAGATTTATATACCGCCCTACTCCCGAAGGACTCAGGGCGGTGAACAGCCAAGATAAAACACATCCAGTACAAAATTTAAAAAACAATTTAAAACGTATTAAATAAATTTAGCCCATACTAATTAAAATACCCCTGTTTTTAAAAACAAATTAAAATTAGACAATTAAAAAGAGTTAAGCCAGCCCAGCTTGTTGAAATAGGAAAGTCTTGAGGGCGCGGTGGAAGGTGCGTAAATCCGGGATCCTCCGTGTCTCCGGGGGGAGTTCATTCCGCAGGGCAGGTGCCCCCACAGAGAAGGCTCTCCCCCTGGGGGCCGCCAGTCAACACTGTAATAGGTCATAGGCCATAAATCATAGTTACAAACAACCATTGAGAAATCGTAAGGAGCCAATGGGAAAGAATGAGAAAAAGATGGGAAATGAGACAGTGCCGTGAGAATTAAGCGTTCAGGTAGAGTGATGACACGGTGGAAAAAATTCTTGCCTGGTTGTTTTGGCATGCAATGCTCTATAGAGGCATCCTGAAGTAAGTTCGAATCTCGCCAGGCTCAAGGTTGACTCAGCCTTCCATCCTTTCTAAGGTAGGTAAATTGAGGACCCAGTTTGTGGGGGCAATAAGCTGACTTTGTATAAATAGACAAAAGTATGAAGGCTATTGCTTAACGCATTGTAAGCCGCCCTGTGTTGTGGCCCCGCCCTCTGAGCCTATCTCATCGGAGGAAGAAGGCTCCGAACATGAGGGAGAGGAGTCGGCCAGGCCTCCCTCTCCAGGCCTCTCCTCTCTGGCACTGTCTCAGGTGCCGGCCGAGGAAGAGGAGGTTAGCCGGAGCCAGGTGTCTCTGATGAGAGCGAAGAAGGAGAGCCGTCGTTCCTGGATGCACGCCAACGAAGGCGTGATAAACGGTTGCAGCAGTTAAGGAGGCGTGCTAGGGATTATAGCTGAGTCACTGGACCACACCCCAGAGACTATATAAGAGAGGGTGGTGGCTGGTAAAACTCCGTGACGAACAAAAACTAACTCTGGCTAGTCACTTGAACAACGCCTGAAGCTGCCGAAGGGATATTGTTTTTGCTGGACTATTTACAATGCCTATGTAATTTCATGTTATCTGTTGAAGTAAAGCTCTTGGCAGACGGTGCTTATATTGTTGCCAAGTTTGAGATAACAACCTGTGTGCGTGCCTATGCTTTCTTAACCCTCGGCTGGCTGTGTTTGTGTGTGTGTGGAGACGGGGACAGAACACCCTGAGTCTCCGGAGAAGGGCGGCATATAAATCAAATTAAAAAAAAAAGGTGGGGGGGAGAAGCTGAAAGAAATATGTCCCCAAATCCCCTTGTGCTCCCAGAGTGGAGGCTGGATCCTCCAGGTCACCTTAGCGGAACATACAGGCTCGGGGATCCACCCACCCCACCCTACCCCATCCCAGTGGAATATTCTGGGTGAGATTCAGAAATTTTCCTGCCCAGCCTGAAGATGCTGCTGTGGACAGAGTCTTCTTGCCCTGCCCTTCACGGTCCAGCCACAGCCCATTCTCTAACCATTAGGTTTTGCCTTTCTCCTCCTCCTCCTCTGCAGACAAGGTGCTCTTCCTGACCACAGCTGTGGATTTGGTGATTACGGAGGTGCAGGAGCCCGTCCGCTTCCTCCTGGAGACCAAAGTCCGTGTCTGTCCCCCGAATGAGAGGCTCTACTGGCCTTTCAGCAAGAGAAGCTCGACGGAAAACTTCTTCCTAAAATTGAAGCAGGTGAGACCTCTGAGCCCCTTCCCTCCTCCCCACCCTAATTCCTAACCCAGGGGTCAGCAACCTGCGGCTCTGGAGCCGCATGTGGCTCTTTCATCCCTCTGCTGCAGCTCCCTGTCGCTAGTCCGCTCCACAATTGATAGGGCTTTCGGTTAGGACAGGTAGAGGAAAAAAGGACGCCGCGCTAGGAGTAGACTCTATGGTGGGGGAACTGGACTTCCGGTCGGCTCCAGAATTGATAGGGCTTTCGGTTAGGACAGGTAGAGGAAAAAGGATGCTGCGCTAAGAGGAGACTCTATGGTGGTGGTGTGGGAGAGAAGTGGACTTCCGGTCAGCAGAGGAAAAAAGGATGCCGTGCTAGGAGGAGACTCTATGGTGGGGGAACTGGACTTCCAGTCGGCAGAAGTAAAAGGACACCACACTAGGAGGAGTCTCTATGGTGGGGGAACTGGACTTCCGGTCGGCTCCAGAATTGAATGCGGGTGTCAGCTTCTGGTTGTGGCTCTTTGAGTGTTTTAAGATTGCCGACTCCTGTCCTAGCCTGTTGGATGGAAGGGAGGTCTATTCCACACAGACAAGAACACTTAAAGTGGGTCCCTGAAACATTTCTGTTAAGCTTTGAACCCAACCCCGACCGATGTTGTTGATCTGTTGCTATAGATCAAGCAGAAGGACCGAAAGACCAGCACCGACACTCTCTACGAAGTGGTGTGCCTGGAGAGCGAATCCCAAAGGGAAAGGAAGAAAACCACTGCCAGCCCCGCCATCCGCCTCCCCCAATCCGGCTCCCAAGGCTCTATGATCCCGTCCCCTCCCGAGGATGATGAGGAGGAAGGTAAGGTAGACTGGAAAGGCAGCTTTTCCAGGGTGGTCTCCTGCGAGGGGTCGTCGGCGGGCAGTGGGCTAGTTGTAGACTTCAATAAGAGATTTGGGACACACCTTCTCCGTGTCTCTCTCTCTCTCTGTGTAAGATGATTATTATTATTATTATTATTATTATTATTATTATTATTATTATTATTATTATTATTATTATTATTATTATTTCTATGCCGCCCACTCTCTGAGGACTCTGGGCGGCTTACACCAAAGACAGTATACTAAATAGCACAATCTGGGTCCTCATTTTACCCACCTCGGAAGGATGGAAGGCTGAGTCAATCTTGAGCCGGTGAGATTTGATCCGCTGATCTGCTGAACTAGCAGTCAGCTGAAGGAGCTGCAGTACTGCACCCTAACCACTGCGCCACCTCGGCTCTTGTCTCAATCAAAGCCCCCATAGCCTTTTCTAACTACTTTAGGGTCCAGATTCTGCAAATCGCCCAGTTTGGTCACTGAGAAAGCTGCCCAGCTGTAGCAGAGGCCGCCCTTTATCTCTGAAAGTGCCACCTGCTTTGGATTTGTTCCAGGAAAGCAGGTGTCAGACCTGCCCCAGTCAGGCTCCTTGGGAAAGAAAGACCCTCGACTCCCATTTGGTTGAAGTGATGGGTTCTTTTACTAAAGGTTGCTTAAAGTCAGTCTAGAACTAAATTTCCCGCCTGATAAGATTACAGATTATTCCCCTTCTCCCAGCCCTCCCGCCTTGGACCAGTTTGTCTTCAGCCAATGAAGAGCTCTTTAGAGAGAGCGCTGAGATGTTTGGGGCAATCCACGTTCCAATCACAGGGTGCGCTGGCCTTGTCAGCTGGCACAAAGTGGTATCGTGCTTTCCTGGTCTTCGTCAAGCTGTCGGTCCCCTCTCCCAAATTCCCATCGTAACCTCATACACGCTCATTGCTCATTTGTCCCCCGCTTTACCCTCCATCCATCCTGATGGCAGGATGCTAGCGAGGCGCCAACCTGAAGATGGCAGACCTGACAGCGGTCTTTGGACAGGTGCCCGTGGAAGAGTGGCTCCCCGCCGTGAGGCGTTTTGGTGCCTTGTGCTTTGCACCCTCCCTCAGCCTCTCCTCGTCTTTTGCAGATAACGACGAGCCTCTGCTCAGTGGCTCAGGGGACGTCTCTAAAGAGTGTGCAGAAAAGATCCTGGAGACGTGGGGAGACCTGCTTTCCAAGTGGTAAGTCCTCTGCTTTCTGCGTCCACGTTCCAGGAATTGTCCTCGTTCGGATTATCCCGTCCGGAATGGGCCGTGCCTGTTTCTCCTCCAGGGTTTCGCCTCTGTGTTATTATCCATAAGCTTTTCTCCTCGGCAGGCCCTCCTCCATCTTTTTCGCCCTGGCACATGGGCCACGGCCCCTCTGTCCCAGTCCTTTCGTCGAAGTACAGTTCGCGTCAGTCGTTTGGGCACCCGGGACAGTTCGCAGCACCTCCATATACTCCTTTGGATGAAACCGGCTTATTTACGCACTGCCCCACCCCCGCTCCTCCACCAAGCGCAGCACCTCCATATACACCCCCCCCATCCCTGCTCTTCCACCCCTCCCCTTCTCATAACAAACGCAGCACCTTCCCCCAAGCAGCACCTCTCCCAAAGCTCCCGAGCTCCTGTGCCGATTGGCTGTCCTGTTCTGCCCCAGCTCCGGATTCCCGAGGATATTGACACACACCAACGGTCCTTATCAAGTTTATTAAGTAGCAAGAATAAATCAAAGTCCGGCAAGGGTTGGCAACCAGCCTAGAAAACAAGATACAACTTTTCCAAAAATGCTCTGATGATAATTACAAGTTGTTTCCAGCAAGAAACTTACTCACTGCATGTGACTTAAATAGGCTAAGGGAGTGGCCAATTATCCTCAACCCTTACTCTCGAGGAGACCTCCTCCTCCTGAGTAGCCACTCCTGCCTTTTGGCAGCTCTGCGTGCTCGAGCATTGAGGAGAGGCTCCTCCACTTCACTCTCTCTACTTGAAGGAGCCTCTGGAGGTTCTGAAGGCCCTGGCTGAGTCTCTGCCTCTGGCACCACATCCTCTTCAGCCTCCTCGCTGTCCGACGTGAGTGCTGGCTGTGCAGGCTGCTGGTGCGACATCACACCAGCCTCCTCGTCATTGGGATCAGCCACGATCCGCGCAGGCCGCTGGCGGGCCACAACAACGCCTGACGCGAACTGTACTTCGACGAATGGGCTGCAGCGAAGGGACTGGGATGTAGGAGCCGTGGCCCATGTGCCGAGGCGAAAGAATGGGGGAGGCCCAGCCAAGGAGAAAAGCTTGTGGAGAATAACGCAAAGGCGAAACCCTGGAGGAGAAACAGGCATGGCCAAGGTTACGAGCCAAAAAGTCCTAGATCCATCCAGTCAGGAGAAGGGAGGTATGTAGGCAAAGTCCCAATACAGCCGCTCCCCCCAAGCCTTGTTGACTGAGCCAAATTCTTGGTGATTTGCAGAAGGGAGGTGCCATCACGACTGTCCCTTCTGCTCAGCTCTTCCTTACATGCATAGCCCACCTTTCTCCCGCTAGGACAGGAGTCAGCAACCTGTGGCTCTGGAGCCGCATGTGGCTCTTTCACCCCTCTGCTGCGGCTCCCTGTCACTCAAAATAGGCGTCACAACCGCCAATGTGCGACACCCACTGGCATGTGATTCATTGAGCTTTTCAACCCCCAGTAGGCCAACCATGAATAAATCCAAGAAAAGAAAAGTTTTAGAAGAAAACAAAACGTTTAATTCAACTACATATGCTAGTTTTGCGGCCGCTGAAGAAATAGTCAGGCACGGGAAGGGTTTTGTGACTCCCGGTGTTTTCTTTTCTGTGGGAAACGGGTCCAAATGGCTCTTTTGAGTGTTTAAGGTTGCAGACCCCTGCTCTAGGACAGGGGTGTCAAACTCGATTTCATTGAGGGCCGCATCAGAGGTGTGTTTGACGTGGGAGGGGAGGCATGGCCAGGGGTGTGTGGCCAGGAGCACCTGTGGTGGCCAAGCGCTAAGGCAGGATTTCCCTCAGACCCTCCCTCCCTCTCATTATAATCTTCCTTCCTTCCTTCCTTCCTTCCTTCCTTCCTTCCTTCCTTCCTTCCTTCCTTCCTCCCTTCTTTCTCTCCTTCCTTCCTTCCTTTTTCCCTTTTCTTCTTTTTCCTTCCCTCTTCATTCTTCTTCCTTCCACTCTTTCCTTCTTTCTCTCCTTTCTTTCTTTCTCTCCTTTCTCTCCTTCCTTCCTTCTTCCTTCCTTTTTTCTCTCCTTCTTCCCTTCTTTCTCTCCTCCCTTCCTTCCTTTTTCCCTTTTCTTCTTTTTCCTTCCCCCTTCATTCTTCTTCCTTCCACTCTTTCCTTCTTTCTCTCCTTTCTTTCTTTCTCTCCTCCCTTCCTTCCTTTTTCCCTTTTCTTCTTTTTCCTTCCCTCTTCATTCTTCTTCCTTCCCCTCTTTCCTTCTTTTTCCTTCCTTGCTCTCTTGCCATCGTTCTCCTTTCTCCTTTCCTGTCCCTTCTTGGCTGCCCAAATGCAAAAGGGGAATTTCTCCTTTTGTGATGTCTTTACTTTGTTTTGCTAGCCCTCTTCCAGAGAAAATGGAGCTGGCCCACCGAGCTCCGTTTTCGTTGGCAGAGGCACCATGAGCCGGTCCTTTGCTGTTTCCAGGATGGCCCTGTGGGCCGAATCTAAGTACCCCACAGGTTGGATCCAGCCCTCTGGTCTTGAGTTTGACACCTCTGCTCCAGGAAGTCACTGATCTGCCTCCTTTCTTAGCCCTTGAAAAGGGACCTGCTGATTGAGCTGCAGCCAGAAAAGCTAATACAGTCCTAGGTTGTATAAATAGAGGCCTAGAATCAAGATCGCGTGATAGTCCCGCCTGGACTATTGCAATGCTCTCTACATGGGGCTCCCCTTGAGGAGAACCTTGGTGGTACAGGGGTTTAAGGCACCCTGTTATTAAGCTTATTAAGACCAGCTGCCTGCAATTACTGCAGGGTTCGAATCTCGCCAAGGCTCAAGGTTGACTCAGCCTTCCATCCTTTCTAAGGTAGGTAAAATGAGGACCCGGTTTGTGGGGGCAATAAGCTGACTTTGTATAAATATACAAAAGGATGAAGGCTATTGCTGAGCACATTGTAAGCCGCCCTGAGTCTTCGGAGAAGGGCGGCATATAAATCAAATTAAAAAAAAAAAAAAAAAAAGGAACACCCGGAAGATCCAACTGGTGCAGAGTGCGGCCGCGCGGGTGGTTATGGGAGCAACATGGTGCTCCCGTGTGACACCTCTCCTGCGCGAGCTGCACTGGCTCCCAGTGGTCTTCCAGGTGCGCTTCAAGGTTTTGGTTATCACCTTTAGAGCGCTCCATGGCTTAGGACCTGGTTATTTATGGGACCGCCTACTACCACAAACAGCCTCCCACCGGCCCCTCTCATAGAGAGGGGCTCCTCCAGATGCTGTCAGCCAAGCAGTGTCAACTGGCGGCCCCCAGGGTTAGGGCCTTCTCTGTGGGGGCACCCACTATCTGGAACGAGCTCCACCCGGAGATATGGAGGATCCCGGATCTGCGCACTTTCCGCCGTGCTCTTAAGACCCTCCTATTCCAGCAAGCCGGCCTGGCCTAATTTTCTCCCCTTTCTTTTAAATTTTTAAACTGAAATTTTAATCTGTTTTAAATTATTGGGATTTTTAATTGTTTTGGGCTAAATTATTTAATTTGGTTTTAGTTGTTTCTAACTTTTGTATTTATGTATTTTATTCTGTGCCTGTTCACCGCCCTGAGTCCTTCGGGAGTAGGGCGGTATATAAATTTAATAAAACAAACATAAAACATAAAACAAGTATTAGTTCCGCTTTATAAAACCCTTAGTAAGGCCCCACCTGGAATACTGCAACCAATTTTGGTCACCACGCTAAAAAAAAAAGATGTTGAGACTTTGGAAAAAGTGCAGAGAAGAGCAACTAAGAGGATCAAAGGACTGGAGACTAAAACATGTGAATAACAGCTGCAGGATTTGGGTTGGGCTAGTCTAGAGAAAAGAAGAATTAGGGGCAACATGATAACAGCATTCTCGTATTTGAGGGGCTGCCACAAAGAAGGGGGAGGTCAAAATATTCTAAAAAGCACCTGAAGGCAGGACAAGAAACAATGGATGGAAACTAATTAAAGAGAGAAGCAACCTGGAATAAAGGAGAAACTTCCTAACACTGAGGACAATTAACCAGTGGAACAGCTTGCCACCAGAAATCGTGGGCGCTCCATCACTGGAGGTTTTTAAGAAGAGACTGGACAGCCATTTATCTGAAATAGTGTAGGTCCGTGATGGCGAACCTTTGAATCCCTTTGAAGCCCGGTTGTCGTGGAAATGAGGGGAGGGGGGCACATTCCTGAGAAATGACGAGGAAAAGAAGTCTGAAGAATGACTTGGAAGACAGCCAATGAGAAGCAGAGTTTTGGGGATCGGAAAGGGAGGGATTGGGAGGCAAAAGGTCAGTCTTGTCCGCGTGGAGTCATGATCCGGTGGCTGAGCTCAATTAAAGAAAGATTTCCTTAAAGATTGGCAGTTTGGAAATTCATTTAATTTTGAGATAGCACCGCAGTCTGACAGGTGGCACACGGAACCATATCTGTGAGCACGCAAGCGTTGCCCTTGCTCAGCTCCAGTGCCCCAGCCAGCTGATTTTTGGGCCTTCCAGAAGTCAGGAAACGGGCTGTTTCCGGCCTCCGGAGGGCCTCCAGGGAGTGGGGAAGGCTGTTTTTGCCCTTCCCAGGCTCCTAGAAAGGCTTTGGAGCCTGGGGAGGGTGAAAAATGGACCTACTGGGCCCACTGTGCCATCGTATGCCAAAAGCAGGGGGAGTGCAGGGGGGTCGTGTGTGCATGTGCGGTGGCGCAGGGCACATTGAATTATGGGTGTGGGCAGGTGCGTGACCCCCTGTGCTCTCCCCGATTTTGGCACGTGACGGCAAAAAGGTTCGCCATCACTGGTGTAGGTTGTCCTGCTTGAGCAGGGGGCTGGACTGGAAGACCTCCAAGGTCCCTTCCCACTCTATTCTTTTCTGATTCTGATTGGTTGAGGCAAGAGGGAACCCACCCCCTCCTGCCGCGGGGTGTGCTTTCCCTTTTGCCAAGTCCCCAGCTGAGCTCTTGCTCCCTCCCTCCTTTCCAGGCACTTGAACCTGAGCGTGCGGCCCAAACCCTTGTCTGCGTTGGTGAGGAGCGGCGTCCCCGAAGCTCTCCGGGGAGAGGTGTGGCAGCTTCTGGCAGGATGTCACAACAACGACTTTCTGGTGGAGAAATACCGGATTCTCATCACAAAGGTGGGTTTGTTTTATGAACAGAAGATTGCTGGGGGAGAAGATGCTTTCAACAGTGGCCTTTGGGTTGGCTTCTCGGGTTGGTGGGCTTCTGGAACCGCTCGGAGAGAGAGCAAGGAGATCGGTCCTGGGGACAACTGGAATACAGTTTGGGAGGCATTTTAAGGCAGAATTTCAATTACTGTATTTTTTTGGAGTATAAGACGCTCCAGAGTATAAGACGCACCTTAGTTTTTGGGGAGGAAAATAAGGCGGAAAAAAATCTGCCTCTGCCTACATTGGTATTCATCTGGCTAGCGTCCTGTCAGTGAGTGAGACTCTTTGGAAACTGAAACAATATTTGCTGTGTGAGCAACAAGGAAGGAGACAGCAAGGAGCCTGGGCGTGGCTTAGGTCAATTGTTCTAAAGCTGATGTTGTGCTGATCTCTGAAACTAAAACTGAAACTCCTCTCCTCTGCTTGTGTTTTGCTTGCTGCTGCAAACTCTGGCTGTCCTTGCAGCAAATAGCAAACAGCCAGGTCAGCTTCAACACATTCTTGCAGCCTGATTCAGCACGAACAGCTGATTGGCGGGTGGATCGGCCTCCTGGAATACCCACAATCAGCTGTTCCAGGCTGCAGGGATCGCCACAGACCATCACCACCTCCATGCCTCACGTTTCGGCCTCCGAACGCCCCGTTTCAGACCCGTTCAAGGTTGCGGGGATCGCCAGAGCACATAGCTACCGATCGCCGCCTCCGCGTATTGCATTTTTGGCCTCTGCGCATTGCATTTTCAGCCTCCGCATGCCCCGTTTTTGTCCTCCGAGTGTTGCGTTTTCGGGCAGTTCCAGGCGGCAGGGATTTTCGCCACCGATTGCGCAGAGGCGGCGATAGTCTGTGGCAATCTGGAACAGGTCTAGAACGCGATGCGTGGAGGCTGAAAATGACCGATGGGTGGGGGGGGCGGCGGGTTAGCGGGGCTACATTCGGTGTATAAGATGCACCCAAATTTTCACCCTCTTTTAGGGAGGGGAAAAGTGTGTCATATACTCTGAAAAAATACTCTTTCTGGTCTCCGGCTTCGAAGGCTTCTCAAAATGTTTCTTGTTTCCCAGGGAGCTTTCTCAAAGGCGCTGGTAAAGTCCCATGGTTATAATGTCCTGTGGTTTTAGGCGCAGTGATTAGAGTGCAGTATACGGGCAGGCTACTTCTGCTGCCATTTAATTTAATTTAATTTAATTTAATTTAATTTAATTTAATTTAATTTAATTTAATTATTTAATTTAATTTAATTTAATTTAATTTAATTTAATTTAATTTAATTTTTTAATTTTTAATTTAATTTAATTTAATTTTTAATTTAATTTAATTTAATTTAATTTAATTTAATTTAATTTAATTTAATTTAATAATTTAATTTAATTTAATTTAATTTAATTTAATAATTTAATTTAATTTAATTATCGCATTTCTATGCCGCCCAACTCCCGAGGGACTCTGGGCGGCCTTGCTGGCTGCCTGCAATTTGGCAGTTCAAATCTCACCAGGCTCAAGGTTGACTTCCGTCCTTCCGAGGTCAGTAAAGTGAGGACCCAGATTGTTGGGGGGGCAATAGGCTGACCCTGTAAACCGCTTAGAGAGGGCTGTAAAATACTATGAAGTAGTAAATAAGTCTAAGTGCTGTAGCTGCTTTCCTTTCTTCTTCCTTCCTTCCTCCCTTCCTCCTTCCTTCCTTCCTTCTTCCTTCCTTCCTTCCTTCCTTCCCTTATCTCTTTCCTTCCTTTCTTTTCATATCTTCCTTCATTCCTTCCTATACCTTCTGCCTCTTTCCTTCCTTTCTTTTTATAATTTCCTCCTTCCTTCCTTTCCTCCCTCCCTCCTTTCTTTTCCCCTCCCTCCCTTCCTCCCTCCCTTCCTTCCTTCCTTGTCTCTTTCCTTCCTTTCTTTTCATATCTTCCTTCATTCCTTCCTATACCTTCTGCCTCTTTCCTTCCTTTCTTTTTATAATTTCCTCCTTCCTTCCTTCCTTCCTTCCTTCCTTCCTTCCTTCCTTCCTTCCTTCCTTATCCCTTTCCTTCCTTTCTTTTCATATCTTCCTTCATTCCTTCCTATACCTTCTGCCTCTTTCCTTCCTTTCTTTTTATAATTTCCTCCTTCCTTCCTTCCTTCCTTCCTTCCTTCCTTCCTTCCTTCCTTCCTTCCTTCTCCCTTTCCTTCCTTTCTTTTCATATCTTCCTTCATTCCTTCCTATACCTTCTGCCTCTTTCCTTCCTTTCTTTTTATAATTCCTTCCTTCCTTCCTTCCTTCCCTCCCTCCCTCCCTCCCTCCTTCCTTTCTTTCCCCCTCCCTCCCTCCCTTCCTTCTGCTTTCTTCCTTCCCCCTCCCTTCCCCTCCACATCTCCTTCCTCCCTCCCTCCCTCCCTCATGGTTAGAATGCAGTATTGCAGGCTAACTCTGCCCACTGCCAACAGTTTGATCCTCCCTGACTGACTCAGCCTTCCATCCTTCCGAGGTGGGTAAAACGAGGACCCAGGTTGTTGTTGGGGGGAGGGGGGCAATAGGATGACTCTGTAAACCGCTTAGAGAGGGCTGTAAAGCACCGTAAAGGGGTATATAAGTCTTAAGTGCTACAAGACGGAGCCTGCATCAAAGATAAGCGATACAATTGGCCGGACAGATGAAAGGTGTCAAATCTGCTCTGTCGGAGAGTGTGACATTTGGAAAGAAGCACATGTCTTAGGACAGGGGCAGGTGTGAAATGTCTTAGGACAGGGGCAGGTGTGAAATGTCTTAGGACAGGGGCAGGTGTGAAATGCTCCCGGTTTGGACCGGATCACCCGATCCGGTAGCGAAGGCGGCGGGTGGTTTGGAGAACCGGTAGCAAAAATCCCTGCCTGCCCCCTCCCATGCCCAGCTGAGCCGGGCAATCATCAGAGGCTTTTTTTTTTTTTTTTTTTTTACTTTTAAAAGCATTTTTTCTACAACCTCTTCGGCCGAAGGGAACGGCTAAAGAACAAGGGTCGACTTGGGAGTAAAGCCACACAGGTGGACGATGAATGGCCCCTCCCAGAGGGAATAAAAGAGGAGCGAAAGGGGAGTGGAGTTTGCAGGAGACAATTAGTTCACTTAATTGGTTCGTGACTCTCCTGGCCAAGTTTTGAAGATATCGGCCTGGCAGCTCTCCAAGCCAGATAAGGTCTGTGACTGTAAATTCACCCTTGAAAGACTCTGCTGGATGTGAATGAGAGGAATTCACAGTAATTTAATAAAAAGGGGTTTTTTTGTCGGGACAAAGGAGTCTGCTTCACGCTCTTGGGAAGCCTAGGTCTGAACAGACACGTAGCAATCTCGGGAGAGACAGCAGCGACCATACAGGTCGATATAGCTAAGTACCTGGCTTAGAAAGAGAGCCACCCGATCGGGGTTACCATCAAACGTGGTCTGTAAGGGGGGTGGTCCCTATACTGGTTGGGAGCCCCACACCCCCGGCTGCCCCGCCGGTCCTGGAGGTGCCTGACCTGAAACACTCGGGCCCCTGGACCCAGCAACCTGTCCCGGAACTGAGCGAAGCGGCACTGGAAGTTTTTAAGAAGAGGTTGGATAACCCTTTGTCTGAAGTGGTGTCGGGTTTCCTGCCTAAGCAGGGGGTTGGACTAGAAGACCTCCAAGGCCCCTTCCAACTCTGTTATTCTATTCTATTTGAATTTGGATCACGTGAGCCTGGGGATGCTGCAATGGTCTGAGTTGTGTGTGAAAAACGGTCCTTCCCCCATTGCCCCCTCGACAGAGGGGCCTTTGTGCGGACACGCGCCTCGGTCCTAACAGCTGGTTCTTTGCTCCAAGCCCCGTCCAGCCTTCTTCTCCGCAGTTGCTCCCTGGAGAAACGACGTAGTGCACCTCGCGGGAATCCCGGAAGCAGCTTCGCACCAGCTCCGAGATCGTTTTCCAAGCTGGCATTGCCTTTCCTCGTGATTTTTTTTTTATTTCTTCATTTAACCAGTTCACAAGTCTAAGAAACAAAAAAAAAAAACCCCACACCTTCACACAACCCTGAGTCCTCCAGAGGGGGGGCTGCTAGGCTTTCCTCCAGCTCAAAGAAAAATCTTTGTGGATCAGTTGTGGAGTAAAGAGGCCACGAGAGCTCATCTTCTATAAAAAAAAATGATTTTTTAAAAAAATTTGATTTATATGCCGCCCTTCTCCGGAGACTCAGGGCGGCTTACAATGCGCTAAGCAATAGCCTTCATCCTTTTGTATATTTATACAAAGTCAGCTTTTCTTTCTTTCTTTCTTTCTTTCTTTCTTTCTTTCTTTCTTTCTTTCTTTCTTTCTTTCTTTCTTTCTTTCTTTCTTTCTTTCTTTCTTTCTTTCTTTCTTTCTTCCTTCCTTCCTTCCTTCCTTCCTTCCTTCTTTCTCTTTCTTTCTCTTTCTTTCTCTTTCTTTTTTTTTTTTAAAAAATTTGATTTATATGCCGCCCTTCTCTGGAGACTCAGGGCGGCTTACAATGCGTTAAGCAATAGCCTTCATCCTTTTGTATATTTATACAAAGTCAGCTTTTCTTTCTTTCTTTCTTTCTTTCTTTCTTTCTTTCTTTCTTTCTTTCTTTCTTTCTTTCTTTCTTTCTTTCTTCCTTCCTTCCTTCCTTCCTTCCTTCCTTCCTTCCTTCTTTCTCTTTCTTTCTCTTTCTTTTTTTTTTTTTTTAAATTTGATTTATATGCCGCCCTTCTCCGGAGACTCAGGGCGGCTTACAATGCGTTAAGCAATAGCCTTCATCCTTTTTTGTATATTTATACAAAGTCAGCTTATTGCCCCCACAAACTGGGTCCTCATTTTACCCACCTTAGAAAGGATGGAAGGCTGAGTCAACCTTGAGCCTGGCGAGATTCGAACCTGCAGTAATTGCAGGCAGCTGGTCTTAATAACAGGGTGCTTTAGACCACTGTACTACCAAGGCTCCTTTGACAGTGATTTGACAGTCACTTATCTGAAATGGTATATAGGGGCTTCTGCTTCAGCAGCGGGTTGGACTAAAAGACCTCCAAGGTCCCTTCCAACTCCGATATTCTGTGATTCAGCCCTACCTAACCCTGGATCACAGGTATCTTTTGACTGGCATCCATCATGGGCATAGGATGCCGCGATTCAAAAATCTGTAAAAAAAACAAACCCCAATTTAGCCAATTTTGCTCCCTTGGTTTTGGAAAGGAGGGACTTACCTGCTGTAGGGAGAAAGAGGAAATACAGTAGTGGCCAAAATTGTGGAAATCTTTTGGGAAAAGTGTATTTTTAATAATAATAATAATAATAATAATAATAATAATAATAATAATAATAATAATAATAATAATAATTTTATTTCTATACCGCCCTTCTCCCGAAGGACTCAGGGCGGTGTACAGCCTATTAAAAGCACAAGACAAACCAATTAAAATAATTTAAAATTATTAAATAATTGGGCTCAATTTAAAACCCCAGAAATTTAAAACACCCAATTTAAAGTTATTATGTTGATAGCCCGGCCTGGCGGAACAACAGGATCTTGAGTGCACAGCAAAATACCCGGAGGTATTTGATGGCTAATAAGCTTTGATGGCTAATAACACCACTTCTTTTTTTTTGGAGTTTCAAGATAATCCTATTCCGCTGCTGGAATGGCCTGGGAATAGCCCCAGACCTTCATCCAATTGAAAATCTATGGATTTTCCGACTAAAGAAACTTGCTAGTCAGAAGCGACCCAGCAATAAAACCCAGTTAATAGAAGCCATCATTCCATCTTGGTTTCACATGATAAACAGCTGCAGAACTCAAAGACTTGATTCACTCCATGGGAAGACGTTGTAAGGCCGTCATTCATGCTAAAGGTTACGCAACTAAGGATTAACTGACATGGTGATCATTTCTATATCTCGTTTTTTCTATAGTGATCATTTTTGTATATCTCCTTTTTTCTACGTGTTTCGCTTTTTGTCTTTATACTATAACTGCTATTCTAATAGCAAATCCTTCATAAAAGTGATTGCATTACATTTTTATTTAAAATTTGATTTATATGCCGCCCTTCTCCGGAGACTCAGGGCGACTTACAATGCGTTAAGCAATAGCCTTCATTCTTTTGTATATTTATACAAAGTCAGCTTATTGCCCCACAACTGGGTCCTCAATTTACCTACCTTAGAAAGGATGGAAGGCTGAGTCAACCTTGAGCCTTGGCGAGATTCGAACCTGTAGTAATTGCAGGCAGCTGGTCTTAATAACTAGCTTAATAACAGGGTGCCTTAGACCACTGTACTACCAAGCCTACATTCTTGATTAAATTATCTTTCCATTGATATATACTTTTATGATACTACTCCAAAAAAAAAAAAAAAGTGGTGTTATTAGCTAGTTTTAGAAAATACAACTTTTCCCAAAAGGTTTCCACAATTTTGGCCACTGCTGTAGATCTCCAGGGCCTTTCCATAAAAACTGGGGGCTCTGCAGTGTGTATAGATCCAGTGTCTCAACAAAAATGTTGAGACTTTGTGGGGGGGGGGGGAACAAAAGTGCAAAAAGGAGCAATTAAGATGATTAAAGACTAAAAAAATGTGAAGAACGGTTGCAGGATTTGGGTTTGGCCAGTCTAGAGAAAAGAAGGAGTAGGGGGGACACGATGGCACTATTCCAGTATTGAAGGGGCTGCCACAAAAAAGAGGGGGGGTCAATTTATTTTCCAAAGCCCCAGAAGGCAGGACAAGAAACAACAGATGGAAACTTAACCAAGGAGAGAAGCAACCTGGGATGAAGGAGAAACTTCCTAACAGTGAACAATGAACCAGTGGAACAGCGTGCCACAAGAAGTTGTGAGTTGCTTCATCATTGGAGGTTTTTAAGAAGAGACTGGACAGTCACTCATCCAAAATGGTATAGAAGACCTCCAAGGTTCTATTCTGATTGATTGATTGATTGATTGATGGCTGGGTCCCTCCCTTTTCCATCTTCTAAATCATCTGTCTTTTTCTGACATGAAGGAGAATTGTTCACGGGGGGGACGGACGACAAACCAGAGATGCATCTTTTTAACTGGACAGTAATTTTTAAGCCTAGTCGGATTCACTCCTCAGAGCACCCTTGTTTCTTCCTTCCTAAATATTCACACATTTATTAGCACCTGGCTCAGGTGCGTGGACCTCAGCAGCACTTAACACCAAACCCAAGAAAAAAGTCCCATTAGCTATAAAATGCATTTCCTTCACGCCGGACTAAACAGGAAGAGGGGATATATATTTTTGGGAGAATTCTCTGCGCAGTTTTTAAGGAGAACGCCCTCGAATCGGCGATCCGCTGCTCGATCTGGAAAACCCCCTTAAAAATCGATTTTTATTTTTCGGAGCAGTTGAATCGACTCGATTCGAGGCGGTTCGCTTTTGCAAGACCCGGCCCGTGTCCGGTTGTCCGTGAGGATTTCTTGACCGGAAAACTGCAAAAATAAGGCGGCTGCCTTTTTCCCCATTCTTCGGATCCGAGTTTCCAAGGTCTTCGAGGGAGAAAAGAGAGCCAGTTTCTATGGTAACCGAAGGAGCAAGATGGAGGGGAGATGCTTCGAAGGAGCCGGCTCTTCAATGGCTAACGAAGGAATCACCTGGGTTGCTTCAAAGGATCTTTCCTGATGGCTAGCTCTCTAGCTTGCCCTCCTTCCTTCCCTCCCTTCTCGCTCCCTTAGCCCTTAAATCTGAGTTTGTATCCTGAGATTATCTCGCCTCACGATGAATATTCAAAGCAGAGTCTTTTCTCCCGTTCCTGCCAAAGTGGTCAGGGAATATATATATATATATATATATATATATATATATATATATATATATATATATATATATATATATATATATATATATATATATAAAGAGCCTTGGTAGTACAGTGGTCTAAGGCACCCTGTTATTAAGCTGGTTATTAAGACCAGCTGCCTGCAATTACTGCAGGTTCGAATCTCACCAGGCTCAAGGTTGACTCAGCCTTCCATCCTTTCTAAGGTAGGTAAATTGAGGACCCAGTTTGTGGGGGCAATAAGCTGACTTTGTATAAATATACAAAAAGGATGAAGGCTATTGCTGAGCACATTGTAAGCCGCCCTGAGTCTCCGGAGAAGGACGGCATATAAATCTAAATTAAAAAAAAATTAAAAATTAAAAAAAAAATAAAAGAGGAACAGAAACCGTTGGGGCTAAAGGGATTTGGAAGCGCAGCTGAATCCTGGTTTAATCCAGAGGCTTCCCTCAAGAGAGCTGGCTTCTGGTTTTACTTCGGTGAAGCCACCTTTGGATCAGGGGCCTGGTCACAGAGGCCCTGTCCGGATTTCAGTCCATCAAAACTCCTGCAAGGGTCACTCTGGTGGATCTCGGGTCACAAGGACGGGGACTGTCCCCTTTGATGATGTCCTTGGGGGAGGGGGGGGGAAGGGAGTGCCATGTTTTGGCTTCCCCCTTTTGGGGGGTTAAAAGGATCAGGGCTGCCAAAATGCATCAGGGAGAGAGAGGGAGGGTCTCCCTCTCTCAGCAGCCCTCCCGAGGGGTTGATACCTGGGGGGGGGAAGGGGCTTGGCATCCCTCCCCTTCCCCCTCCATCTGGCTGCTTTCTTTGGGCTGTTTGAGAGATTTGTACTTCCCAACTGCATCTGTAACTCCAGCCGGTCTGGGCAGAGCTGAGAGGCAGGGGCAGGTGGGTGGGCGGGTGGGTGGGTTTGGCCGATGCTCCCCCTCTCTCCCTACGCCAAGAGAAACTTTTCTGCAGGGCGGTGGGCTTGGCAGTGCAGTGAAGAGCGAGCAAGCGCGCTGGAGGAGCCTGGGGACACGCAGGCGCGCGCGCCCACCGAATCTGCAGAGCCAGCTGGGTGGAGAGAACCAGCCCAGGGGCTGCGCTGCCTTTTCCTCCCCTTCTGACCCGCAGTGGGCAGCTGCCTGCCTCTGCCGGAGCAGACACCCCAGGCAGATACACGCACCGTCTCCTGCCTGGCTGGCTGGCCGGTTGGCTGGCTAGCTAGCTAGCTGGCTGGCTGCGAAGAGCTCGCCTTTGTCCTCCTTGGAGCATCGGCAGGTAGGCGGCGGAGGAGGAGGAGGGGGTGCCAGTCTCCAGAGCATCCCTCCTCCAGATACCCTGGGAAGCTGGTGGGCAGCTGGCCCCCCTCTCCTCTCCCCCTCTCCTGCAGTGTTGGGGGCGGGGAGGCCGCCTGGCGCATCCGGGGAGGAAGGGAGGGATGCTGTAATACGCCCCTTCTTTCTTCCTCCCTCGGCTTCCAAGAGGAACCGCCTCCACGTGGCTCCACTGGCCTTCTCTCCTCTCCTCCCCTCCCTCCCTCCCCCAACCCTCCAGCCAGCCTCCCCCTCTTCCTCCTCCTCCTCCTCCTCCTCCTCTTCCAGCCAGAGAGCAGCCCAGCAGCAACGCACCTCTGCTCCCCCCCAGCGGCAGCCAGCCTCCTGCTGCCAGCCAGCCAGCCAGCCAGCCCAGCTGGAGGAGGGGGCGGTGGCTGCCGGCAGCAGCAGCAGCCAGCAGCAGCGAGCCAAGAGGGAACATTGCGGACAATGCCCGGGTGGCTGCCACACTCCTCCTCGCCTTTTCCCAAGGAGCAGCAGCAGCAGCAGCCGCCGCTGCCGTCGCGCACACAGGAGCTGCCGCAATGACAGCCGGTGCAGCAGCCGGCCAGCGGCCACCGGCGTGAGAGGGGGGGGGCGCCGTGGGCACCATTGCAAGATGAACGCCTCCCTGGATGGCAGCAGCCCTTCCGGCAACGGGAGCGGCGGTGGCGGTGACAGCGGCGGGAGGCCCTTCTGCCTGCTGGCGTCCGGCTACCCCGACAGCCTGGATGTCTGCCTGCTGGAGGTGATCATCATCGTCTTCCTCACCGTCCTCATCATCTCGGGCAACCTGGTGGTCATCTTTGTCTTCCACTGCGCCCCGCTGCTGAACCACCACACCACCAGCTACTTCATCCAGACCATGGCCTACGCCGACCTGCTGGTGGGGGTGAGCTGCCTGGTGCCCTCCCTCTCCCTGCTCCACCACCCGGTGGCCTTCCTGCCGGAGTCCCTGGTCTGCAAAGTCTTCGGCTACGTGGTCTCGGTGCTGAAGAGCGTCTCCATGACCTCGCTGGCCTGCATCAGCCTGGACCGCTACATCGCCATCACCAAGCCCCTCACCTACAGCACGCTGGTCACCCCTTGCCGCCTGCGCACCTGCATCCTGCTGCTCTGGCTTTACTCGGGCGCCGTCTTCCTGCCCGCTTTCTTCGAGTGGGGGAAACCCGGCTACCATGGGGACATCTTCCAGTGGTGCGCCGACTTCTGGGACACCCGGGCCGTCTTCACCCTCTTCATCGTGGTCATGCTGTACGCGCCGGCCGCCTTGGTCGTCTGCTTCACCTACTTCAGCATCTTCCGCATCTGCCAGCAGCACACGCGGGAGATCAACGAGAGGCGAGTGCGCTTCAGCTCCCAGGAAGGGGAGGCATCCGAGGGGCAGCCGTGCCCCGACAAGCGCTACGCCATGGTCCTCTTGCGCATCACCAGCGTCTTCTACATCCTCTGGCTCCCTTACATCGTCTACTTCCTCCTGGAGAGCTCCTCGGTTTATCACAACCGCCTGGCCGCCTTCCTAACCACCTGGCTGGCCATCAGCAATAGCTTCTGCAACTGTATCATCTACAGCTTGTCCAACAGTGTCTTTCAGAAAGGGTTGAAGCACCTCTCGGGCGCCCTTTGCATTCCTTGCGCCCGGCACCGGGCGGCCAAGGACTCCTCCGCCTCCCGCAGCAAAAGACCTTCTAACGGGTGTCACGCCTGATGGGGCTTGCTTTCTTTTTTTTTTTTTTCCCCTCCCCTTCCTCCCCGAACTCAGGACGTCCAGATGTGCAAAAAGAAAGACGCTACTGATCTCAAAAAGGACCTGAGGATTTCCACCAGCACGGGGCTGCGCGCCGGGTTTCTGGGTTCGAGTCCCCGGTGGGAAGCAGGAAACAGGAACGTGTCCATTTTGACCGGGAGCGTGGGGAGGGGGGGGGGAAGGAGAGGGAGGGAAGGGTCTTTTCTTTGGAGTGACTCAATGGATGGTCTCCAATGCCAGCTAAAAGGCCCTCCAGCTGTTTCTCGCCTCTGTGGCCTGCTGTTTGGAGATCTGTGCTCTTTCGTCTCAAGTCCAGGAGTGTGGTTTAAATAGTGTATTCTTTTTGACTTGTTTTGTGCATATGCCAAAGTATGTTTCAAAAAAAATCTTATGGGTCCAAATAACGATTTGTCCCCCCCCCCTCTCCCAACTCCTCTCTCCCCCCACCCGCCACCCGCCATGCCCGTAGCCAATAATTCCACTGTCCCCTTTTCTCCTCTTAGGGTTTTTTATAAATGTGGTTATTTCTCTTCTCCCCAGATCCCTTTTGGGACTCCCCCCCTTTCCCCCCCCCCCCCCAAACCCTCACCAGGTTGTTCATTTGTGATTTAAAAGTACCGTATTTGCATTTTTCTTAAAAAAAAAAAAAAGAAAAGAAAAAAAAATTTGAAATGTCTGTGTAGTTAAATGAATGACTTTGGAGCAGACCAAAATTAGCAAATGAATAAAAGTGTTTCCTTTTTTTTTTTTTTTCTCCCTCGTCTCCTCCTCCTGTTTGTTTCTTTGTTTATTTATTTATTTCATTTCAGCCAGCGGGGAGAGAAAAAAGAATATATATTTATTTTGTCCTTTTCCTTGTTTCCGATTTTGTAGGCAGCCGCTTTGGGCATGAAGTCATTTGTTCCTTGACTTGTTTTGGCTTGTTTTGAAGCAGTTTCTCAAAACAAATTTCTCTCTCTCTCTCTCTCTCTCTCTCTCTCTATATATATATATATATATATATATATATATATATATATATATATATATAGAGAGAGAGAGAGAGAGAGAGAGAGAGAGGGAGAGGATAGATAGATAGATAGATAGATAGATAGATAGATAGATAGATAGATAGATAGATATGTTTCTCAAAACAAATTTCTCTTCATATATATATGTGTTTTCTTTCCTTTTCGTAGGCTTTATGTGTATTTCTCTTTAGCCAGGTTCTTCCTACGTAAACCAAGATTTTTATGCAGCCCTAGTTCAGTGAAATCACAATCCACTAGTTTCTAGGTTAACACGCACTCAGGCTGCAGCAAGGATAATGAAGCAGGATCCACAACGTCTAAACTGATAGTCAAGGCCAGAAGATGAGCTTGTCGAAAGTGTTGGTTAGGATTTTAGCCACAGTTTTAAAAAACTTTACAAAGTGTTTTGTTGGGATTTTGGAGGATTTTGAGCTGAGATCTTAGCCAGGATTTTAAGCATTTTAACTAACAGACTTTTAAATGACGCGGGAGAACACCTGAGATTTTAACTTTTTACATATATATATATATATATATATAGTAGCAGCAAGAACTTGCTGGCTGCCAGAAAGGAAAAAAGCCCAGAATCGAGTGGATGTGATTCTACTGAGCTAGGGCTGCAGAAAAACCTTGGTTACGTAGGGAAAACCTGGCTAGAGGAAAAACACACATAAATCCTACGAAGAAGTAAGAATATATGTGTGTGTGTGTGTGTGTGTGTGTGTGTGTGTGTGTGTGTATATGTTTTTCTTTCTTTTTCATAGGTTTTATGTGTATGTCTCTTTAGCCAGGTTCTACCTACGTAAACCAAGATGTTATGCAGCCCTAGTTCAGTGAAATCACAATTCACTAGTTTCTGGGCTTTTTTTTTCTTTTTCTGGCAGCCAGCAGACTCTTTGCTGCCCATTGGGAGACTAAGATAAATCTATTTCGGCCTTATAAGTCCTCATCAGTTAGCCACACCCTCATCTCATGTATCCTCCCTGTATGTATATGTGTGTGTATGTATATATATGTATGTATGTATGTATGTATGTATATATATATACACACATACACACACACATATACACATACATACATACATATATACATACACACATATATTAAGTGTTTTTCTATCGAGACACCTACATATATACGTGTGTATGTGTATATGTATGTATATATCTATATATAAGTTCCTGATCGCTGTGATAAGGAAAGAAAAAAAAAAACTTTGGGAATTAAGGAGATGTTTTTGGTTGGGATCATGATTGAAACCCCGGAAGTTTGGAAATCTGTTGAAAAAAAAAAAAAAAGGCTTCTCAATTTTGATAGCGATGAAATGCAAAATTGTGCGTTTGTGTGTACTCCCCTATCCATTTTTAAAAAAAGCAGCCAGGTCTTCAACCTGGTTCAAATTCTAGTAGGATACGTCTCAGGCACTGCCTGCATTGGGGTGAAAAAAAAAATACATTTTTGTATTCAGACTACACTGCTTTGGTTAATCAACCAAGCCATCTCTGCAAAATATACCACTTTCGATCTAGAGAGAAGCTGCTCCCCAATTTCTGGCTCAGAAAGATTTGAGGCTGCTGGGTCCGGCTAAGAGTTTGCCAGATGCCGGGTAACAACGTGCTACAGCTAAACGGAGGGGAAAATGCAAAGCTATCACTGGCTGCTAGTCCATAAGGTTAATATGGAACTGCTAGGAACAGGAGCAGTCTACCTCCGAATGCCAATTGCTGCAGGGGATTGATTCTCACGCCCCGGAGGTGGCTTTTCTTCGCCCATTGTTAGAAGAAACAGGATACGGTGCCAAGCTGGGAGTTTCAATTTAAACAAGTCTTCCTTTTTTATTTTTTAAAACTTGCCATTTTAAAGGCCAACCCTGGAAATCCAGCTTGCAAAGCCAAACTTTCGCCTCGCCTCTTTCTCCGTCTCCCCCCCCCCCCAATCTGCAGACCGGCCACTGAAGATCTGACTAAGTCTTTTTTTTTTTTTTTTTCAAACAGAATCCCGGGTGCAAAAAAAAAAAAAAAAAAAGGACGGACGGATATTTTAATTATTTGCTTCCCCGTTGGCCGAGCTTTAAAAATCGCAGGACAAGCTTGTCCAATATTTGCCATGCTTGAAAAGAACGAGTGTTTTTGTGTGCCAGATGGGCACATCTCGCGCACAGATGTGAGATTGTCCCCAGGAAGGAAGGAAGGGGATTTTGGGTTGGGCAAAGGGAAAGAAATTTTAACACGGCTGCGAAGACCTTTCAAAACTACATATAACGCCCAGGTTTCGTATAATTAAGCGCTAAAAACGGGGAGAAAATGCATGATGGATTTTGTCTTAAGATTAGGAACCGTTTTCCGCCGTTGCATCTTGCCTTGTCGGTCCGGATCTCGCCTGTTACAGGGAACACTTTCATAAGTGTCATTTTTTTAAAAAAACCGTTAAATTTTAGAACTTGGCACGGTCCAGAGCTGTGCTTGGATCCAAACACCAGAAGATTAGCCTGTGTTTAACTGCAAGCATGAGTCGAACGTACTCTGGGTCGGGGGGGGGTGTCGGGGGGGGCGGCTTCGTAAATGTGGTTCGGCGGCTAAGATGCTGAGCTTTGTCGTCCTTTGTGTGAGCAGGGGGTTGGACTAGATGACCTGTTGAATGTTTCCTTTCACTCTCCTGGCTGCCCTGGGGAGCAGTGAAGAGACACCGTGTGTGTGTGTCTTTCTGTCTGTCTGTCTGTCTGTCTGTCCCAAAATCTCTCTGCCTTTCGCAGGGTTAGAACCAGCAAACTCGTTGACCGAGGCTAATATTTATCTATGACTTACATTTGATCAAATCCAGGGAGCTTCCATCTTACTCTCAGAGCGATTCCAAGAAATAAGCAAAAGCACCCCGAATGTTTTTTTTTTATATAAAAGGTTTTTTTTTAATTTTATTAGACAAACGAACCTACAATACATAATCGATCATTCGGTGCATCGTCCAAGTACATCTTTCGTGTCGTCTTCCTACTCCTCCGCCATTTATCGTATCTTAATATTATCAATTTTTTTTGCTTTAATTTATATGCCGCCCTTCTCCGGAGACTCAGGGCGGCTTACAATGTGCTAAGCAATAGCCTTCATACTTTTGTATATTTATACAAAGTCAGCTTATTGCCCCCACAAACTGGGTCCTCATTTTGCCTACCTTAGAAAGGATGGAAGGCTGAGTCAACCTTGAGCCTTGGCGAGATTCGAACCTTCAGTAATTGCAAGCAGCAGATGTTAATAACAGTGCATTAGTCCACTGTGCTACCAAGGCTCTTTTTGTTTGTTTGTTTGTTTGTTTGTTTTGTTGATTATAACATTTTCTCCCACATTTCTTGCTTTTCTCTTCATGCATCTATCTATCTTCTTTCTTCTTCACTCATTTTATTACAACATTCCTGATTTTTTTTTTTTTGATACCCCGATGCCAGGTTTGATGCTCGGGGGTGTAACCGTCTCAAACGCAACGGGTCATCCTTTGGGGCGGGGGAGAGAGGAAATCAAAGCTTCTACAGGAGAGGCTGAAATATCCCTCGGATATTTGGATATTCGGGTATCCAGATAGGGCCGAGAATCGAAGTTTTAGAGGCTCAGACCCAAAACAATGGGATTCACCAAGAACAGTCCCAGAAATCCGGTCTCTGAAGATGTCTGTTTGGGTTGTTGTGTTGTTTTGTGGGGGGGGGGGGGGGGTTTGTGCATTTGTGATGGGGATGGGTTAACAAGCCTTTGTGCATCATTGAAAGCCAGCTGTATTTAGTTGCGTAAAAAAAGAACATTCCGGATGCGTTTGTTTTATACCTGTCGTGGACCAGCTGAAGTATCCCAGCCTTTTAAAAAGAAAATAAATCTATTCGAAGTTTATCTAATTGCAAGGGGGAAAATTAAACAAGCAGTGCTTATTCTACTGGACAGGTAAACGGAGACGAGGAGCCGTTTCAACCATCCATCGTCGTGATTTTTATTTCCTAGGGAGAAATCGTTTTTTTTTCCTGCGTTGCTAACAACAGAAAGGGCCCCAAAACAGTAAAAAAATAAACCCAATCCCTGCCTTTAATAGCGTAGGAACTTTTTAACACAGATTCTTGGGACAATCATTGTGTAATCGTCGATTTTTGCCGCCTTTTCAAGAGTCCAGCTTAGTAAGACTTGGGAGGTTTCAGTGTAAAAACAAAACAAAAAATATGTGCTTTATTCCCACCCCGGCTCTCGGCTTCCTGGAAACGTCTCTTAAATGCCACCCCATTCTTTACTGGCAGCTTTTGTCCCCAAAAAGGACTCGTGTGTGTTTTGCTTGGCAGGGACGTCTGGAGCGCGAAATGCTTCCATGGCTCTCAGTCTTTTCCTCTGGTCAGCCTGTGGGATACGTCCCCGGGACATTTTGCTTTCATGCTTGGGTCACCCAGCTTTCGGTTTGGGTCACAAGAAAAAAAAAAGGGGGGGTATTTAGAAATAGAATAGAATAGAATTTTTTATTGGCCAAGTGTGATTGGACGCACAAGGAATTTGTCTTGGTGCATATGCTCGCTCTCGGTGTGCATAAAAGAAAAGGTATCATAAGGTACCAATAAAGGAGAATATTTGTAGCTCAGGGTCGAGATGAGGGGTCCTTGGTGCTCTCTGAGCTTCATGGGTTTTTTGCAAATGTTTCATTATCAAACTAGGTAACATCATCAGTGCTCCAAGAGAGTAGGGTTTGTGGAGGAGAGGAGGAGGAGGAAGAAGAGGAAGAAGAGGAGGAGGAAGGGAGGAAGGAAGGAGAGGAGGAGGGAGGAAGAGAACTGTGGGGTCCTTGGTGCTCTCTGAGCTGGGTGGGTTTTTTGCAAATGTTTCATTACCAAACTAGGTAACATCATCAGTGCTCCAAGAGAGTAGGGTTTGTGGAGAGGAGGAGGAGGGAGGAAGGAGGAGGAGGAGGAGGAGGAGGAGGAGGTGGAGGAGGAGGAGGAGGAGGAGGAGGAGGAGGAGGAAGGAAGAGAACTGTGGGGTCCTTGGTGCTCTCTGAGCTTGGTGGGATTTTTGCAAATGTTTCATTACCAAACTAGGTAACATCACCAGTGCTCCAAGAGAGTAGGGTTTGTGGAGAGGAGGAGGAGGAGGAGGAAGGAAGGAGGAGGAAGAAGGAAGAGAACTGTGGGGTCCTTGGTGTTCTCTGAGCTGGGTGGGTTTTTTGCAAATGTTTCATTACCAAACTAGGTAACATTATCAGTGCTCCAAGAGAGAAGGGTTAGTGGAGAGGAGGAGGAGGAGAAGGAAGGAAGGAAGAGGAGGAGGAGGAGGAGGAGGAGGAGGCAGGGAGGGAGGGAGGGAGAGAACTGTGGGGTCCTTGGTGTTCTCTGAGCTGGGTGGGTTTTTTGCAAATGTTTCATTACCAAACTAGGTAACATCACCAGTGCTCCAAGAGAGTAGGGTTTGTGGAGGAGAGGAGGAGGAGGAGGAAGAGGAAGAAGAGGAGGAGGAAGGGAGGAAGGAAGGAGAGGAGGAGGGAGGAAGAGAACTGTGGGGTCCTTGGTACTCTCTGAGCTTGGTAGGGTTTTTGCAGACGTTTCATTACCTAGCCAGGTAACATCAGCAGCGGGAGGAGGAGGACTGTGGGGTCCTTGGTGCTGTCTGAGCTTGGTGCTTTTCTTGCAGATGTTGCATTCCCCAAACTAGGTAATATCATTATTGGGTGATGAAACTCTTCCTCCCGCCTCCTCCCCCTCTCCTCCTCCTCCTCCTCCTCTCCACAAACCCTACTCCCTTGGAGCACTGATGATGTTACCTGGCTAGGTAATGAAACGTCTTCAAGAAACCCACCAATCTCACAGAGCACCAAGGTCCCCCTCAGGAGTATTCAGCTCAGGAGGGACAACTTAGAATAGGGCTCCATCAGTTCCCTTTCCATCCTTTTCCAATCCCTAACAGGTTTTCACGGCAGCCTTTCCTCTCTTTACCTCAGAGAGCGGGGATGGGGTTGGGGTTGGACTAGATGACCTACAAGGTCCCTTCCAACTCTTGTTAATCTGAATCTAATCTGAATCTATTTTAAGATCAAGATACTCCATGCTTAAGTCCATAAAAGGCTTCATGCCCTCAGGGAGAAAAGGTTGGCAGGAGATTTACCTCAGAGAGAAACAAGCGAAAAGCTACCTGGGCACCTCCGTTTTTTAGATGGCGGGTTTTTTTTGCAGACATTTGCATACAATGTTAAATGTCTAATTTAGCATTGCATGCATATTCTGTTCGGGTGGCTCGATACAGATGTTTGGGGGGGCCACACGGCAAGCGAAGAAATGTCGCAAAACCATCGTTTAAATCACAAAATGTGTAAATTTCTTTGTGGGTCTAAAAGCGCGAAGGGTGCTGCTTAACGCAAGGAAGGCGTGGCTGCAGTTGTGACTCCTTATTCTTCAAACTTCCCTGCACGCGGGGAAGTCCTCGGCTTATGACCACACCTGAGCCCAACGACGCTAAGCGAGACGCTCGTTAAGCGAGTCCCGTGTCGTCGTCCTCCCCCGTTTTGCCACCTTCCTTGCCACCTTTGTTAAAGCGAATCGCTGCGGTTGCGACGTCAGCAACACCGTCGTTAAATGAATCGGGGTTTCCCCTCCTCCCTCCGTTGACTTTGTTCATCGGAAGGTCGGAAAAGGGAATCACATGATTACTCCCCCCAGGACACTTCAGCCGTCATAAAAATGAGTCAGTGGTCGAACGTCTGAATTTTGATTGTGTGAATGACCACGGGGATGCCACAACGGCCATTAAGTGTGAAAAACAGTCTTAAGTCCCTTTTTTCAGGGCCGTTGTGACTTCGAACGGTCCCTAAATGAACTGTTGTAAGCCGAGGACTACCGTATTTTTCGGACTATAAGACGCACTTTTTTGACTCCTAAAAGGGGGTGAAAATGTCTGTGCGTCGTATAGACCAAATATTGCCGAAGTCCCCGCCCATCCGCTGGCCGTTTTTTGGGCTCTGCACGGCCCATTTTCAGGCCTTTTTGGGGCCTTTTTCAGGGCTTTTTTGGGCCCATTTTGGGGGCTTTTTCAACCTGTTTTTGAGGCTTTGGGGGCCCGTTTTTGAGGCTTTTTTCAGCCCATTTTCGGGGCTTTTTTTGACCTATTTTTGAGGCTTTGGGGGCCCGTTTTTGAGGCTTTTTTTTGGCCTATTTTCAGGGCTTTCTTTGACCCATTTTCAAGGGTTTTTTGGCCCATTTTCGGGGCTTTTTTCAGCCCGTTTCCGAAACTTTTTTGGGGCTGTTTTTGAGGCTTTTTTTCGGCCCGTTTTTTGGGGAAAAACAGGCTGAAAAAAGCCTTGAAAACGGGCCGAAAAAAAAGCCTCAAAAATGGGCCCCCCAAAAATAGCCCCGGAAACAGCTCGAAAAAAAGACTGGAAAAGGCCCGAAAAAAGATAGGACCTAAAAATTTAGGTCCATTTTATAATCCAAAAAATACGGTACCTCTATAGCATTTTAGCTCTTTTCAAGCTGTACATTTTCCGCTTGACTATTTTTGTTTTAATGTCTCTTTTAATGTCCCACTCAAACGGGGTGCCAGAGCATTCGGGGGTGACCGTCACATGCCGCATTGGATCGTTCTTCTACTTTTCTCGACCCCCCACACACCTCCTGCACCCATAAAGAGACCCCCACCCCTTCACACTGCCTTGGGGGGGGGTTGCAGCACCCCTGTTTCTCCCGCAGCTGCCTTCGCCCTGCCAGTCTGCCCGCGGGGCAGGAGGTTTTTTTTCCACCAAGCGGCTCTTTGGTAATTTTTCTTGTGGGAAACTTGAGCCCTAAAAGGAACGGAGCGCAGCTGAAAAGGCTGGCATCACTTGGGGATTTCCTCTTATTTTTAGAACGGGGTTTATGGCCATATTTGGCCTGAAACAATGGCTTATTGTAAGTTTTATTGTTCCCAACAACGGCGCGGGCCGGGTTCCTTCCCACCTGCTCTCACTTTTGTTGGCTGGATCCAGCCGGGCACGGTGGGTGAAAGGGTGGCTGTTGGCGAGTCTTCTCTTTTTTCAGGGTGACTTAATCCCACGTCTTAAAAGAATACTAAATTTCCTGCGTGGGCTTCTTAAGGCGCAGCGGCAGGAGAAAACGGCTGGAGATGAAATCACTCAATTTCCCAATCAGAAGGAAGTCACTAAAAAGTCTGTGTAGAGATTCTCAGTCCAGAATCCAGATTCTTTAAACCAGATTAGATAGATAGATAGATAGATAGATAGATAGATAGATAGATGATAGATAGATAGATAGATAGATAGATAGATAGATAGATAGATAGATAGATAGATAGATTGATAGATTGATAGATTGATAGATTGATAGATAGATAGATAGAAGGAAAGAAGGGAGAGAGAGAGAGAGAGAGAGAGAGAGAGAGAGAGAGAGAGAGATTAGATATAGAGATATAGATATAGATATAGATATAGATATAGATTTTAAATTTGATTTATATGCCGCCCTTCTCCGGAGACTCAGGGCGGCTTACAAGGCGTTAAGCAATAGCCTTCATACTTTTGTATATTTTTATACAAAGTCAGCTTATTGCCCCCACAAACTGGGTCCTCATTTAACCTACCTTAGAAAGGATGGAAGGCTGAGTCGACCTTGAGCCTGGGGAGATTCGAACCTGCAGTAATTGCAGGCAGCTGTGTTAATAACAGGGTGCTTTAAACCACTGTACTACCATGGCTCTTTTTTATTAGGGATTATACCGGAGACATATAATAAAGAACTGCAATATTTAATTGTGAATCTCTTTGACAGCAACTAGATTTTCTTGTTTTTCCTCTGAAGGCGTTTCGCTTCTCGTCCAAGAACTGAAGAAGCTTCTTGGAGCAGAAGCGAAACGTCTTCAAAGAAAAATCAGAAAGTTCCAGTTGCCTCTTGATGATTCTCTGTCCTCCAGGTCGTGGTTCTCCCAAAGGTGCTGTTTTTTCCAGGAGTTTCTTGTTCTGTTTCTTTTGAAGATGTTTCCCTTCTCATCCAAGAAGCTTCTTCAGCTCTGACTGGATGGTGATGGGGCACGGAAGGATTGATATAGATGGTGTCATATCCCTCCCTCTCAACAGAGGGGGCGGGATACAACATCCTTTATCGTCAGTCTACAACAGGGGGTCTCCAACCTTGGCAACTTTATGACCTGCGGACTTCAACTCCCAGAATTCCTCAGCCAGCGTATGGAATTCTGGGAGTTGAAGTCCACAAGTCATAAAGTTGACAAGGTCGGAGACCCCCGGTCTACGACACAGTCCTTTCAGCAGTTCCAAGAGGGCTCCACACCAGTGGTGGGTTCCTCCCGGTTCGGTCCGGTTCGGCCGAGCCGGTAGCGGTGGCGATATGACGTCACCGAACCGGTTCTTCCCCCCCCCCCCCCCCCGCCGCCCTCGTTACTCTTACCTTTTATTTGGTCCCACCCCCAATCTATTGCTGCCTCCTGAGTCCCAGCTGATGACTAGAGGGAAAAAAAACTGTTTAAACTCTTGCCGAGGGGCTTCAAAGGGCCGCCCTACAGCTGATCAGTGTTAAAAGCAAACAAATGAGTCGGGTGGTAAGTGCGAGGACTGGTCGTAAGTGCGAGGACCTTCCAGAAATGACTCTGACCAGCTAGGCACGCCCACCTAGTCACATGACCTCCAAGCCACACCCACAAAATAAGCCACGCCCACAGAACCGGTAGTAAAAAAAATTTAGAACCCATCCCTGCTCTACACTCATTTGTACCACTCAGGTGACCCTGAGGACACAGATAAAACCTCCAACGACCGTCAAAAAGGATGCAAATGAGCAGCTGTCTGCAAGGAGAATAAATCCTTCCATTCTCCACTATCCACTCAGAGTTGAAGAAGCTTCTTGGATGAGAAGCGAAACGTCTTCAAGAAAAACAAAACAAAATCAGTCCGGTTGCCTCTTGGAAAAAAACAAAACCACCTTTGGGAGAAGGAAATCACTAGATATTCCCAATCGGAAGGGACAAATACGGACTTGATGGACAACAGGTCTCGTATCTCTCCGTTTCGTCAAGGAATAAACCTCTTTTGTCGGCCGCCCCAATGATTTTAAGCACCGGAAAAAAAATCACCCCACCCCTTCTGATTCTGATTCAACCACCCAAAAGAAGACTTCTCTGTTCTTGATGCAATTCCCGGTATTTTTCGGACTTCGGACCCCTTTAAAAGGGGCCCCTTTTAAAACCCATGGTTTTGTCGTTGCCTTTAGGGCCAAGCCTGAGCAAGCTGTCGCACGCAGGTTGCAAATTTAAGATATGCTGCTTTTCCAGAAAGATAGCCCCGGAAATTTCGGGGAAGAAGGAGACCTAATAATCCAGCAAAGAATCCAGATTGGCTTCCTTATTGCCAACCGTCCAGTTCCTGCTCAAAACCTCTGCTTCTCCTTCCCCTCCCCAGCAGATTACATTCTGTATTGCTGGCTCCGTCCATTCTCCCAGCAAGCCTCCACTGCTGCTTTCTCTCCTTCCCTCTCTTTTTCCTGCCCTGTCTATTTTCCATCCAGGATCATCCCAAAAGAGTGTTTCTGAGATCCTTTCCCCTTTCCTTTCCTTTCCTTTCCTTTCCTTTCCTTTCCTTTCCTTTCCTTTCCTTTCCTTTCCTTTCCTTTCCTTTCCTTTCCTTTCCTTTCCTTTCCTTTCCTTCCCTTCCTTTCCTTTCCCTCTTTCCTTTCCTTTCTTTTCCTTTCCTTTCTTTTTTCCTTCCCTTCCCTCTTCATCCTTTCCTTTCCTTCCCCTTTCTTTCTTTGCTTTTTTCCTTTCCATTTCCTTCCTTCCCTTCCCCTTTTCATCCTTTCCCTTCCTTTCCTTTTCCTTTTCCTTTCCTTTCCCTTTCCCTTCCCTTCCCTTCCCTTCCCTTCCCTTCCTTTCCTTTCTTTTCCCTTCCTTTCCTTTCCCTCTTTCCTTTCCTTTCCCTCTTTCCTTTCCTTTCCTTTCTTTTCCTTTCCTTTCTTTTTTCCTTCCCTTCCCTTCCCTCTTCATCCTTTCCTTTCCTTCCCCTTTCTTTCTTTCCTTTTTTCCTTTCCATTTCCTTCCTTCCCTTCCCCTTTTCATCCTTTCCCTTCCTTTCCTTTCCTTTCCTTTCCCTTCCCTTCCTTTTCTTTCCCTCTTTCCTTTCCCTTCCTTTCCTTTCCCTCTTTCCTTTCCTTTCTTTTCTTTTCTTTTCTTTTCCTTTCCTTTCTTTTTTCCTTTCCTTTTTCCTTCCCTTCCCTCTTCATCCTTTCCTTTCTTCCCCTTTCTTTCTTTCTTTCCTTTTTTCCTTTCCCTTTCCTTCTTTCCCTTCCCTTCCCCTTTCTTTCTTTCCTTTTTTCCTTTCCCTTCCCTTCCTTCCCTCTTCATCCTTTCCTTTCTTCCTTTCCTTTCCCTTTCCCTTTCCTTCCTTTCCTTTCCTTTCCTTTCCTTCTTTCCTTCCCTTCCCTTCCCTCTTCATCCTTTCCTTTCCTTTCCTTACCTTTCCTTTCCTTTCCTCTCCCTTCCCTTTCCCTTCCCTTCCTTTCCTTCCCTTGCCTTCTTCCTTCCCTTCCCCTTTCCTTTCCTTTCTTTCCTTCCCGTTTTCTTCCCTTCCCTCCCCACCCCCCGTCCTGTCCTGCCCTGTCCTTTCCCTCTCCTCTCCTTTCCCTTTCTTCCCTTCCCTTCCTTTCTTCAGTCCCGGAAACCTGAGCATTCTCCCAGCCAGCTATAAAAATAGGATTCCTAGTCACACAATGGTTGAGTTGGCCTTGTTTGTACTATTGAATCCCAGCTGGCTATTTGTTTTTTGTTTTCTTTTTAAAAAAAAAGTTTCTCCTTTCCGGTCACTTTCTCTTGCCACTAAACAGCATGTTCCAATAGCAAGAACATTTGTGTGTTTGTGTGTGGGTATAGCATTGATGCCCGTTCCCAAGACCACTGCCAAGCATCAAAAATACCATGTTAAGAGCCAGCGTTTCAACCTCAATCTTTCCATCCTGGTCTCCTGTCACTCAGAAGCGTTGGCCTTTGATTGGGTGGGCAGTCCGATGTCATCGTCCCACACCGGTGGGTTCGGTTTGGTTCACAGTTACGGCCTTTCTCTGCACCCCGGTGGAAGCGTCAGATGTTGATCCTGCAAACAACAAGAAGAACAAATTCCCAGTGAGGTTTGGGAAGATTGAATCACCTGATGGTGCCTCGTTCGCCTGTGTTTGGGTTGGGGGCAGGGGTGGGCTTCGAAAATTTTAGCAAGGGGTTCTCTGCCTGGTTGCTGGGCGGGCATGCATCACAGTGGCAGGGGGGGGGGGACGGACGTTTTTGCCCTCCCTGGGCTCCGGAGTCTTTCTTCGAGCCTCCGGGAGGGTGAAAACGGCCTCCCCAGGCTCCGGAGGCCCTCTGGAGGCTGGAAACGGTCCCGTTTCCGGCCTTCCCGAACTTCCGGTAGGCCCATTTTTTGCCCTCCTTTGAGCCTCTGCGCACTTACCTGCATCCAAAACGGGCTGCTTAGAGACTCCTGGGAGGGGCGGGGCAGGGTGGGCGGGGCCAGCCAGGAGTGGGATTTCGGGGGGTTCTCTGAACCGCACAGAATCTTAGCTAGAGGTTCTCCCGAACCCCTGCGAACCCCCAGCAGCCCCACTCCTCTGAAAAGGAGGCACCCCTTTTCAGAGAGTGGAACCTGCCTGCCTCAACTGCATTGGCGGAGATCAAATCTGTGTTCCCATTCCACCCCATTCCACCCCGGAGCCGAGAAGCAGAGTGACGGCTCCTCGGGGGAGAAACGGTCTCCGATCGGTCCTCGGTGCCTAAGTAGTTCGAGACTCGCTGATTCAGGAAGTTTGGTTCGCAACAGTGGTGGGTTCCTCCCGGTTTGGTCCGGTTCGGCTGAGCCGGTAGCAGTGACGATATGACGTCACCGAACTGGTTCCCCTCCCACCCTCCCCACCCCCCCCCCCACGTTATTCTTACCTTTTATTTGTTCCCATCCCCAATCTATTGCTGCCTCCTGAGTCCCAGCTGATGACTAGAGGGAAAAAAAACTGTTTAAACTCTTACCGCGGGGCTTCAAAGGGCCGCCCTACAACTGATCAGTGTTAAAAGCAAACAAATGAGTCGGGTCGTAAGTGCGAGGACTGGTCGTAAGCGCGAGGACCTTCCAGAAATGACTCTGACGAGCTAGGCACGCCCACCTAGTCACATGACCTCCAAGCCACACCCACAAAATAAGCCACGCCCACAGAACCGGTAGTAAAAAAAAATTAGAACCCACCCCTGGTTCGCAAGTGTGAATTTAATCCTTCCGGGGGGGGTTTTCTCTCCTGGCCCACAGTTTCACTCGGCTCCTTACTGCTCACTCAGGACTCTGATGGGGGGGAGGGTGTACAACTCGGGGTGGGTTGGGGGCTTCGGAAGCCAGCAAGGCCAATGATGGCAGTCTTCAAACGTAGCTGGTGGAAGAGAGAAAGTCCGAGAACGCCTCGTTTCCTTCCAGTCGTGCTTGACTTCCATCGTGGGTGTCATGACCAGCTCCTTCCTTCCTCGATGGCCTTTTCGAACTCGGGGGGGGGGGCAGGGGAAATCAGCCTGCCCCACCCCCTCCCCAGCATTGCTAATCGATGCGTGATAAATCTCTGGTTAATAGCAATAGCACTTAGACTTATACACCACTTCACAGTGCTTTTACAGTCCTCTCTAAGCGGTTTACAGAGTCAGCCTCTTGTCCCCAACAACCTGGGTCCTCATTTTACCCACCTCGGAAGGAGGGAAGGCTGAGTCAACCTTGAGCCGGTCAGGATCGAACTGCTGGCAGTCGGCAGAATTAGCCTGCAATCCTGCGTTCTAACCAGAGATCGGTTTCAGCAGGTTCTGATCAGTTCTGGAGAACCGGTAGCGGACATTTTGAGTCATTCGGAGAACCCGTAGTAAAAATTCTGACTGGCCCCGCCCCCATCTATTCTCTGCCTCCCGAGCCCCAGATGATCGGGAGGAAATGGGGATTTTGCAGTAACCTTCCCCTGGATTGGGGAGGGAATGGAGATTTTACAGTATCCTTCCCCTGCCACGCCCACCAAGCCACACCCACAGAACCGGTAGTAAAAAAAATTTGAAACCCACCACTGATTCTAACCATTGTGCCACCACAGCAGATAGATAGATAGATAGATAGATAGATAGATAGATAGATAGATAGATAGATAGATGATAGATAGATAGATATGGATGATAGATGGATAGATAGATGATAGATAGATAGATAGATAGATAGATAGATAGATAGATAGATAGATGGATGGATGATATTTATTTATTTATTTATTTATTTATTTTAAAAAATTTTATACCGCCCCCTCTCCCAAAGGACTCGGGTCGGTGAACAGCCAAAATTAAAAAACATATAATATAAATGTTAAAATACATTAAAACAAAATTAAATCCATGGCTTTTCCCCATTTAAGACCCCTTACCCATAAAATCTACCAATTAAAATTTTAAGCCAGATAGATAGATAGATAGATAGATAGATAGATAGATAGATAGATAGATATGATATATAGATGGATGGATGGATGGACAGACAGACAGACATGGATGATGATAGATAGATAGATAGATAGATAGATAGATAGATAGATAGATAGATAGATAGATAGATAGGGATGATATAGAGATGGATGGATGGATGGATGGATAGACAGACAGACAGACAGATAGATATGGATGATAGATGATAGATAGATAGATAGATAGATAGATAGATAGACAGATAGATAGATAGATAGAAGTACCAATAGCACTTAGTACTTCCCAGTGCTTTCCAGCCCTCTCTAAGCAGTTTACAGAGTCAGCTTCTTGGCCCCAACAATCTGGGTCCTCATTTGACCCACCTCGGAAGGCCGGAAGGCTGAGTCAACCTTGAGCCTGGTGAGATTCGAACTGCCAAATTGCAGGCAGCCGGCAGTCAGCAGAAGGAGCCTGCAGTACCGCACTCTAACCACTGCGCCACCGCGGCTCATTCTGGCTCCTTAAGCCATATTGCAGGGTAAAAAGGCTGTGGAAGGGGGTGAGTGGGTGGGGTATGTGTTTTGTTTTTCTCTCTCTTCTTCTTCCCTTCTTAACAGATCCCATAGAACAGGGGTCTCTAACCTTGGCAACTTTTAAGACTTGTGGACTTCAACTCCCAGAATTCCTCAGCCAGCAATTGCTGGCTGAGGAATTTTGGGAGTTGAAGTCCACAAGTCTTAAAAGTTGCCAAGGTTGGAGACCCCTGCCATAGAATAGGCTTCTCCCCCAGGCAGGAAGGAAGCCCAGGTGATTTTTCCTGCCTTCGGCTCTGCTTATCCCGAACCTGGGTGCTTTTTTTTACAACCTTGGACAAGGAAGAGGATCGCAGGATCCTCGTTGGAAGCAAAGTTTGCTGGATCCGCAGGCCTCCAGGCTGCTGCTGAGGCCCCAAATTTACCATCTTCCCCTTTCTACACTAATAGAGAGATAGAATCAAGATTGCATGAAGAGGGGGGGTCAAATTATTCTCCAAAACGCCAGAAGGCAGGACAAGAAACAATGGATGGAAACTAACCAAGGAGAGAAGCAACCTGGAATTGAGGAGAAACTTCCTAACGGGGAGGACAATTAACCAGTGGAACAGCTCGCCACCAGAAATCGTGGGTGCTTCATCACTGGAGGATTTTAAGAGTCTCCGGAGAAGGGCGGCATATAAATCGAACCAATTATTAAATAAATAAATACTGTAAATAAATAAGAGGAGACTTACATGAAATGGTATAGGGCAGTGGTGGCAAATCTTTTTGGCACCGAGTGCCCAAACCGGAGTGTGTGCACGCACACTGGACCAGCGGACACCCAAAAACCAGCTGGCCGGCGCACATGCGCTCGCCAGAAACTAGAAGAGCACCTGGTGATGGCACATGTGCCCACATGTGTTCGCCATCACGAATATAGGGTCTCCTGCGTGACAAGGGGGCTGGACTAGAAGACCTCCAAGGTGCCTTCCAGCTCTATTCTGATTTCTGAAGCATTCATACGATTTTATAATGCCTTAGTAAGACCACACTTGGACCATTGCATCCAGTTTTGGTCGCCACGATATTAAAAAAAAACTATTGAGACTCTAGAAAGAGTGCAGAGAAGAGCAACCAGGATGATTAGGGGACTGGAGGCTAAAACATACTGGTATATAGAACGGTTGCAGGAACTGGGTATGTCTAGTCTAATGGAAAGAAGGACCAGGGGAGACATGATAGCAGGGTTCCAATATCTCAGGGGCGGCCCCAAAGAAGAGGGAGTCAAGCTATTCTCCAAAGCCCCTGAGGGCAGGAGAAGAAGCAACGGGTGGAAACTCATCAAGGAGAGAAGCAAGGAGAAATTTCCTGACAGTGAGAACAATTAACCAGTGGAACAACTGGCCACCAGAAGTTGTAAATGCTCCAACACTGGAAATTTTTAAGAAGATGTTGGATAACCATTTGTCTGAAGTTGTGTAGGGTTTCCTGCCTAAGCAGGGGGTTGGACTAGAAGACCTCCAAGGTCCCTTCCAACTCTTGTTATTCTGTTATTCCTTCTTCCTCTCGGCTTCTGCAGGAGTCTCCCCAGGACAGCGCCATCACTCGGGACATCAACCGGACGTTCCCTGCCCACGACTACTTCAAGGACACCGGAGGAGACGGGCAGGACTCGCTGTACAAAATATGCAAGGTACCGACCGTTGCCATCCTTGGGGGGGGGGACGGGGGGACGGACGGAGGGCTTCGTTCTCCCTTGGTCGGGATTCGGGCATAGCCCAGTGGGAACGGGCCTCGGAGAGAGGCACGGAAAAGCAGGAGCTGCGCCCGGTGTCGCAGTCTAGTGCCTTCCAGGGACTGCAATACCCAGAATCCCCAGCCAGCTTTGACCCAGGGCTTCAACTGAGCTGTTGCTGGACGCTTCCTTCGGGCCACAGTGGATCCAGCTCTATTCTGAATCTGATCCCTCACCCCTCCACCCCCCCCCCCCAGAGATAAAACACACAGTCCTTCATTTGCATGATAAGGTAGAAGCTGGTGGATCCGAAATGCCGGAGGCAATTAGCAGGTAGCGGTAATTAGGAGGTAGAAAGCCCGGCTGGCTTCTCTTTTGATAGCTTCCCCTCGTCCGGCCAGCTCTTTGAATTTGGCCTTTTCCAAAGCTGCCACTTCTGCCTTCCCCTGGGGAGCAGGGGAGGCTTATCTTCCTGGCCCCCTCCAAAGTACCTTGTCGAAAAAGGGCCATGAGCGGAGATGAGCCCTGCCCGGCATATGCCAATCAAAGGTTTTGCTTGGTCTTTGAAGAAAGTGGCAGAGCTTTGGTTCCCCAAAGGGCATTGATGGGCGAGAGGCTTAAAAGGCGCCGTGGGCAGGGCTGATGCCCACCTTCCTTCCTTGGCAAAAGGCTAAAATTCTGACTTATAAGAGCTTGGCTCCCGAGACCCCTTTTTCTTCCTCGACCACCGAGTTCAGTCTTCGTGGACAACCAGTTACCCTGTTTTCTTTTTTCTATCTTTCTTTCTATCTTTCTTTCTATCTTTCTTTCTTTCTTTCTTTCTTCTTCCTTCCTTCTTTCCTTCCTTCCTCCTACCTACTTTTCTCCTACCCACCTTTCTCCTCCTTCCCTCCCTCCCTCCCTCTGTTCCTTCCTTTCTCCTTCCTTCCTTTCCTTCCTTCCTTCCTTCCCTTCCTTCCTTCCTTCCTTCCTCCTACCTACTTTTCTCCTTTCCTCCTACCCACCTTTCTCCTCCTTCCCTCCCTCCCTCCCTCTGTTCCTTCCTTTCTCCTTCCTTCCTTCCCTTCCTTCCTTCCTTCCCTTCCTTCCTTCCTTCCTTCCTTCCTTCCTTCCTCCTACCTACTTTTCTCCTTTCCTCCTACCTACCTTTCTCCTCCTTCCCTCCCTCCCTCCCTCTGTTCCTTCCTTTCTCCTTCCTTCCCTCCATTCCTTCCTCTTTCCTTCCTTCCTTCCTTCCTTCCTTCCTTTCCTTCCTTCCTTCCTTCCTTCCTCCTACCTACTTTTCTCCTTCTTTCCTCCTACCCACCTTTCTCCTCCTTCCCTCCTTCCCTTCCTCCGTTCCTTCCTTTCTCCTTCCTCCCTACCCTGTTTTCCCCAAACTAAGACATCCCCTGATAATAAGCCCAATCGGGCTTTTGAGTGCATGGCAATAAGGCCAAGCGCTTATTTCAGGGTTCAAAAAAATATAAGACAGGGTCTTATTTTCGGGGAAACACGGTAGAGAGGGAGAGAGAGAGATGAGAGAGAGATAGCAGATAGATATATAGATAGAATGATAGATAGAGATAGATAACTGATAGATAGATAGATAGATAGATAGATAAGATAGATAGATAGATAGATAGATAGATAGATACCCTGTTTTCCCCAAACTAAGACATCCCCTGATAATAAGCCCAATCGGACTTTTGAGCGCATGGCAATAAGGCCAAGCGCTTATTTCAGGGTTCAAAAAAATATAAGGCAGGGTCTTATTTTCGGGGAAACATGGTAAATATGAACCCGCAGTGTGCGGCGGCAACCAAAAAAAGCCAATGCAATCCTAAATTGCATTAACAGAGGGAAACCATCAAGATCAAGTGAGGTACTTATACTACTCTATAAAGCCCTAGTAAGGCCACACTTAGAGTACTGCATCCAGTTTCGGTCACCACACTATAAAAAAAAAGATGTTGAGACTCTAGAAAAAGTGCAGAGAAGAGCAACCAGGATGATTAGGGGACTGGAGGCTAAAACAGGCGATGAACGGTTGCAGGAACTGGGCATGGCTAGTCTAGTGAAGAGAAGGACCAGGGGAGACAGGATAGCATCTTCCGATATTTGAGGGGCTGCCCCAGAGAGGAGGGGGTCAAGCTATTTTCCAAAGCACCTGAAGGCCAGACAAGGAACAATGGATGGAAACTGACCAAGGAAAGATTCAACCTGGAAATAAGGAGAAATTTCCTGACAGGGAGAACAATCAACCCATGGAACAGAAGTTGTGGGAGCTTCATCACTGGAAGCTTTCGAGAAGAGACTGGACTGCCATCTGTCAAAAATGGTGCAGGGTCTCCTGCTTGGGCGGGGGGGTTGGACTAGATGACCTACAAGATCCCTTCCAACTCTGTTGATCTGTAAAATCCGACGTTGCCTGACCCAATGTTCTCGCCATTCCTTCCCCAGGCTTACTCTGTCTACGACGAAGAGATCGGCTACTGCCAAGGGCAGTCTTTCCTGGCAGCGGTGCTACTCCTACACGTAAGTCTCGCTGGAGCGCTTTTTAAAAGGAGCCGCTTCAAGAAAAGGGGAGGGGGCTTGCCTTCCAAGGAGCCCCCCCCCAGGACCGCTGGGGTGAGAAGCCCCCTTCAATCCCGAACAGGGAAACCAGCGGGCAGGAGATTGTTGGCATCTCTGCCAGTTTGCCCAGAATTGCAGCCCAAATCCTTAAAACGAGAAGGGTTTTTTTTTTTAAAAAAAAAAAAATGAGAAAAAACCAATCCATGCCCCCCTCCACCTCCCCAAATCCAGGAAAAATCAGACCATCCCGGTTGGCTCAAAGGCCAGTATAGATAATCCTCGACGTACGACCACAATGGAGCTCGAAATTGACGTTGGCTAAGGGAGAGACATAGGTTGAGGGCGTTTGGACGGCTTTTTCCTGCCACGGTTGTTAAGCGAATCCCTGCGGTTATTCAATCCGTTACTTGGTTGTTAAGTGAATCAGGCTTCCCCTGCTGACTTCGCTTGTTAGAAGGTCCCCCCCGGGACGCTGTGATGGTCATAAATGTGAGTCGATTGTCAAGAGCCTTGGTAGTACAGTGGTCTAAAGCACCCTGTTATTAAGACCAGCTGCCTGCAATTACTGCAGGTTCGAATCTCTCCAAGGCTCAAGGTCGACTCAGCCTTCCATCCTTTCTAAGGTAGGTAAATTGAGGACCCAGTTTGTGGGGGCAATAAGCTGACTTTGTATAAAATATACAAAAAGGATGAAGGCTATTGCTTAACGCCTTGTAAGCCGCCCTGAGTCTCGGGAGAAGGGCGGCATATAAATCAAATTTTAAAAAAAAAGAAAAGAAAGAGAAAGAAAGAGAAGGAAGGAAGGAAAGAAAGAAAGAAAGAAGAAAAGAAAGAAAGAAAGAAAGAAAGAAGGAAACAAAGAAAAGCTGACTTTGTATAAAATATACAAAAGGATGAAGGCTATTGCTTAACGCCTTGTAAGCCGCCCTGAGTCTCGGGAGAAGGGCGGCATATAAATCAAATTTTAAAAAAAAAGAAAAGAAAGAGAAAGAAAGAGAAGGAAGGAAGGAAAGAAAGAAAGAAAGAAGAAAAGAAAGAAAGAAAAGCTGACTTTGTATAAAATATACAAAAGGATGAAGGCTATTGCTTAACGCCTTGTAAGCCGCCCTGAGTCTCGGGAGAAGGGCAGCATATAAATCAAATTTAAAAAAAAAACAAAAAAAGTGTCCACTGAATGTAAAAGGATGTGGAGATGGCCACGGGAATGCTGTAACGGTCGTTAAGTGTGAAAAAGGATCACGAGTCCCTTTTTTTTTTTTTTCAGTTGCCGTTGTAACTTAGAACGGTCGCTAAACGGAACTACCTGCAGAGCCTTCCCGCTTGGGCCGTCCCTCCTGCCTGCCTCTCACAGGTCGCCCCTCCTTGCCACAACTTCTGTTGTAGCTGTGCGTACCTGGGCGTCCCCTTTGCCAAAGAGGCCAGGTTTCCTCGGGCGGGGGGGAGGTGGGATTGAATCCTTTGCAAGGGGCTAGTCCACAATTTCTCTTCCAGCACCCCCGTTGAGAGCCTCGATTGCTGGAAAGGAGATCCGGTCCCCCTCCCTATTTGTTTTGCATGGTCATTCCATGGGATTCCTGAAATATTTTTTTTTCCCCCTTCCGGCCTTTGCAAGTTATTTTTAAACCCTTTCGCAAAGTTGGGTGGATTTCCCCCCCCACCCCCCCTCCCTCAGAACGCCCTCCTGTCAGATATCAAGTGAGGCTTCCCAGGGCTTCCGGCTCATTCCTCACCCAGAAAGGGATGACCTTCCTTTTCTTTCTTTCTTTCTTTCTTTCTTTCTTTCTTTCTTTCTTTCTTTCTTTCTTTCTTTCTTTCTTTCTCTTTCTTTCTTTCCTTCCTTCCTTCCTTCCTTCCTTTTCTTTCATTTTCTTTCTTTCCTTTCTTTCTTTCCTTTCTTTCTCCCTCTCTCCCTCCCCCTTTCTTCCTCTTTCTCTCTCTCTTTCTCTCCCCCTCTTTCTTTCTTTCTCTTTCTTTCTTTCTTTCTTTCTTTCTTTCTTTCTTTCTTTCTCTTTCTTCTTTTTCTTTCTTTTCTTTCTCTCTCTCTCCCTTTCTTTCTTTCCTTTCTTTCTCTCCCTCCATCTTTCTTTTTTTTCTTTTTCTTTCTCTTTCTTTCACTCTTTCTCTCCCCCTTTCTTTCTTTCTTTTTCCCCCTCTTTCTTTCTTTCTCTCTCTCCCCCTCCTTTTTTTTTCTCTCTCTCTCTGCCTCACTTCCTCTTTCTTTTTCTCCCTCTTTCTCTCCCTCCCTTTCTTTCTTTCTTTCTTTCTTCCTTCCTTCCTTTCTTTCTTTTTCTCCCTCCCTCCCTCCTCTTTCTTTCTTTCTTCTTTCTTTCTTTCTCTCTTTTCTTCTTTTTCTTTCTTTTCTTTCTTTCTCTCTTTCTCCCTCTTTCTTTCCTTTTTCTCTCTCTCCCCCTCTTTCTTTCTTTCCCTCTTTCTTTCTCTCTCTCCCTCCTTTTCTTTCTTTCTTTCTCTCTCTCTCTGCCTCACTTCCTCTTTCTTTCTTTCTCTCCCCCTCTCTTTCCCTCTCTTTCTTTCTTTCTTACGTTTTCTCCCTCCCTCCCTCCTCTTTCTTTTTTCTTTCTTTCTCTCTTTTCTTCTTTTTCTTTCTGTTCTTTCTCTCTTTCTCTCTCCCTCTTTCTTTCCTTTCTCTCTCTCTTTCTCTCCCCCTCTTTCTTTCTTTACCTCTTTCTTTCTTTCTTTCTCTTTCTCTCTCTCCCCTCCCTCCCTTTCTTTCTTTCTGTCTCTGCTTCCCTCCCTCCCTTTCTTTCTTTCTTTCTCTTCCTCTCTCTCCCTCTCCTCTTTCTTTCTTTCTTTCTTTCTTTCTTTCTTTCTTTCTTTCTTTCTTTCTCTCTTTCTCTCTCCCTCCCTCCCTCCCTTTCTTTCTCTCTCTCTCTGCCTCCCTCCCTCCCTCTTTCTTTCTCTCCCTCTCTCTCTCTCTCCCTCCTTCTCTTTCTTTCTTCCTTCCTTTCTCTCTCTCTTTCTCTCTCTCTCTCTCTCTCTCCCTCCCTCCCTCCTTCCCTCATCCTTCATCTCTTTTGAAGGATGGCTAAATAGAAAGAGACCCTGTGAAAAAGCAGACTTCCTGCTGGATTGAAAGGATCACATTCCTCCTCTATCACACACCCCCACCCCCGGTTTCTCTAACAAATACAAAAAAGGACACGTCAAGTTATTCAAACATATCCAAAATTTGAAGGACAGGAGGGGCTTTGCACCAACCAGCTCACAAAGCCAGTTTGAAGCAGAGAAGAGATTTAGGGGCCTTGGAACCACGTTTAAGGCAGTTCTCATTGCGTTGCAATGCTGGTTTGTCTCCAGACCATGGTTGAGTTTCTCTAGAGCAGCCCAGGAGCCTTCATTGAAGGCTTCCTCGGATTGTGGATAGAAACCGATCCCTTGATCCCTCAAAATACAGGTACTTCTCGACTTGCAACAGTCCATTTAATGACCGTTCAAAGTTACGATGGCACTGGAAAAAAGTTCACACTTACGACCGTTTTTCACACTTACGACCGTTGCAGCATCCCCACGGTCTCATGATTGACAGCCGACTCACATTTATGACGGTTGTAATGTCATAGGATCCCCTTTTGCGACCTTCCAACGAGCAGACTCAACGGGGGGCGGGGGGAGAGGGAATCAGATTCACTTAACAACTACGTTCCTAATTTAACAACTGCAGCAAAAATAAAAGGGCGTAAAATGAGGCAAAACTCACTTAAATGTCTCACTTAACAACATAAATTTCAGGCTCAATTGTGGCCGTATGTTGAGGACTTTACCTGTTGACCTCTTCAACCTTCTTTCCCTCCCCAACTATCGGGCAACCCTTTGGCTCGAGTGAGCTGCCGAAAGAGCCTCCAACTTTTCAAACCTTTATTAAAGTTAATGAAACTCTCCCCTGATTTACACAGTTTCTAAAGAGCCTTCTTTAGAAACTGAAGAGAAACTTTTGATGCGGGCGAAGGAGGAGAGTGCAAAAGCTGGCTTGATACTCAACATTAAGAAAACGAAGATCATGGCATCCGGCCCTCTCAATTCCTGGCAAAATAGAAGGGGAAGAAATGGAGGTAGTGGCAGATTTTATCTTCCTGGGCTCCAAGATCAATGCAGCTGGGGACTGCAGCCAAGAAGTTAAAAGATGCTTGCTCCTAGGGAGGAAAGCCATGGCAAATCTAGACAGCATTCTAAAAAGCAGAGACATCAACCTGCCAACAAAAGTGCGTATAGTGAAGGCGATGGTTTTCCCGGTTGCAATGGATGGCTGTGAAAGTTGGACCATAAGGAAGGCTGAGCGCCAAAGAATGGAGGCCTTTGAACTCTGGTGCTGGAGAAGACTCCTGCGAGTCCCTTGGACTGCAGGGCGATCCAACCGGTCAGTCCTAGAGGAGATCAACCCCGACTGCTCTTTAGCAGTGGAATAGGATTATCTTGAAATTCCCCCCAAAAAAGTGGTGTTATTAGCCATCAAACCTCCAAAATACATTTTCCCCAAAAGGTTTCCACAATTTTGGCCACTGCTGTAAGGATGGAACTGGCTGTCCATCTGCTTGGCTCGTTTCAACGCTAGGTGTTGATTTTCCTTCAATGTTTAGATTCAGGATCTGTTTGTTTAAAAAAAAAAAACGCCTGACAGGAGGTTTGATTCTCTCATCTTTTGACAGATGCCTGAAGAACAGGCCTTCAGTGTTCTGGTCAAAATCATGTTCGACTACGGACTCAGGGAGCTTTTCAAACAGAATTTTGAGGACCTGCACTGCAAGTTTTATCAGCTGGAACGTCTCATGCAGGTAAGGATGTCCCTTAGCACACCTTTCTCCTCCTGTCCTGGCTATTTTTTTTTTTACAGAGGCGCGATTGAGAGGGTTTTAAACAAATTGCATCCCTGTCTGGTTTGGTGGCAGCAATGCCTCAGAGAGAAAGTCCCTACAGAGAGTGGTGAGGACAGTGGAGAAGATTATAGGAAGCTCACTTCCCGTTATTCAGGATGCTGCTTATAAACACTATGCGGTTAGTGCTCAAAGCATCGTTAGAGACCCCACACACCCACTTTACGGACTGTTTCTGTCGCTCCCCTCTGGGAGGAGGTTTCGAAGTATTTCTAGCAGGACTAACAGATTCTGTAACAGCTTTGTTCCCTAGGCCATCCGTCTGGTAAACTCGCAAGATTCGTTTTCCTCTCGCCATAAACGTGTATATTTCCGAACTAGATTGCATTGTTTCTCCACTTCATATAATATATGTGGGTATATGCATAAATTTTGCATTTATTTATTTTGTCATGTTTACACAGTATATATTGGAGGCGGTGATCCTTGGAGAGCTGTGTGCAACGAAATTTTGTTTTAATGGATGCCAATTAGTGTACACTCAAAGTGACAATGAAGTTATGATTCTATTTCTATTTCCATTCCATTCCATTCATTATGTTTATATACAGTCTATTCTATTCTATTCTATTCTATTCTATTCTATTCTATTCTATTCCATTCCATTCCATTCCATTCCATTCCATTCCATTCCTATTCCTATTCCTATTCCATTCTAATTCATTCCATTCATTCCTATTCCTATTCCATTCTAATTCATTCCATTTTATTCTATTTTCCATTCCATTCCATTTTTTCTATTCTATTCTATTCTATTCTATTCTATTTCTATCTATTCCATTCCATTCCATTCCATTCCATTCCATTCCTATTCCTATTCCATTCTAATTCATTCATTTTATTCTATTTTCCATTCCATTCCATTTTTTCTATTCTATTCTATCTATCTATTCTATTCCATTCCATTTCCATTCCATTCCATTCATGTTTATATACAATCTGTTCTATCCTATCCTATCCCATCCCATCCCATCCCATTCCTTTCTCTTCTCTTATTTCTTTCCTTCCCTCCCTCCTTTTCTTCTTTTCTCTCTCCTTCCTTCTCTCCCTTTCTTCTCCACTCCTTCTCTTTCTCTTCTCTTTATTTCTTTCCTTCCTTCCCTCCCTTTCTTTTCTCTTTTCTTCTCTTCTCTTCTCTTCTCTTCTCTTCTCTTCTCTTCTCTTCTCTTCTCTTCTCTTCTCTTCTCTCTCTTCCCTTCCCTTCCCTTCCCTTCCCTTCCCTTCCCTTCATTTCCCTTCCCTTCCCTTCCCTTCATTTCTCTTCTCTTCTCTTCTCTTCTCTTCTCTTCTCTTCTCTTCTCTTCTCTTCTCTTCTCTTCTCTTCTCTTCTCTTCTCTTCTCTTCTCTTCTCTTCTCTTCTCTTCTAAATCTCCCCTCCAAAAGGCTGCTCAGTTTTACTCTGTAGAAGGGTGCCAAAAAAAAGACAGGCGCCCTCAAAGATCTTCTTGTAGCTGGGTGCTTCCTGCCGTGTTTCCTGGCTAGCTTCGCCTCGCCTTTTTTTTCAACTGCGATCCCTGGGCATCTCTCAAGAGAATTGTCCTTTCTTCCTTTCTAAATATATATATACCGTATTTTTCAGAGTATAAGGCACACTTCCCCCCACCCACCCCTTAAAAGTGGGTGAAAATTTCAGTGTGTCCTATAGACCAAATACGGGCTTGTTTTTGGCCTCTGGAACCCTCCGTGTGTCACATTTTCGGCCTCCCCGGGCCCCAGAAGCACTCTGCAGGCCAAAAACGGGTGCGTTTTTGGCGAAAACGGGACATGTGGAGCACTGCAGAGTGCTTCTGGGCTCCAAGGCCGCCAAAAACGTAACCCACGGAGGCTAAAAACTATTTTTTTCTTCTTCTTGTTTTCCTCCTGTAAATCTAGGTGTGTCTTATAGTCCGAAAAAATACGGTATTTTTAATTCTTCTGCTAGTAAACCGTGTGGGCAAAGCTGCGTGAGTCCACAATAGAGAGGTGGTGAAGAGAAACCTTCAAAAAAAATAAAATAAAACATTATAGCCCGCTTAAGGCTTTGAGGGGGAAGAAAGCATCTTCACCAAACCCCTAACCTTTGCCGGAGATACTGCAAAAATAAAAAGGGATAATTTTTAGGCATCTTCTGTAAGGAATAAAACATGTAAACCATGTTTGTAAATCAAGGATCCAGTTTGGATTTACCGCTGAAACATTTTTGTAAAACAACAATCGGGGGGGGGGGGTTGGTTTTTTTTGGTGGTGGTGTTGGGATAATGACGTTCCAGGTAGTCCTCGACTTAACAACAGTTCGTTTAGTGACTGTCCAAAGTTACGACGACACTGAAAATTGTGACTTTTATGACCGCTTTTCGCTCTTAACGACCGTTGCAGCGCCCCCATGCTGATGTGACCCCCAAATTTGGCACCTGCCTTCTATTTATGACGGTCGTGGTGTCCCCGGTCTCACGCAATTCCCCTTTTTAGCGACCTTCCGATGAGCACCCGCCGCGATTCACTGAACAACTTGTGGCAAGGAAGGTCGTAAAACGGGGCAAACCCGCTTAAATGTTAGCACAACAGGGGTCGGCAAGGACTCAAAGAGCCGTTTGGACCCGTTTCCCACAGAAAAGAAAACACCGGGAGTCACAAAACCCTTTCGACCTCTAAAATGAAGATAACACTGCGTAGATCTTTTTTTTTTTTTTTTACCTTTATGCTCCGTATTAAAAAAAACAATAGTGTGTTGCATTTATGAAATCAATGACCTGCTACAGAGAAAACACATTTTTATTTCTCCGTGCAACAAAAACATTTTGAACTCTGAGAAAAAAAAAAGTGGGTCGAAAAGCTCAATAAATTACGTGTCGCACATTGGCGGTTGTGACGTGTATTTTGAGCGACGGAGCCGCAGCAGAGGGATGAAAGAGCCACAGGTGGCTCCAGAGCCCCGTGTTGCCGACTCCTGAGTTAGCAACAGAAATGTTGGGCTCCATTGCGGCCATAAGTCGAGGTCTTCCCGTATTTCAGTATCGGGTCGGTTTCACAGTGTCTTCCCTCTTTCTGTTTCAGGAGAACATCCCCGATCTCTACAGCCACTTCCTAGATATCAATTTAGAAGCTCACATGTATGCCTCCCAATGGTTCCTCACCCTTTTTACTGCAAAATTCCCTCTCTACATGGTCTTCCACATCATCGACCTGCTGCTGTGTGAGGTACGTGTGCCCACCCACCAAACTCCGCCGAAGCTGGCCCCGGCTCCGAAACCTCCCCCTCCCTCCCGGGTGCCTGGGAAGGGTTTCGTGCTTGTGACCAGATGCGGAACTGGGAAAGGAGGGCGGAGGGCATCTGGGGACATCTGGATCTCTCAAGGAGGTCTGTTTCACCAGCCCTGGTTGAAGTTTCCTTCCTTTCCTTCCTTCCTTCCTTCCTTTTCTCCTTCCTACCTACCAACCTACTTACTTATCTTCTTTCTTTCTTTCTTTCTTTCTTTCTTTCTCTTTCCTTCCTTCCTCCTATCTATCTACCTATCTTTCTCCTCCCTCCCTCCCTTCCTTCTTTCCTCCCTTCCTTCCTTTTCTCCTTCCTTCCTTCCCCCTTCCTTTTCTCTTTCCTTCCCTCCTTCCTTTTCTCCTTCCTTCCTTCCTCCCTCCCTTCCTATCTACCTACTTATCTTCTTTCTCTTTCCTTTCTTTCCTATCTTTCTTTCCTTCCTCCTTCCTTCCTTTCTTCCTCCCTGCCTCCCTCCGTCCTTATCTTCTTTCTTTCCTTTCCTTTCCTTCCTATCTTTCTTTCATTCCTGCTTCCTTCCTTTTCTCCTTCCTACCTACCTACCTACTTACATACTTACCATCTTTCTTTCTTTTTCTTTCTTTCTTTCTTTCTTTCTTTCTTTCTTTCCTTCCTTCCTTCCTTCCTTCCTTCCTTCCTTCCTTCCTTCCTTTTCTCCTTCCTTCCTACCCAGTTTCCCCTAAAATAAGACCTCCCCTGATAATAAGCCCAATCGGGCTTTTGAGCGCATGGCAATAAGGCCAAGCGCTTATTTCAGGGTTCAAAAAAATATAAGACAGGGTCTTATTTTCGGGGAAACACGGTACCAACCTACTTACTTACTTATCTTCTTTCTTTCTTTTTTTTTCTTTCTTTCCTTCCTATCTTTCTTTTCTTCCTCTTCCTTCCTTCCTTTTCTCCTTCCTTCCTACCTACCTACTTACATACTTACTTTGTTTCTTTCCTAACTTTCTTTTTTCTTTTTCTCTTTTCTTCCTTCCTTCCTTCCTACCTACCCTTCCCCTTCCTTCCTTCCTATCTTTCTTTCCTTCCTTCCTCCTTCCCTCCTTTTCCCCTTCCTTCCTACCTACCTACTTACATACTTACCTTCTTTCCTTCCTTCCTTCCTCCTACCTACCTTTCTCCTTCCTTCCTTTTCCTTCCTTCTTATCTTTCTTTCCTTCCTCCTTCCTTCCTATCTTTCTCTTTCCTTCCTTCTTACCTATCTTTCTCCTTCCTTCCTATCTTTCTCCTTCCTTCCTTCCTACCTACCTACTTACCTACCTTCCTTCCTCCCTCCCTCCTTCCTTCCTACCTTCCTTTCTTCCTTTCTTCCTTCCTTCCTGTCCTTCCTTCTTGGCTGCTTGGCCTGGGGACTATATGACTTACAAGGTCCCTTCTAACTCTATTCATCTGTTAAACCTGTGGACATTTAGGGTTTTTTCCCCCTTTTCTTTTACAGGGCATCAGTGTTATTTTTAACGTCGCACTTGGGTTGTTAAAAGTGAGTATTACCATTTCCGGGCCAAGTCGTATCATTCCTGCCAGGCTCTTCAGCCGCAAGGCAGGCCGAACTGAGACAGCTGGGATTTGAATTCCTTGGGGATTGGAAATCGTTTCAGCCTCAAGTCCAAGGAGCTACCAACAAGGGGGAGGGAGGGTTGGGAAGCATGGGCTTGCTGATATTCCTGGGATCTTCCTCCCGTTGCTCCGGGTCCTCCTTAACCTGTGGGTTGCAGGAAAGGCTTGGGAGTCCCAAACCGAATCAGGAAACGGGTTGGGGGAGGCCGAGGTTCTCGCGCACTAAATTGGCTCACAAATTTTGTGCAAGAGTTTTATCCTCTAGACCAGTGATGGCGAACCTTTTCGGCATCGAGTGCCCAAACTGGAACACGTGTGCATGTGTGTGCGCCAGAGCGCCAGGAACCCGAAGACCAGCTAGCCAGCGTGCACATGCCTGGTTTTTGGCTGTTTTTGGCTGTTTTTTGGGGCATTTTCAGGCCGTTTTCAGGCTGTTTCTTGTGCCGTTTTTGGCTCGCAAAACAGCCTGAAAACGGCTCAAAAAACTGGCCTGAAAACGGTCTGGAAAACAGCCAGAAGATGGCCTGGAAAATGGGACAAAAAAAGCCATTTTTGGGGCCATTTTCAGGCCGTTTTTCGGGCCATTTTTGACCTGAAAAACAGCCTGAAACCCGCCCCCAAAAAACGGCCTGAAAATGGCCAGAAGATGGCCTGGAAAATGGCTGCAAAGTGGCCTGGAAAATGGCCCCAAAAAAGCCATTTTGGGGGCATTTTCAGGCCGTTTTTTCGGGTCATTTTTGACCTGAAAAACAGCCTGAAACCCACCCCAAAAAATCGGCCTGAAAATGGCCTGGAAAATAGCCGGATGGTGGCCTGGAAAATGCCCCCCAAAATGGCCTGTTTTTTTGGCCATTTTTCAGGCCATTTTCAGGCGCTCCTGTGCCCGCAAAGACCAGTTGGCCAGAGCACATGTGCACGCCGGAAACCAGAAGAGCAGCTGGCGATGGTGCGCGTGCCCACAGAGAGGGCTCTGTGTGCCACCTCTGGCACCCGTGCCATAGGTTCGCCATCACGGCTCTAGACCAAAGGCCAAGGAAGAAGCCAAAATGTCTCACTTCTTCCCCGTCATTTCTTTATTTTCCCTGCTCTCCTTCTCAACTTACGACAGGTTCATTTAGCAACCAAAGTTACAACGGAGCTGAAAAAAAAGCGACTGTAAAATGATGATCTTTGCCTTGTTCTGGGTTCGAGGTGGGGGAGCCGAAAGACTTGCCAACCAGTAATTTCTCCTCTCTCTCTCTCTCTCTCTCCCCCCACCCTCCCCGCATGTTCCTAGACCACCAGGGAGGACTTGCTGCTGACCGACTTTGAGGGGGCTTTAAAATTCTTCCGAGTGCAGCTCCCCAAGAGGTACCGCTCGGAGGAGAACGCCAAGAAACTGATGGAGCTGGCATGTAGCATGAAGGTAACTCTGGGCGGGACCAGCCGGAAGGGGTGGGGCGTGGGGGGTGGGGGGTGGGGGGGGGAGGTCTCCGTCTCTTCCGAGGAGTTGGCTGAATCTCTCTGCCGTGGGTCAAGTCTGAAAAGCGAACCAAGATGGCCGAGACAAAGGCAGGGACAGCCCCGCTTTGCAAACAGTTAAAAAAAAAAAATACGTGTGAATGTGACCAGATGCGAAACTGGGACATGAGGGCGGAGGGCATCTGGGGACACCTGGATTTCTCGAGGTCTCCTTCCTTCCTTCCTACCTACTTACCTATCTTCTTTCTTTCTCTTTCCTTCCTTCCTTCCTTTTCTCCTTCCTTCCTACCTACCTACCTCCTTACCTGTCTTCTTTCTTTCTTTCTTTCTTTCCTTCCTTAATTCCTCCTATCTACCTACCTACCTTTCTCCTTCCTTCCTTTTCTCTTTCCTTCCCACCGACCTACTTACTATTTATCTTTCTTTCTTTTTTCTTTCCTTCTTTCTGTTCCTTCCTTCCTTCCTATCTACTTACCTACCTATCTCCTTCCTTCCTTCCTTTCTTTCTTTCTTTTTCTTTCTTCTTTCTACCTACCTACCTACTTACCTATCTTTTTCCTTCCTTCTTCCTCCTTCCTTCCTCCTTCCTATATACCTATCTTTCTCCTTCCTACCTACCTTTTTCTCCTTCCTTCCTTTCTCCTTCCTTCCTTCTTCCTTCTTCCTTACTATCTACCTATCTTTCTCCTTCCTTCCTTCCTTCTTCCTATCTTCCTTCCTTCCTTCCTTCCTTTCTCCTTCCTTCCTTCCTTCCTTCCTTCCTTCCTTCCTTCCTTCCTTCCTATCTATCTATCTATCTATCTATCTATCTATCTATCTATCTATCGGTATCTTTCTCCTCCCTCCCTTCCTCCCTCCCTCCCTCCCTTTCTCCTTCCTTCCTTCCTTCCTTCCTTCCTTCCTTCCTCCCTCCCTTCCGTTTCATTCTGATGTAGTGTTCTTTTTGGTGACCTGTTTTTTAAAAAAAGCCGCTAATGTGATCTTAATTTCCCTCCTGGGGAGCTGCTTGCCTTCCCTTGTGAGGCTCTCCCTCGGCCTTTCTCAACCTTGGCAACGTGAAGACAATGGCTAGGGAATTCTGGGAGTTAAAGTCCACCGGGCTTCAAAGTTCCCACGGTTGAAAAACGCTGGTCCGTCAGTCTATCTGATCTATCCCTTTTGGCTGCCTGACACTGGAAGAGCAAAATCAGGAATTCCCCTTTCCTTCCTCTTTCCCTTTGTGTGCGCATACACACATTCACACACAAATGCTCCCGAGTATCTCTTCTGCCTCAGGGTCACTAGAGGGAGCACCAGGACGAAGCTTAACAAAATTCACACAACCCCTTTTTTCTGACCCAGCTTTGGCATCTTTACAGCCAAGTGGACTGCCCAATCCGGCAGTCCCTGGTGCTCCTTAACTTTTCAAATCTTCAGCAACTTTAGCAAGCAAAAAGATTTTAGGAGAAGAACCTGCAAAAAGGGGAAGAAAACAGCCAGCATTGTGTAAAAACAGGATTATTGCAACTAAGACGTGACCAGTGCCCTTGTCACCTCACGGTTAGATTACTGCAACGCGCTCTACATGGGGCTACCCTTGAAGAGTGTTCGGAGACTACAGTTGGTCCAGAACGCAGCCGCGCGAGCTGTCGTGGGTGCACCTAGGTACACCCACATTACACCAATTCTCCACGAGCTGCACTGGCTCCCTATTGGTCTCCGGTCACAATTCAAGGTGTTGGTTATTACCTTTAAATCCCTACATGGCTCAGGGCCAGGGTATCTTCAAGACCGCCTTCTACCACATAGCTCCCAGCGACTGGTAAGATCCCACAGAGTTGGTCTCCTCCGGGTCCCGTCAGCTAAACAATGCCGGCTGGCAGGCCTGCGGAGGAGGGCCTTCTCTGTGGCTGCCCCAGCTCTCTGGAACCAGTTACCTCCTGAGGTCCGGACCATCCCCACCCTATTGGCCTTCCAAAAAGCGGTGAAAACCTGGCTTTTCCGGCAGGCCTGGGGCCGTTGATCTTGCTTTGCGATCTGACGAGATCTGTCCATGAATGATGTGAATGAGTTTTTAATGTTTTTAATTTTTAAGTGTTTTTATAGTGATTTTTTTGAGTGTATTGTGAGCCGTCCTGGGTCTTCGAAGAGGGGCGGCATATAAAATGAATGAATGAATGAATGAATGAATGAATGAATGAATGAATGAATATTCTATTCTATTCTATTCTATTCTATTCTATTCTATTCTATTCTATTCTATTCTATTCTATTCTATTCTATTCTGTAATTCTGTTCTGTTCTGTTCTATTCCGATGTCTTTTCTATTCTATTCTGATTTCTATTTCTATTACTTTTCCAATTTCTATTCTATTCTATTCTGTATTCTTCTCCTATTCTATTCCCTGTCCTGTCCTGTCCTGTCCTGTCCTGTCCTGTCCTGTCCTGTCCTGTCCTGTCCTGTCCTATCCTATCCTATCCTACCATATTCTATTCTATTCTATTCTATTCTATTCTATTCTATTCTATTCTATTCTATTCTATTCTATTCTATTCTATTCTATTCTATTCTATTCTATTCATTATTCTGTTGACGGAGCTCTAATATGTATTTTTTGTCTTTTTTAAGATTAGCCAAAAGAAGTTGAAGAAATACGAGCGAGAATATCATACGATGCGGGAGCAGCAGGCTCAGCAGGAAGATCCCATCGAAAGGTTCGAGGTGAGGCTCTCCTGCTTCCGACTCACACCCCCCCTGTGTGTAGAACTAGACAAAGGGTAGCACAAAGACAGGAAACTGGATCTAGACTGAGTCTTATCCCCCTCGCAAAATAAACCAATTTCTTGGCAACAACAACAAAAAAAGATCAAGATTTTGACCCTGAATCATTTGGCAATTCCCTGGTTATCTCTTCTCCTCTTCTCTTTCTGGCCTTGCATTTTTTTTCCTCTTCCTTCCGTGCAAACATGAGTTGGGCCTCACTTAAATGGCCTCTAAAACAGTGGTGGGATCCTCCCGGCTTACCAACCAGGTTCGGTGATTGCATGCTTCGCTGCGCGAGCGTGCGCAGTTTAAACAAATCTTCAATTCTGGGTTTCTTCGGAGGAGTAACATAGCTGATTTCGTGCAGCAATCGGCTCTGTCGCGCACATCAGCTGAGGAAAGGTGTTGGTTATCACCTTTAAAGCGCTCCATGGCATAGGGCCTAGCTATCTGCGAGACCGCCTGCTGCTACCGATAGCCTCCCATCGACCCGTGCGCTCCCACAGAGACGGCCTCCTCAGGGTGCCATCAGCCAAACAATGCAGGCTGGTGAGCCCCAGGGGGAGGGCCTTCTCTGTGGGGGCACCCACCCTCTGGAATCAGTTGCCCCCAGAGATAAGGAGAATCCAAGACCTCGGTGCCTTCTGCCGTGCCCTTAAAACTTTCTTTTTCCAGCAAGCCGGGCTGGCCTAACACTTTTTAAATGTTTTAATTGGTTTGTTACTGTTTTTAATTATGGGCCAAATTTATATATATATCTTTTAATGGTATTTTAATATTTGTACTCTATGTTTTTATGTGGCTGTACACCGCCCTGAGTCCTTAGGGAGAAGGGCGGTATACAAATTCAAAAATAAATAAATAAATAAATAAATAAATAAATAAATAAATAAATAAATAAATAAATAAATAAATGTAGGAAAATAGGGCGGGTGGGTGGGCCCTGCTGATCGGCGAGGCGAACTGGTTCGCTCCTAGCTGATCATCAGAGTGAACCGGTTCGTTCTCAGCTGATCATCGGAGCGAACCGGTTTGTTCCCAGTTGATCGTCAGAGTGAACCGGTTCGTTCCCAGCTGATCGTCAGAGCTACCGGTTCGCTTGAACCGGTCTGAACCAGTAGAATCCCACCACTGCTCTAAAACCTGAACCACCCAGAGCCATTTTTGCAAATTTGGTCTCCCTTCCCACACACCTGGGTTGCCAGGGCTGTTTTCAGCTGCTTTTAAGTGTTTTAATTGATCTCCTTGTGTCATGAAAGCAGGGATGGACCCAACCCTGAGGGACTACTGGCTTGGCAACATCTTAATTTGAGCCAGGAATCTGAATTCATTTACTGTATTTATTATGACTGTTCATTCCAGAAGAATGTGGGTGGCATCGGGTCGGGGTTCATGCCTGCCCCCTTTTGGCATCCTTGCAGAGAGAAAACCGACGCTTGCAGGAAGCCAACATGAGGCTGGAGCAGGAGAACGACGACCTGGCCCACGAGCTGGTGACCAGCAAGATCGCCCTGCGGAAGGACTTGGACAACGTAAGACTTTCTCTCCTCTCCCTCCTGCGTGGTCAACATTTTTAGTACTCTGCTTGTTCGAGAAGCGAAATATTCCTGAGCATCTTCCAGCTCATGTGTTTTTATCCAGTCATTTATTTTCCTTTTATTCTGTTGTTCCATTCTCCACTTCTCATCCTCCTTCCTCTTCTCCTTCTCTTCTTCTTCCTCCTTCTGCCTTACCCAAGGTACGTCTCCGGCTGCCTCTGAGACTTGCACACATAAGTGCATGTGATGACCCAGGGCACGGCACCGAGATAACACAAACAGCTGGCAGTTCAAACTGCCCCTTTATTGCTCCAATCTTCCCCAAACACTCCCATGTTTCTGGCAAGTCCCAGAGCAGAGTCCTGCACAAACCTCAAGCAGCCTCTGGCTGCAATTAGTCCAGCCCAGCGCTGTCTGCGCCAAGGCTGCACAGCAATAAATCCAAATTTATTTGGTCAATCAAGGACAAATCAAGAAGCAAAAAATTCAGAACGCCAGAAGGAATGCAAAGACTCTTTGGAAAGTTCAAACGTTGTTTATTCCTGACAAATGCCCCTCCCCACAGCGTCTCCTTAAGTCTCATTCCCCAGGTGTGCCTTGTGAAGATTGGCGAGGCTCTTTCCTCCCGAGTAGCCTGCTCAGATTGCGCTGTTCACACCTTCTCTCCACTCTCCAAGCCCTTGGATCAGGAGGGGTTGGTCCTTGCTCCTCGACTGAGCTGTCCCTCATGTTCACCCTGACTTTGTTCCTCCCTGCCTACAATCTGGCCTAAACCTGAAAGTCCCTGGCCGTCCCCATTTTCTTCCAAAGACAACAAAGCCACCCCCTCAATCTCTTATTGGCTCAGGTTCCAGCTCGTCTTCCCCCACAGATTCAGGCTCCCGCCAGGGTGCATGACAGTGCGAAAGGAAAGCTTCCAAGGTGAAGCGTCCTTGGTTGACAATCCATTTTCTTTGAAAACTTTCCACCAATTTGGCAGGAGGTCCTTGGAATAGGCTCAGCTCTTCCGGGGCCACCTCCTTAAATCCTTGCACTCTCTGTTCTGACCTAGGCTTCTTTAGAAATTAATCAGCACAAACTTAGTCCCGGCAAACCTCTTTAATTCATATGGCTGTAAATTACTTTCATTTACAGTCCACAAGGCTTGATAAACAGCCTTTCAGAGGAAGGTTTATCAACACCCACCTTATCTCACATGGAACGCTGCCAAAGAGCTAATTTCCAGACACAGGGCAAGGCCAAACTTGGCACTGAGTCACAAACAGAATTTTCAAATCTTGAATCGGCCAGATGAATTAATTGCTTCCTGCAAAACCTCACTTCCCATTCGCTTCTCTTTTATGTCTTATGGGAGGGGCCAATCATCTCCAAGCCTTACTCCCAAGTCGACCCTGTTTCCTTAATTGTTCCTGTCTCCTGGCAGCTCTGCGAATGCGCACACTGGAAACAGGCTCCCGCTGTTCTTCTGCCTCCCTAGTGTCAGACTCCGGAGACTCCGGAGGCAGCAAAGAACTCCCAGATGGTCCTGGCCCCATCTCTGCCTCTGACGCAGAGCCCTCATCCGAGCCTTCCCCAGACTCCAGGACTGGCCCACGTTCCTCCCCATACTCCTCACTGTCTGAATCTGCTGCCAGCTCTGCTGGCCACAACACTCTCTTAGCCAGCTCTGTCTTTGTGGTGTGCCAGGACTGTCAGCGTTCCAGAAAATCCCCCGACTCGGCCTTGGAAGCCATATTAAGCCGGAAGCTTCAATGCTGCCAAGGACATGCCATCAGCATGCCCAAAATGGAAGAGGATCAGTCCTCCCACAGAGGCCAAAACTTCCCCAAACAGGAACAAAAAGTCTTGGGAAGGGTTAGAAGCATTCCTGGCCTGGAAGAGCAGAAAAAAAAATCCTGCTTTATAATTCTGATACATAAGAACTCCAACTGCTACTCTGCTCTTGGCCAAGATTAAGCTTAGTGTCTTTGTCATCCTCATAACGCCCACAGAACACCGGAGCTTTCGGATTTCGGGTCATTGCGACAGTGTTGTAGCTTGTTTCCTGGGGGCAGAAAAGCTGCAAGAAGACAGGAAGCCTTCCCGCAGGGAAACGGGCTGTCGTCTTGCCATCCCGCCAAAATGGTGGGCTAAGAGACACCTTGGCAACTCCGAGACACAGTCTCCTTTCCTTCTCCAAGGATTGACTCTGCTGCTATCGCTACGCTCTTCTTTTGTCGTTTAATGACCCCGTAATCCCTTGCAAGGTGGAGTCTTGGGCAACCAAATGGAGCTTTTTACTGGCCGGATGCCCTTCCTGTCGCCAATGCGGAGTTTTGTTCAGCAGATATAATCTCATTGTGCCCAGAGAAAGAAATATCTGCCTCTACTGAGGATCGAACTCACAGCCTCCTGATTGTGAGGCCAGAGCTCCACCTCTAGGCCACCCCACCCCACTCCTAACGCTACTCTCCGTTATCTTAAAATCTTGCCTTGGATCACAGGGACCCCAAAACTCAAGCTTGATTCTTAAAAGTTCCCCTTCCCTCTTCTTTTTTTTTTTTTTAAATTTGATTTATATGCCTCTTGCTCGCTTTTGGGTGGAATGTCTGCTTAAGAACCGAGCAAAGTTTTCCCCTCTCTTCAAATCTGTTAACTCTCGTTCTGGTCATTTGGCCGTCGGTGTTTCCCTTTCCAGGCGGAGGAAAAAGCCGATGCGCTGAACAAGGAGCTCCTGATGACCAAGCAGAAGCTGATAGACGCCGAGGATGAAAAGAGAAGGCTGGAGGAGGAATCGGCTCAGGTTGGGACAGGATCGGGCCGGAGGGGAGCAGGGCAGGCAGGAGGTAGGAGGGAATATGGGCAGTTCTAGTTTTAGGCGATCCTTCCTGCAGTTCAGCATGTGATGTCTGTGGAGATCCTCAGTCATCCAAGGTCATTGTTGTCCTATAGGTGCTTTTTTTCAAGAGGAAACTGGACTTTCTTTTTCTTTGAAGACATTTCGCTTCTCATCCAAGAAGCTTCTTCAGTGGGGAATGGAAAGATTTATATTCCTAGCAGACAGCTGGTCATTTGCATCCTTTTAGAGAAGGGGTTCCCAACCTTTTCCATACCCCTCACCCCTAGAACGCTTCTGACATATTCTCACACCCCTTACGAAAGTAAATAATTATATGCATATAATTATGCATATGCACTATTTATTTTTTTATTATTTGTTTGTTTTTTTTTAATTTGTATACCGCCCTTCTCCAGCAGGCCTCAGGGCGGTGAGCAGCCAGAATAAAACAGAACATACAAAATTTAAAAACAGTTTAAAAATAATTAAATATTTTTGGCCGCAATTTAAAACAAACCCAATTAAAATCAATTAAAATTAACCAAAACTGTGGGATCAAGCCAGCCCGGCTAGGTGAAATAAATAAGTTTTCAGGGCCTGACGAAAAGTCCGGAGGTCTGATATTGTACGTATCTCTGGGGGGAGGTTGTTCCAGAGGGCGGGTGCCGCCACAGAGAAGGCTCTCCCCCTGGGGGTCGCCAGCCGACACTGTTTGGCGGACGGCACCCTGAGGAGGCCCTCTCTGTGCGAGCGTACTGGCCGGTGGGAGGCTATTGGTGGCAGAAGGTGGTCTCGTAAATACCCCGGCCCTAAGCCATGGAGCGCTTTAAAGGTGGTCACCAACACCTTGAAGCGCACCCGGAAGACCACCGGGAGCCAGTGCAGCTCGCGCAGGAGAGGTGTCACATGGGAGTGCCCCGTCGCTCCCATAACCCCCCGCGCGGCCGCATTCTGGACCAGCTGGAGCCTCCGGGTGCACCCCAGGGGGAGCCCCATGTAGAGAGCATTGCCATGGAGCATTGCCCCATGTAGAGAGTATTGCGCTATAATTTTGAAGCTTCTAAATCCAAGTTTTCGCACCCCCTGGAATATCATCTCGCACCCCCAGTTGGGGACACCTGTTTTAGTGGGTCGTTGAAGCCACTTGGAGGTTTTTCTGTGTCCTCAGGGTCACCTGGGTGGTGCTTCTAGTACCCATAGTCTGCAATTTTTGTTTCCTCTGGAAATCCATTCCTACTCCTACACCCATTCCAAGGGTGTCCATCCCAAATTGTATAGCTAAACGTCTGTATAGATTCTCAGTTCTCTAGGTCGTGGTTGTCCCAAAGGTGCTTTTTTCAAGAGGCAACTGGACTTTCTGGTTTTTCTTTGAAGACGTTTCCCTGCTCATCCAAGCAGCTTCCTCGGTTCTGACTGAATGGTGGAAAACGGAAGGATTTATATTCCTTGCAGACAGCTGGTCATTTGCATCCTTTCAGAGAGTCATTGAGGCCACTTGGAGGTTTATCTGTCTCCTCAGGGTCCACCTGAGTGGCACAAATGGGCGTGGAGCCTTCTTGGAACTGATGAAAGGACTGTGTTGTAGACCAGGGGTCTCCAACCTTGTCAACTTTATGACTTGTGGACTTCAACTCCCAGAATTCCATGCGCTGGCTGAGGAATTCTGGGAGTTGAAGTCCACAAGTCATAAAGTTGACAAGGTTGGAGACCCCCTGTTGTAGACTGAAGATAAAGGATGTTGTATAGATGATATGACATCATCGATATAAATCCTTCCATGCCTCATCACCATCCAATCAGAGCTGAAGAAGCTTCTTGGATGAGAAGCGAAACGTCTTCAGAGAAAACAAGAAAGTTTGGTTGCATCTTACGGGGGAAAAAAATCACTTGTGGGTCCAACATCCGATAAGCACCCTTGCTGAGGACAGAAACACCAAGAATCGGTTGTCTTGGTTTTTTTCCTTCACCATCATCTCTGGTCTGGTCTGGTTCTCTTGTAGTTATTCATCCCCACAACCACATTCCCCCATCCCTGTTAGAAAGAGAGCAGTAGTGTCCCAGAAGGGGCTGTGAGGGTTCCAACAGACGCCCTAATTAATTCATGAGCCTCGAGCCAGATTTCAAAAGAAATCCAGTTATTTATTAGGAGCAACATGTCAGCACTTATCCAAGTGGAGCTAAAGAAATCCAGTTATTTATTAGGAGCAACATGTCGGCACTTATCCAAGTGGAGTCAGCTCTGCCCCACGTAATTTACGGCCCCACTACGACCCTGTTTTCCCCCTCCTCCCTGGATGTGTCATAAATCCTTGCCCCAAGCTCTCCAGGTTGACAGGACTGGCTTCTCTGCTTCCTTCCCTTGTGACTTGTGTCCCCCCCATCAGAGGGTTTTTTGGGATTAGAGAGAGGAAAGGGGGATGAGCTCAGAGACCCTGGCAGAGGGATGAATGAACGAGCAGCCTTTCCGTCTTTCTCTTGAAGCTGAAGGAGATGTGCCGGAGGGAACTGGACAAGGCCGAGTCGGAGATTAAGAAGAACAGCTCCATCATCGGGGACTACAAGCAGGTATACAAGAGGGAGCTGCTCCGAAGCGACCCTGGGATCAGGCTCTCTTGGGCCAGAAAAAGCTTCACCACCTTGCCTTCTTTTTTTTTACACAAAACCCAAAGAGTGGCCACATCGGGGAGTTATTGTTTCATCTCGAAGCACCAAGGGGGTTGCCCTCAAAATAACAAAATTGGAAGGCACCTTGAAAGTCTTCCAGTCCAACCCTCTGGTCAAACAGGAGATCCTATCCCATTCCGGACAAAACGACTGTCCAATATCTTCTTAAAAGCCTCCAGGGATGGAACTTCGCTGATTTAAAAAAAAATATCGTGTTTCCCCGAATATAAAACCCTGTCTTTTATATATTTTTTTGCCACCAAAAAAGGCACCAGGTCTTATTTTCGGGAGATGTCATCCACTGACTAACCTCACTTGCACCTGTCACCCTCGGCCTCCTTTTCGTTGTCAGAGGCCTTCAGGAACTTCTTCTTCTGCGGCCGGCAAGGCTTTCCACGAAGGCCTCTGCAGCTGATAACAGAGCTCCGGGTCGATCCAGAGCTTTGTTACCAGCTACAGAGGCCTTCAGTTAAGCCTTGCTGGCTGCGGAAGAAATGGGCCGGCGCAGCAGGTATTGAGGTGTGCGAGGCCTGGTTACAACTGTCCAAAGGTAAGTAGGGCAGCTCCACCACCCCCGCATCCCCATCCTAGCTTAATTTTTACCCGTACACTCTGGAGTGGGCGGGATCTTAATTAGGGCTTATTTTGGGGGGTAGGGCTTATATTGGGTGCACTTGTAAAAAAAGCAAGCTAGGACTTACTTTCAGGGTAGGTCGTATTTTCGGGGAAACAGGGTAATAATAATAATAAGAACAAGCTTCATCCTCTCTTAGGAAGAGAAACCAGTTATTTGGGCTTGTCGAGATTTAAGACGTAAAGCCCAGACTGTCAGGTTTCGATGTCATCTCAAATAAATTGCACTCCCAAACAATTAATCTTTGCTGAAATATTCCATTTATTGAGTACGACAGATCTGGCCCCGACTTCGTCGTAGCCGATACTAACCCTCTGACCCCCAAACCCTTCCCTTTCCGTTCCCCAATTCTCATCTTCTCATTGGCCATCTTCCAAGTCAGTCTCCCCAGCTTCTGACCTCAACGCACAGGAATGTTCCCCCCCTCCCATCCCATCTCCTAGGGGATATTATCTACAGAGAAAATAAGTAGGTGAAAAGTCAAGCCTCGTCTTTTTATGGCAGCATCAGAATGCTGACACAGACAGTTTCAGAAGGTTTGGGCCAACTGAAGAAAAGGCAGCGTTGCGGTTGCAAAATTCCCTGCCGCTCAATGGGGCACGAGAGCTTTTTTTTTTTTTTTTTTAATTTGATTTATATGCCGCCCTTCTCCGGAGACTCAGGGCGGCTTACAGTGCGTTAAGCAATAGCCTTCATCCTTTTGTATATTTATACAAAGTCAGCTTATTGCCCCCACAAACTGCGTCCTCATTTCACCTACCTTAGAAAGGATGGAAGGCTGAGTCAACCTTGAGCCTTGGAGAGATTCGAACCAGCAGTAAATTGCAGGCAGCTGTGTTAATAACAGGGTGCTTTAAACCACTGTAGTACCAAGGCTCTATTTTGAAGCCCAAGAGAGATTTTGGTGGCAACGTCCAGCCAGGAAAACTGGCCAACATGGGAATCTGGGCGAAGGATGAGAGGACTCTACCTGGGCCTGGGAGGCTCTGTTCACCACTCGGGTTTGCCTTGCAGATCTGTTCCCAACTGAGTGAGAGGCTGGAGAAGCAGCAGATAGCCAATAAAGCTGAAATTGAGAAAATCCACGTAAGTAGAGGCACAGAAGAAGGTGGTGGATGGGTGGGTTGAGCTTAGGATCACCTGGTGGGCAGCGTCCCCGATTCCCTGACTTGGGGACAGATTCCAGAACATCTTCTGAACTCTTTCCAACATCCTGTTTGTCTGGAAGACCCCCTCGGTCCCTGCTTCGCTAAAGGAAGGTGGGGGATTTCAGGTTGCAGAGAGAGAGAGAGACAGCGTTCTGATCTAGGCTTCCCCCAAGAGCACGAAGCAGACTCCTGGTCCCGACAAAACCCCCTTTTTATTAAGTTACTGTGAAATTCTTCTCATTCCCATCCAGCAAAGTCTTTCAAGGGTGAATTTATAGTCACAGACCTTATCCGGCTTGGAGAGCTGCCAGGCCGATATCTTCCAAAACTTGGCCAGGAGAGTCACGAAGCAATTAAGTGAACTAATTGTCTCCTGCAAACTCCACTCCCCTTTAGTTCCTCTTTTATTCCTTCTGGAGGGACCGTTCATCGTCCACCTGTGGCCTTACTCCCTAGTCGACCCTTGTTCTTTAGCTCTTCCCTTCGTCTGGCAGCTCTGCGCATGCACACACTGGGAACAGGCTCCAGCTGTTCTTCTGCCTCACTGATGTCTGACTCCGAAGGCAGCTGATAACTGGCATACGGCCCTGTCCCCCTCTCTGCCTCCGACGCAGAGCCTTGTCAGAGCCTTCCCCAGACTCCAGGACTGGCCCATGTTCCTCCCCAACCTCCTCACTATCCGAATCTGCTGCCAGCTCTGCTGGCTACTGGCGGGCCACAAAGACCTTAAATTTTCAACTTGCTACCTTTGAGCTCAATAGACCAGCCTTGTAGTTAGTTTGTGTGTCTGGGTGGGTGGGTGGGCGTTTGGCAAGCAAGTTTGAGGGCTTGTCAACTGTTGCCAGCCCCCCTGGGCTGGACACGAAAGCAGCCCGCCCATCCACGAGAGTAGGAGGAGACACACACACACACCCCTCACTGTCCGCCGTTCTTGGCCGTAGCAAAAAGTCGACGACTGCGAACACTGCCGGGAGTTTTTCAACAAAGAAGGGCGGTTGAAGGTGGCCAGCGTCGCCCGGGAGGGTTCCGACGAAGACACCGACGAGGAGAAGGAGGTGCTGAAGAACCAGTTACGAGAAATGGAATTGGAACTGGCCCAGACAAAGTTGCAACTGGTGGAGGCCGAATGCAAAATCCAGGTGAGGAAGGCAGCCGGGGGAGGAGGGGGGGGCTAATGCTCGGCCAGAACTTCTTCCCCCCCACCCCCACCCCGTGGGAATTGTAGACAAGTGAGGGTCACACCTCTCTTTTCCGACAGAATTCCTTAGTTGGGGCTTTGAGAATGAAGGCTCGGAGTTTCTCAGAATGGGACACCTAGTTTTGAAGTCTTTTCCCCCTCTGCCATCTTGGGGGGCGGGGGCCCCGCAGGAGAACGCAGGCTGATGGAGACCATCCTCGGTCTGGCTTAGCAAATTCCCCCGGGTGCCTGCAATTAAATTTTTACACTCTAAAAAACCAAAAACCATTACAAATCCCTTGCCCTCCGGACCTCTTTCAAATTACCCAGAAGGCCAACCTCCTAAAGTTTTGCAGATGCTGGAGGCCCCCAGCACACCCACTGCAGCTGCGTCAGTTAGTTGTTAACTTTATTGTCACTGTACCTCGTACAACGAAATTAAATGCCGTCTTCAGTGTACATTATAACTATAAAAATAAATCACAAACGCACATCCTTCGCATTCTATACAATTGAATTGAAACCCCTTGATACTGCATTAATATTGTGCTATGCAGTAGAATTCAACATAGTTACTGCTCTGGGAGAGAAGCTGTTTTTCAGCCTATTTGTCCTTTATATTGTCCTGTACCGTCTGCCAGATGGTAACAGTTCAAAAAAAAAAAAAAAGGCTGAGATGGATCTTTAAGACTGTTTTGAACTTTCCTAAGCCAGTAGGGACGCGGTGGGTCAGTGGCTAAGACGCTGAGCTTGTCGATCAAAAGGCCGGCAATTTAGCGGTTCGAATCCCTAGTGCCGCATAACGGGGTGAGCTCCCAGCTTCTGCCAACCTAGCAGTTCGAAAGTACGTAAAAAATGCAAGTAGAAAAATAGGAACTACCTTTGGTGGGAAGGTAACAGAGTTCCGTGCGCCTTTGGCATTTAGTCATGGCGGCCACATGAAACCACAGAGAAGTCTTTGGACAGTGCTGGCTCTTCGGCTTTGAAACGGAGATGAGCACCGCCCCCTAGAGTCGAGAACGACTAGCACATATGTGCGAGGGGAACCTTTACCTTTTTATACAGTAGAATTCAATATAGTTACTGCCCTGGGAGAGAAGCTGTTTTTCGGCCTATTTGTCCTTGTTTTTATGATCCTGTACCGTCTGCCAAATGGTAATAGTTCAAAAAAAAAAAAAAAAGTGCCCAGAATGAGATGGATCTTTAAGAATGTTTTGAACTTTCTTAAGGCAGCGGGAGCTATAAAGCTCTTTCAAAGAGGGGAGAGGGCAACCATTGATCCTCTGGGCAATGACGTTGACCCTCTGGAGCACTGTCCTATCTGCCACTATGCAATTGGCAAACCATACACTCTTTTAAATTACTCAGAAGGCCGACCACCTAATGTTTTGAAGCTATTAAGTCACCTAAAGGATGGGTGACATTAAAAATTACATAAATGAATTCCCTCGCTGAACAGGTGATCTGGAAGTGTCTCCTATCCGAGCAGGAGACTGTTCAGATTTACATTGACGGATCTATTTATTTATTTATTTATTTATTTATTTATTTATTTATTTATGTATGTATGTATGTATGTATGTATGTATGTATGTATGTATGTTATTGAATTTCTATACCGCCCTACTCCCGAAGGACTCAGGGCGGTGAACAGCCATGAAATAAAACACATACATATACAAAATTTAAAATCGAATAAAATAAATTAAATAAATTTGGCTGAATTGATGCCCATAATTTAAAATACCCATATTTTAAAATACAGTAAAAATTTAAAATTTACACTTAAAGGGGAGAAGATTTAGGCGAGGCCAGCTTGATGAAATAAAAGTCTTCAGCTCGCGGTGGAAGGTGCGCAGATCTGGAATCCTCCGTATCTCTGGGGGGAGCTCATTCCAGATCGTTGGTGCCCCCACAGAGAAGGCTCTCCCCCTAGGGGCCGACAGCCGACATTGTTTGGCCGACGGCACCTGGAGGAGCCCCTCTCTGTGGGAGCGTACTGGTCGGTGGGAGGCTATTGATGGTAGTAGGCGGTCCTGTAAGTAACCAGGTCCTAAGTCCTAAGATCCCTTTCAGGGCAGGGCAGGCGTTGTCCCATTCCTTTTTTTTTTTTTTAACGCCATGCTCATCCCATCTTGTTCCCTTGCAGGACCTGGAGCACGACCTGGGACAGGCGCTGAATGAGGTGCAGGCCTCGCGCAAAACCTGGTTCAACCGAACGCTGAGCTCTATAAAGACAGTGACCGGCGTCCAAGGGAAAGAGACGTGCTGAAGAAGCTGGACAGCGACCTCGGTGGGGGTGGGGGCTGCTCCCAGGGCCTCCCCTGAGAGACCTTCTGCCTTCCAGAGCTTGTCTTGGCTGCCTGCCTGCAGGAGAAAGGACCAGATGTATATAGGACTCCCGAAACACATCGCGGCGCAGCAGAATTTTTTCCCCCACAGGCCGGAGACCCAAGCCGGACACGCTGCTTGTAACGAGACGAGGGATCTTCAAACTACTGATTATTTAACCAGGGGGGGTGTAGCTGTAGATGGATGCTTTTTCCCCCCTCTTTTTCCCAGAGAAGGAACAACGATCCGCTCCATTCCGCAGGCGCTTAGGTACGAAGAATCGACCGCCGTCTTCTAACTTAACCCAGTTTACAAACGAGTGCTTTTTTTGGGTTTTTTTTTTTTTTTTTACAGTGACAGCTTTTTAAAAAGATTCCACTCGAGAGGAACAAAAGGAAAACCAAAACCGCCGCCACTCAAAACCGCCGCGGCTCTTTTTAACTAAAAAAAAAAAAAAAAAAAGTTCCAACTCTTCTTGCCAGAGAGCGAACGAAAGGTTTCCCCACTCCATCCAAGTAGGGGCTTGCATGGTTTAACTTTTGGAAACGGGACTCACATGCCCCGCTCCCCAATGTTTGTGTGTGTGTTTCCCGTTCTCCCCCCCCGGGTCTCTTTCTCTCTGTCTGTCCAGCGCTTCGTTCTCCGTCATGAAATAACTTCTATGCAACTCAGTGGGTGTGGAGGCTTCTTAAGGCAACTCCTTCCCCCCCCCCACTTCCCGGGGGGGAAAACCTCCTGCTCCCGAACGAAAGCTGAGATTTCAACAACACCGTTTCATCAGGGTCTGTTTTATACACACGCACACGCGGGCGGCTCGTGTTTGTGAGCTTGCAACCCACCTACCCCCTCCTCGGTCCTTGTTCTGGGGCTCCACTTCGCTCCCGTGGAAGTCGGGGAAAGAGTGGAAGTCGCCTCCCCCTTTGCCGGTTCGGATTTGGGCCCCCCCAGTGCCTCCGCTCTGAAACGGCCGCTTGGCTCTCGACACGAGAATCGTTGGCTTCCATTTTGCTTCTATCTCCGTTTTTTTTGGTGAGTTTTCCGCCTGCAGAAAGCAGGTGGGAAATACACAAACGGCTCCGGGAAAGAAAGGGAGCTTCGTTTTTTGACCACTGTTGCTGCTGCTACTAAACTCACCTTCGGCCCTGACTCGTTGAGGGTCAGCCCCCACCCCCAGCCCCCCGTTCCCCTTCCCAGTGAACACTCCTTAGTTTTTGTAACTACACTAGTAGGTGATAACGCTACTTAAGATTTCCGAGGGCTTAGAGCAGGGGTTCTCCATCCCTTGGCAACTTTTTAAAAGACTTGTGGACTTCAAGTCCCAGAATTCTTGGCTGAGGAATTCTGGGAGTTGAAGTCCACAAGTCTTAAAAAGTTGCCAAGGGTAGAGTAGCCAAACTTCCTCACACAAAGAAAAGCTGAAGAACGAAATGGTGTTTTGTTTTTTTTCCTTTTTTGGGGGGGGGGGGGCACCTTTTAATTTAAACTGATTTATCCTATGCTGAGATAGTTTTTTTTTTTGGTTTAAATCAGCAGATGAACTTAACCGTGTGCAGTGTGTGTGAGCGTAGGCCGGTAACCCCTCAGAGGCACTGTTTGTATATAAAGATAATTTTTATTTCCGAGTTCTTTCTTTTCTTTTTCTCCTCCTCGACCAGACTTTAACGCTAGCTGACGCAAACTGAGATATAAGAGGTGAAGCCAATCCCCGATTTCATTCACGATTTCTCTCTCCTTAAACTGTATACATGAATATCTTTCTTGTTTAATAATAACGAGGAAAAAAAACACAAAAAACCTTACAATATTACTGTAACTCCATTGATAATAAAACAAAAACAAAAAAAGTGTGGACCTTGTGGTAGAATAGTTGCCATGTGTAGCATTTTGGATTGATCTATAAACTTAGTAAAACGGTATTGTTACCTCTGGTGGTCTTTATTTCGCTCAATCAGCCTTCCTCTGCCCCTAGCAAGGCAGGAGGCAGCCTTGCCTTGAGTTAGAGGGAGGGTCTCTTACTGGCCTGCACTCACGGGGTGATGGCGGCAGCTCTCTGGATGTTGGGGAGCACCAGGAGTGGGATTCAGCCAGTCCGGGCGAATTGGTACCTCTGACAATCAGCTGAGAACGAACCGGTAGCTCCGACAATCATCTGAGAGTGAACCGGTAGCTCCGACAATCAGCTGAAGAGCAAACCGGTTTGCTCCGACAATCAGCTCTCATTAGCTGAGAGCGAACTGGTAGCTCCGACAATCAGCTGAGAGCGAGCCAGTAGCTCCGACAATCAGCTGAAGAGCAAACCGGTTTGCTCCGACAATCAGCTGGGCCCACCCACCCTTCCCTGCGCTATACCGACCTATATTTCCTTTGTTTGAAGCCCAGCTGATAGGCGTGGCAGAGCAGATTGTCATGCCTCAGTGTTTTACTCACCAGGGCTGCAGGAGAAGGTAAGTATATGCACCCTGTGCGCAAAGCACGCGCTCAGTGAACCGGTTGTTACACCGGTTGAATCCCACCACTGGGGAGCACGCACCCCGCTGCAGATGCTGGAGGTCAGATCTACATACGGAGAGGGTGCCTGTGCGCTTGACTTTTCCACAAGGCTGCCAGCACACCCACCGTAAATGCGTCAGTTAGTTAGTTTACTTTATTGTTATTGCACCTTGTACAACGGAATTAAATGCCATCTTCAGTGCACATTATAACTATAAAAGTAAAACACAAACGCACATCCTTCGCATTCTATACAATTGAATGGAAAACCCCTGATACTGCATTAATATTGCGCTGTACAATAGAATTCAATATACTTAACTGCCCTGGGATAGAAGCCATTTTTCGGCCTATTTGTCCTTGTTTTTATTATCCTGTACCGGCTGCCAAATGGTAATAGTTCAAAAAAAAAAAAGGGTGCCCAGGATGAGATGGATCTTTAAGAATATTTTGAACTTTCTTAAGGCAGCGGGAGCTATAAAACTTCCAAAGTGGGGAGGGGGCAACTAATGATCCTCTGGGCAATGACGTTGACCCTCTGGAGCGCTGTCACTATCTGCCACTGTGCAGCGGGCAAACCATACGCAGGTGCAGTAAATCAAAATATTCTCTGGTGTAGCGGTAGAACTTGGTCACCAGTTTTCCATTCAGTTGTTGTTTCCTGAGAAGTCTCAGGTCGTAGAATCTCTGTTGGGCCCTTTTGATCAGTGCTGCAATGTGAGTGCCCCAGGTCAGGTCCTCTTTTTATGACAACAGTTGCTGGCCACTTGCTCCACTCGGTCTCCATTGATAAGCAAAGGCTGGATGTCTCGATCTATTCCTTCTGCAGTCCACTATAATAAGCTCCTTGGTCTTATTGGGGTTAAGGACCAAGTTATTGTCTCCACACCACGAAAGCAACCGGTCCACCTCGTCTCGATAGGCAGACTCACACCCTCCCCCTCCCGGAGAGGAATCCCACCACTGTTGTGTATCTTCTGCAAATTTAATAATTGTATTCCTGGCGTGAGTGGGAATGCAGTGGGAGGGGACAGACTGACTGGGTCCGAAGCCTCTTGGGACACACTCGTCGATTGGCCACTCGTGTTGGAATACAGCAGACACAGGAATAGCTTTAGTGATGGGTTTCAAATTTTTTTACGACCGGTTCTGCGGGCATGGCTTGGTGGGCGTGGCTTGGTGGGCATGGCAGGGGAAGGATACTGTAAAATCTCCATTCCCACCCCACTCCAGGGGAAGGATACTGCAAAATCCCCATTTCCTCCCGATCAGCTGGGACCTGGGAGGCAGAGAATAGATGGGGACGGGGCCAGTCAGAATTTTTACGAACGGTTCTCCGAACTACTCAAAATATCCGCTACGGGTTCTCCAGAACTGGTCAGAACCTGCTGAAACCCACCTCTGAATAGCTTCTCTTGTGCGCAATGCAGAAGAGAACAGGGCCTTTGCAAGAACAGCAAAGCGGCAGGGAGCTGTGTCTCCTGCTTGAGCAGGGGGCTGGACTAGAAGACCTCTAAGGTCCCTTCCAACCAGGGGTGCTATTCAGCAGGTTCTGATGAACCGGTAGCGGAAATTTTTGAGTAGTTCGGAGAACCGGCAAATACCACCTCTGGCTGGTCCCAGGAGTGGGGTGGGAATAGGGATTTTGCAATATCCTTCTCCCGGGAGTGGGGTGGGAATTTGGATTTTGCAATATGCTTCGTCCCAGGAGTGTGGTGGGAATGGGGATTTTGCAATATCCTTCCCCCAGGAGTGGGGTGGGAATGGGGAGTTTGCAATATCCTTCCCCCCCAGGGGTGAGTTGGGAATGGGGATTTTGCAATATCCTTCCACCAGGAGTGGTGTGTGAATGGGAATTTTGCAATATCCTTCTCCCCCAGGAGTGGAGTGGGAATGGAGATTTTGCAATATCCTTCCCCCCCAGGAGTGGAGTGGGAATGGGGATTTTGCAATATCCTTCCCCCCAGGAGTGGAGTGGGAATGGGGATTTTGCAATATCCTTCCCCCCCAGGAGTGGGGTGGGAATGGGGATTTTGCAGTATCCTTTCCCCAGTGAGTTGGGAATGGGGATTTTGCAATAGCCTTCCCCCAGGAGTGGGGTGGGAATGGGGATTTTGCAATATCCTTCCCCTGCCAGGCCCACCAAGCCACACCCACAGGAAAAAAATTTGAACTCCACCACTTCTTCCAACCCTATCCTGCGTGAATTAAAAGCTGATGGGAACAGGGCGATTGCCAAAGCGAGATCGGGAATGTCGGGGTGACACTGTTCCTTTCTTTGCTGAATTTCGGTAGGGAGGGGGGGCAATGAGATGCACCAAGAGGGATTTCTCCCCCTTCCCCCAAGCTGCTGAAACTCCCTCCGATTCCTGCTTGTGAGCCTTGGGCCTTTGTGCCAATGTCTGTCCCCCTTCCCCGGTGATCACCACGCTTGTTGTGGCCCCGCCCTCTGAGCCTATCTCATCGGAGGAAGAAAGCTCCGAACATGAGGGAGAGGAGTCAGCCAGGCCTCCCTCTCCAGGCCCCTCCCCTCTGGCACTGTCTCAGGTGCCGGCCGAGGGAGAGGAGATTAGCCAGGAGCCAGGTGTCTCGGATGAGAGCGAAGAAGGAGAGCCGTCATTCCTGGACGCACGCCAACGAAGGCGTGATAAACGGTTGCAGCAGTTAAGGAGGCATGCTAGGGATTAGAACTGAGTCACTGGACCACACCCCAGAGACTATATAAGAGAGGGTGGTGGCTGGTAAAACTCCGTGACGAACAAAAACGAACTTTGGCTAGTCACTTGAACAACGTCTGAAGCTGCCGAAAGGAATATTGTTTTGCTGGACTATTTGCAATGCGTATGTAATTTTGTGTTATCTGTTGCAGTAAAAGCTCTTGGCAGACCGTGATTATATTGCTGCCAAGTTTGAGATAACGACCTGTGTGCGTGCCAAGTACTTTCTTAACCCTCGGCTGGCTGTGTTTGTGTGTGTGTGTGTGGACGGGGACAGATCAACGCTGGGCTTGGAGAGGGTGGCATTCGCCCAAGCCGGCACATGGCAAAGGAAGGGCTCTATCCTTTGGGAGATCTGCTGGGTTGGGAGATGTGAGTGGGGTTGCCCAGCATCTTTTGGAATTGCAGACGACACTTTCCAATGGGCAGTACTGTCTTTCTCACCAAATCCCGCTCCTGGCAAGGCCTGGCATTCAGTAGGGTCCTGGGGGTAAAAAAAGCATTTCCAAAGAGCTGGATAAGATATTTGCAACCCAAACAATGCTCTCTCACTTACAAGAGAAATCAACGATGCCTTTTTTTTTTTATATCCCAGGGCGCCGATTTGATTTAACAAAACCAGGCGAGCAAACTTCTCTCCTTTAATAGCATACAGATGCTTTAATGTACAACTCCACCGCTAACTACTACTCCTCTTACACTTTTCTGCCTGCTGGGGTCATAAATAACCCAGAGCTTGTCAGCACTCTGGAATTCACTAGGGGAAAAAAAAAAAGTGGAATTCTAACGTTAACTTCGCCAGATGCAAGAAACAGCTGTCAAAATGGGCTCCGGCGGGTTGTGTTTTTTTTTTTCTAGCCTAGGCACGGAGGATTTCAAGCCAGGTGAGCTCTTTTTTAAAAAAAACACAAAGGGGGGGGTTGTGCAACACTCTTTTTGAACTCGCAGAGCCCACCCACCCCCAAAAGGGGGGCCGAGTTGTGTATGGAATTTTCAGGGACTCTGGTGCAAATCTAAGTAATAATTTTAATTAGCAATTTTATGATGTTTGTGTGTCTATATTTTTCTTAGCTGTACACCGCCTTGAGTCCTATGGGAGAAAGGCGGTATAGAAATTAAATAAATAAATAAATAAATAAACAAACAAACAAACAAATAAATAAATAAATAAATAAATAAATAAATAAATCTGCTCCCAGGTGGAAATGCATCGTAAATTCACTGCCTTTCCTCCCCCAACTCCACTCTAAATACACCTCACTCTTTCTGCATGGAGCTTTCATAACTTCAGGATGAAAGTGGGGGGGTGGGTTTCTATTTTTCAATGGGCCCCAGCTCTTCTATTCTGTGGAGGGAGGGGGTCTTAAAACACCCTCTTCTACCAGCCTTCTGTACAATTCCTTTTTGCAGCTTTCAATAGAATTCCTCTGCGGCTTTATCTACTTCCCCTAAGGAAGGTGTGAATTGAAGGTATTTGAAATCCCAAAACAATTCCATTGGGCTTTATCTATATCTATATCTATATCTATATCTATATCTATATCTATATCTATATCTATATCTATATCTATATCTATATCTATATCTATCTATCTATCTATCTATCTATCTATCTATCTATATATATATGTATGTATATATATATATATGTATATATATATATATGTATGTATGTATGTATGTATGTATGTATGTATATGTGTATATATATATATATATATATATATTTGTTGCTTTATAGAGGGGGGGGGGAGGAAAGCAAGGTAGCCAGAAATACCAGCTCAACCCCGGTAACTGAGAAAGGAAAATGGGCTTTTGAGCGTAACGTGTCGGTGGGAAATATAAAGACTTTTTAACGAGTTTCGCATCTGGGGCGTTTTTTCAGCAAAGCAACATATTGCCAAGATTGCAGTGTAGCTCTTTGGGGTGGCGGGAGATGCTCCAGGAATGAAGGGATGAAGCAATTTAGGAACTAAGGAGAAATTTCCTGACAGTCAGAACAATTCATCAGTGGAACAGCTTGGTTCCAGAAGTTGTGAATGCTCTAACACTGGAAGTTTTTAAGAAGAGGTTGGATAACCATTTGTCTGAAGTGGTGGAGGGTTTCCTGCCTAAGCAGGGGGTTGGATTATAACAGTGGTCACCAACGGGTGAGAAAATTTTGGTGGTCCACAGAATCCTGAGCAGCATTTTCATCCCCGGTCACCAAAAAGGCTCGATTTTTAAAAAGTGGAAGGAACACCATTTTTAGACATGGAATTTCATCCCGAAACTCATCCTGGTGTCCGTTTTTGAATTTGGTTTCAAAAAAAAAAATTGCCTCCCAAGAACATTTTGGTTGCTGGGCAGTAATTTTCCTGACCATTAAGTCACACGTTTTCTTCCCCAGGCACCAAAAAGGCTCAATTTTTAAAAAGTGGAAGCAACACCATTTTTAGACATGGAATTTCATCCCGAAACTCATCCTGGTGTCCGTTTTTGCATTTGGTTTCAAAAAAAAATTGGCTTCAAAAAACATTTTGATTCCTGGGCAGCATTTTTCCTGACCATTAAGTCACGCGTTTTCTTCCCCAGGCACCAAAAAGGCTCAATTTTTAAAAAGTGGAAGCAACACCATTTTTAGACATGGAATTTCATCCCGAAACTCATCCTGGTGTCCGTTTTTGAATTTGGTTTAAAAAAAAAAATTGCCTTCCAAAAACATTTCGGTTCCTGGGCAGCATTTTTCCTGACCATTAAGTCACACATTTTCTTCCCCAGGCACCAAAAAGGCTCGGTTTTTTAATAATGGAAGAAACACCATTTTTAAACATGGAATTCCACCCTCAATCTTGTCCTCGTGTCCGTTTTTGCATTTGGTTTCAAAAAAAAAAATTGCCTTCCAAAAACATTTTGGTTCCTGGGCAGTATTTTTCCTGACCATTAAGTCACACGTTTTCTTACCCAGGCACCAAAAAGGCTCAATTTTTAAAAAGTGTAAGCAACACCATTTTTAGACATGGAATTTCATCCCGAAACTCATCCTGGTGTCCGTTTTTGAATTTGCTTTCAAAAAAAAATTTGGCTTCAAAAAACATTTTGGTTCCTGGGCAGTATTTTTCCTGACCATTAAGTCACGTGTTTTCTTCCCCAGCCACCAAAAAGGCTCAATTTTTAAAAAGTGGAAGCAACACCATTTTAAAACATGGAATTCCACCCTCCATCTTGTCCTCGTGTCCATTTTTGCCTTTGTTTTAAAAAAAAATTTGGCTTCAAAAAACATTTTGGTTCCTGGGCAGTAATTTTCCTGACCATTAAGTCACGCGTTTTCTTCCCCAGGCACCAAAAAGGCTCGATTTTTAAAAAGTGGAAGCAACACCATTTTTAGACATGGAATTTCATCCCGAAACTCATCCTGGTGTCCGTTTTTGAATTTGATTTCAAAAAAAAAATTTGGCTTCAAAAAACATTTTGGTTCCTGGGCAGCATTTTTCCTGACCATTAAGTCACGCGTTTACTTCCCCAGGCACCAAAAAGGCTCAGTTTTTTAATAATGGAAGCAACACCATTTTTAAACATGGAATTCCACCCTCAATCTTGTCCTCGTGTCTGTTTTTGCCTTTGTTTTAAAAAAAAATTGGCTTCCAAAAACATTTTGGTTCCTGAGCAGCATTTTTCCTGACCATTAAGTCACGCATTTTCCTCCCCAGGAATCAAAAACGCTCGATTTTTAAAAAGTGGAAACAAAACCATTTTTAGACATGGAATTTCATCCCAAAACTCATCCTGGTGTCCGTTTTTGAATTTGGTTTCAAAAAAAAATTTCGCTTCAAAAAACATTTTGATTCCTAGGCAGCACTTTTCCTGACCATTAAGTCACGCGTTTTCTTCCCCAGGCACCAAAAAGGCTCGATTTTTAAAAAGTGGAAGCAACACCATTTTTAGACATGGAATTTCATCGTGAAACTCATCCTGGTGTCCGTTTTTGAATTTGGTTTCAAAAAAAATTTGGCTTCAAAAAACATTTCGATTCCTGGGCAGCATTTTTCATGACCATTAAGTCACACGTTTTCTTCCCCAGGCACCAAAAACGCTCAATTTTTAAAAAGTGGAAGCAACACCATTTTTAGACATGGAATTTCATCCCGAAACTCATCCTGGTGTCCGTTTTTGAATTTGGTTTCAAAAAAAATTTGGCTTCAAAAAACATTTCGATTCCTGGGCAGCATTTTTCATGACCATTAAGTCACACGTTTTCTTCCCCAGGCACCAAAAACGCTCAATTTTTAAAAAGTGGAAGCAACACCATTTTTAGACATGGAATTTCATCGTGAAACTCATCCTGGTGTCCGTTTTTGAATTTGGTTTCAAAAAAAATTTGGCTTCAAAAAACATTTCGATTCCTGGGCAGCATTTTTCATGACCATTAAGTCACACGTTTTCTTCCCCAGGCACCAAAAACGCTCAATTTTTAAAAAGTGGAAGCAACACCATTTTTAGACATGGAATTTCATCGTGAAACTCATCCTGGTGTCCGTTTTTGAATTTGGTTTCAAAAAAAATTGGCTTCAAAAAACATTTTGGTTCCTGGGCAGTATTTTTCATGACCATTAAGTCACACGTTTTCTTCCCCAGGCACCAAAAACGCTCAATTTTTAAAAAGTGGAAGCAACACCATTTTTAGACATGGAATTTCATCCCGAAACTCATCCTGGTGTCCGTTTTTGAATTTGGTTTCAAAAAAAATTTGGCTTCAAAAAACATTTCGATTCCTGGGCAGCATTTTTCCTGACCGTTAAGTCACGCGTTTTCTTCCCCAGACACCAAAAAGGCTCGATTTTTAAAAAGTGGAAGCAACACCATTTTTAGACATGGAATTTCATCCCGAAACTCATCCTGGTGTCCGTTTTTGAATTTGGTTTCAAAAAAAAATTGCCTTCAAAAAACATTTTGATTCCTGGGCAGAACCTTTCCTGACCATTAAGTCACGCGTTTTCTTCCCCAGGCACCAAAAAGGCTCGATTTTTAAAAAGTGTAAGCAACACCATTATTAGACATGGAATTTCATCCTGAAACTCATCCTGGTGTCCGTTTTTGAATTTGGTTTCAAAAAAAAATTTGGCTTCAAAAAACATTTTGATTCCTGGGCAGGATTTTTCCTGACCATTAAGTCACGCGTTTTCTTCCCCAGACACCAAAAAGGCTCGATTTTTAAAAAGTGTAAGCAACACTATTTTTAGACATGGAATTTCATCCCGAAACTCATCCTGGTGTCCGTTTTTGAATTTGGTTTCAAAAAAAATTTGGCTTCAAAAAACATTTTGGTTCCTGGGCAGTATTTTTCCTGACCATTAAGTCACGCGTTTTCTTCCCCAGACACCAAAAAGGCTCGATTTTTAAAAAGTGTAAGCAACACCATTTTTAGACATGGAATTTCATCCCGAAACTCATCCTGGTGTCCGTTTTTGAATTTGGTTTCAAAAAAAATTTGGCTTCAAAAAACATTTCGATTCCTGGGCAGCATTTTTCATGACCATTAAGTCACATGTTTTCTTCCCCAGGCACCAAAAAGGCTCAATTTTTAAAAAGTGGAAGCAACACCATTTTTAGACATGGAATTTCATCCCGAAACTCATCCTTGTCTCTGTTTTTACATTTGGTTTCAAAAAAAATTTGGCTTCCAAAAACATTTTGGTTCCTGGGCAGCAATTTTCATGAACATTAAGTCATGCGTTTTCTTCCCCAGGCACCAAAAAGGCTCTATTTTTAAAAAGTGGAACTAACCCCATTTTTAGACATGGAATTTCGTCCCGAAACTCATCCTGGTGTCCGTTTTTGCATTTGGTTTCAAAAAAAAAATTTGGCTTCAAAAGACATTTTGGTTCCTGGGCAGCATTTTTCATTAACATTAAGTCATGCGTTTTCTTCCCCAGGCACCAAAAAGGCCCGATTTTTAAAAAGTGGAAGTAACACCATTTTTAGACATGGGATTTCGTCCCGAAATTCATCCTGGTGTCCGTTTTTGAATTTGGTTTCAAAAAAAATTTGGCTTCAAAAAACATTTTGGTTCCTGGGCAGTATTTTTCCTGATCAATAAGTCACGCGTTTTCTTCCCCAGACACCAAAAAGGCTCGATTTTTAAAAAGTGTAAGCAACACCATTTTTAGACATGGAATTTCATCCCGAAACTCATCCTGGTGTCCGTTTTTGAATTTGGTTTCAAAAAAAATTTGGCTTCAAAAAAAATTTTGGTTCCTGGGCAGTATTTTTCCTGACCATTAAGTCACACGTTTTCTTCCCCAGGCACCAAAAAGGCTCAATTTTTAAAAAGTGGAAGCAACACCATTTTTAGACATGGAATTTCATCCCGAAACTCATCCTGGTGTCCGTTTTTGAATTTGGTTTCAAAAAAAAAATTTGGCTTCAAAAAACATTTTGGTTCCTGGGCAGTATTTTTTCTGACATTTAAGTCACGCGTTTACTTCCCTAGGCACCAAAAAGGCTCAGTTTTTTAATAATGGAAGCAACACCATTTTTAAACATGGAATTCCACCCTCAATCTTGTCCTCGTGTCTGTTTTTGCCTTTGTTTTAAAAAAAAATTGGCTTCCAAAAACATTTTGGTTCCTGAGCAGCATTTTTCCTGACCATTAAGTCACGCATTTTCCTCCCCAGGAATCAAAAACGCTCGATTTTTAAAAAGTGGAAACAACACCATTTTTAGACATGGAATTTCATCCCAAAACTCATCCTGGTGTCCGTTTTTTAATTTGGTTTCAAAAAAAATTTGGCTTCAAAAAACATTTTGGTTCCTGGGCAGTATTTTTCCTGACCATTAAGTCACGCGTTTTCTTCCCCAGACACCAAAAAGGCTCGATTTTTAAAAAGTGTAAGCAACACCATTTTTAGACATGGAATTTCATCCCGAAACTCATCCTGGTGGCCGTTTTTGCATTTGGTTTCAAAAAAAAATTTGGCTTCAAAAAAACATTTTAGTTCCTGGGCAGTAATTTTCCTGACCATTAAGTCACCCGTTTTCCTCCCCAGGAACCAAAAACGCTCAATTTTTAAAAAGTGGAAGCAACACCATTTTTAGACATGGAATTTCATCACGAAACTCATCCTGGTGTCTGTTTTTGCATTTGGTTTCAAAAAAAAAAAAAAAATTGGCTTCAAAAAACATTTTGGTTCCTGGGCAGCATTTTTCATGAACATTAAGTCATGCGTTTTCTTCCCCAGGCACCAAAAAGGCTCTATTTTTAAAAAGTGGAAGTAACCCCATTTTTAGACATGGAATTTCGTCCCGAAACTCATCCTGGTGTCCGTTTTTGAATTTGGTTTCAAAAAAAAAATTTGGCTTCAAAAAACATTTTGATTCCTGGGCAGCACTTTTCCTGACCATTAAGTCACGCGTTTTCTTCCCCAGGCACCAAAAAGGCTCAATTTTTAAAAAGTGTAAGCAACACCATTTTTAGACATGGAATTTCATCCCGAAACTCATCCTGGTACCCGTTTTTGAATTTGGTTTCAAAAAAAAATTTGGCTTCAAAAAACATTTTGATTCCTGGGCAGCATCTTTCCTGACCATTAAGTAACGCGTTTTCTTCCCCAGGCACCAAAAAGGCTCGATTTTTAAAAAGTGTAAGCAACACCATTTTTAGACATGGAATTTCATCCCGAAACTCATCCTGGTGTCCGTTTTTGAATTTGGTTTCAAAAAAAAAATTTGGCTTCAAAAAACATTTTGGTTCCTGGGCAGTATTTTTCCTGACATGTAAGTCACGCGTTTACTTCCCCAGGCACCAAAAAGGCTCAGTTTTTTAATAATGGAAGCAACACCATTTTTAAACATGGAATTCCACCCTCAATCTTGTCCTCGTGTCTGTTTTTGCCTTTGTTTTAAAAAAAAATTGGCTTCCAAAAACATTTTGGTTCCTGAGCAGCATTTTTCCTGACCATTAAGTCACGCATTTTCCTCCCCAGGAATCAAAAACGCTCGATTTTTAAAAAGTGGAAACAACACCATTTTTAGACATGGAATTTCATCCCAAAACTCATCCTGGTGTCCGTTTTTTAATTTGGTTTCAAAAAAAATTTGGCTTCAAAAAACATTTTGGTTCCTGGGCAGTATTTTTCCTGACCATTAAGTCACGCGTTTTCTTCCCCAGACACCAAAAAGGCTCGATTTTTAAAAAGTGTAAGCAACACCATTTTTAGACATGGAATTTCATCCCGAAACTCATCCTGGTGTCTGTTTTTGCATTTGGTTTCAAAAAAAAAAAAAAATTGGCTTCAAAAAACATTTTGGTTCCTGGGCAGCATTTTTCATGAACATTAAGTCATGCGTTTTCTTCCCCAGGCACCAAAAAGGCGCGATTTTTAAAAAGTGGAAGTAGCACCATTTTTAGACATGGAATTTCGTCCCGAAACTCATCCTGGTGTACCTTTTTGCATTTCGTTTCAAAAAAAAAAATTGGCTTCAAAAAACATTTTGGTTCCTGGGCAGCATTTTTCATGAACATTAAGTCATGCGTTTTCTTCCCCAGGCACCAAAAAGGCTCAATTTTTAAAAAGTGTAAGCAACACCATTTTTAGACATGGAATTTCATCCCGAAACTCATCCTGGTGTCCGTTTTTGAATTTGGTTTCAAAAAAAATTTGGCTTCAAAAAACATTTCGATTCCTGGGCAGCATTTTTCATGACCATTAAGTCACACGTTTTCTTCCCCAGGCACCAAAAAGGCTCAATTTTTAAAAAGTGGAAGCAACACCATTTTTAGACATGGAATTTCGTCCCGAAACTCATCCTTGTCTCTGTTTTTACATTTGGTTTCAAAAAAAAAATTTGGCTTCAAAAGACATTTTGGTTCCTGGGCAGCATTTTTCATTAACATTAAGTCATGCGTTTTCTTCCCCAGGCACCAAATAGGCCCGATTTTTAAAAAGTGGAAGTAACCCCATTTTTAGACATGGGATTTCGTCCCGAAACTCATCCTGGTGTCCGTTTTTGAATTTGGTTTCAAAAAAAATTTGGCTTCAAAAAACATTTTGGTTCCTGGGCAGTATTTTTCCTGATCAATAAGTCACGCGTTTTCTTCCCCAGACACCAAAAAGGCTCGATTTTTAAAAAGTGTAAGCAACACCATTTTTAGACATGGAATTTCATCCCGAAACTCATCCTGGTGTCCGTTTTTGAATTTGGTTTCAAAAAAAATTTGGCTTCAAAAAAAATTTTGGTTCCTGGGCAGTATTTTTCCTGACCATTAAGTCACACGTTTTCTTCCCCAGGCACCAAAAAGGCTCAATTTTTAAAAAGTGGAAGCAACACCATTTTTAGACATGGAATTTCATCCCGAAACTCATCCTGGTGTCCGTTTTTGAATTTGGTTTCAAAAAAAAAATTTGGCTTCAAAAAACATTTTGGTTCCTGGGCAGTATTTTTTCTGACATTTAAGTCACGCGTTTACTTCCCCAGGCACCAAAAAGGCTCAGTTTTTTAATAATGGAAGCAACACCATTTTTAAACATGGAATTCCACCCTCAATCTTGTCCTCGTGTCTGTTTTTGCCTTTGTTTTAAAAAAAAATTGGCTTCCAAAAACATTTTGGTTCCTGAGCAGCATTTTTCCTGACCATTAAGTCACGCATTTTCCTCCCCAGGAATCAAAAACGCTCGATTTTTAAAAAGTGGAAACAACACCATTTTTAGACATGGAATTTCATCCCAAAACTCATCCTGGTGTCCGTTTTTTAATTTGGTTTCAAAAAAAATTTGGCTTCAAAAAACATTTTGGTTCCTGGGCAGTATTTTTCCTGACCATTAAGTCACGCGTTTTCTTCCCCAGACACCAAAAAGGCTCTATTTTTAAAAAGTGGAAGTAACCCCATTTTTAGACATGGAATTTCGTCCCGAAACTCATCCTGGTGTCCGTTTTTGAATTTGGTTTCAAAAAAAAAATTTGGCTTCAAAAAACATTTTGATTCCTGGGCAGTATTTTTCCTGACCATTAAGTCACGCGTTTTCTTCCCCAGACACCAAAAACGCTTGATTTTTAAAAAGTGTAAGCAACACCATTTTTAGACATGGAATTTCATCCCGAAACTCATCCTGGTGTCCGTTTTTGAATTTGGTTTCAAAAAAAATTTGGCTTCAAAAAAAATTTTGGTTCCTGGGCAGTATTTTCCTGACCATTAAGTCACACGTTTTCTTCCCCAGGCACCAAAAAGGCTCAATTTTTAAAAAGTGTAAGCAACACCATTTTTAGACATGGAATTTCATCCCGAAACTCATCCTGGTGTCCGTTTTTGAATTTGGTTTCAAAAAAAATTTGGCTTCAAAAAACATTTTGGTTCCTGGGCAGTATTTTTCCTGACATTTAAGTCACGCGTTTACTTCCCCAGGCACCAAAAAGGCTCAGTTTTTTAATAATGGAAGCAACACCATTTTTAAACATGGAATTCCACCCTCAATCTTGTCCTCGTGTCTGTTTTTGCCTTTGTTTTAAAAAAAAATTGGCTTCCAAAAACATTTTGGTTCCTGAGCAGCATTTTTCCTGACCATTAAGTCACGCATTTTCCTCCCCAGGAATCAAAAACGCTCGATTTTTAAAAAGTGGAAACAACACCATTTTTAGACATGGAATTTCATCCCAAAACTCATCCTGGTGTCCGTTTTTAAATTTGGTTTCAAAAAAAATTTGGCTTCAAAAAACATTTTGGTTCCTGGGCAGTATTTTTCCTGACCATTAAGTCACGCGTTTTCTTCCCCAGACACCAAAAAGGCTCGATTTTTAAAAAGTGTAAGCAACACCATTTTTAGACATGGAATTTCATCCCGAAACTCATCCTGGTGTCTGTTTTTGCATTTGGTTTCAAAAAAAAAAAAAAAATTGGCTTCAAAAAACATTTTGGTTCCTGGGCAGCATTTTTCATGAACATTAAGTCATGCGTTTTCTTCCCCAGGCACCAAAAAGGCGCGATTTTTAAAAAGTGGAAGTAGCACCATTTTTAGACATGGAATTTCGTCCCGAAACTCATCCTGGTGTACCTTTTTGCATTTCGTTTCAAAAAAAAAAATTGGCTTCAAAAAACATTTTGGTTCCTGGGCAGCATTTTTCATGAACATTAAGTCATGCGTTTTCTTCCCCAGGCACCAAAAAGTCTCTATTTTTAAAAAGTGGAAGTAGCACCATTTTTAGACATGGAATTTCGTCCCGAAACTCATCCTGGTGTCCGTTTTTGCATTTGGTTTCAAAAAAAAAAAATTGGCTTCAAAAAACATTTTGGTTCCTGGGCAGCATTTTTCATGAACATTAAGTCATGCGTTTTCTTCCCCAGGCACCAAAAAGGCCCGATTTTTAAAAAGTGGAAGTAACACCATTTTTAGACATGGAATTTCATCCCGAAACTCATCCTGGTGTCCGTTTTTGCATTTGGTTTCAAAAAAAAAAAATTGGCTTCAAAAAACATTTTGGTTCCTGGGCAGCATTTTTCATGAACATTAAGTCATGCGTTTTCTTCCCCTGGCACCAAAAAGGCTCTACTTTTAAAAAGTGGAAGTAACCCCATTTTTAGACATGGATTTTCATCCCGAAACTCATCCTGGTGTCCGTTTTTGCATTTGGTTTCAAAAAAAAAAATTGGCTTCAAAAAACATTTTGGTTCCTGGGCAGCATTTTTCATGAACATTAAGTCATGCGTTTTCTTCCCCAGGCACCAAAAAGGCTCTATTTTTAAAAAGTGGAAGTAACCCCATTTTTAGACATGGAATTTCGTCCCGAAACTCATCCTGGTGTCCGTTTTTGAATTTGGTTTCAAAAAAAAAATTTGGCTTCAAAAAACATTTTGATTCCTGGGCAGCACTTTTCCTGACCATTAAGTCACGCGTTTTCTTCCCCAGGCACCAAAAAGGCTCAATTTTTAAAAAGTGTAAGCAACACCATTTTTAGACATGGAATTTCATCCCGAAACTCATCCTGGTGCCCGTTTTTGAATTTGGTTTCAAAAAAAAATTTGGCTTCAAAAAACATTTTGATTCCTGGGCAGCATCTTTCCTGACCATTAAGTAACGCGTTTTCTTCCCCAGGCACCAAAAAGGCTCGATTTTTAAAAAGTGGAAGCAACACCATTTTTAGACATGGAATTTCATCCCGAAACTCATCCTGGTGTCCGTTTTTGAATTTGGTTTCAAAAAAAATTTGGCTTCAAAAAACATTTCGATTCCTGGGCAGCATTTTTCATGACCATTAAGTCACACGTTTTCTTCCCCAGGCACCAAAAACGCTCAATTTTTAAAAAGTGGAAGCAACACCATTTTTAGACATGGAATTTCATCCCGAAACTCATCCTGATGTCCGTTTTTGAATTTGGTTTCAAAAAAAATTGGCTTCAAAAAACATTTTGGTTCCTGGGCAGTATTTTTCATGACCATTAAGTCACACGTTTTCTTCCCCAGGCACCAAAAACGCTCAATTTTTAAAAAGTGGAAGCAACACCATTTTTAGACATGGAATTTCATCCCGAAACTCATCCTGGTGTCCGTTTTTGAATTTGGTTTCAAAAAAAATTTGGCTTCAAAAAACATTTCGATTCCTGGGCAGCATTTTTCATGACCATTAAGTCACACGTTTTCTTCCCCAGGCACCAAAAAGGCTCGATTTTTAAAAAGTGGAAGCAACACCATTTTTAGACATGGAATTTCATCGTGAAACTCATCCTGGTGTCCGTTTTTGAATTTGGTTTCAAAAAAAATTTGGCTTCAAAAAACATTTCGATTCCTGGGCAGCATTTTTCATGACCATTAAGTCACACGTTTTCTTCCCCAGGCACCAAAAACGCTCAATTTTTAAAAAGTGGAAGCAACACCATTTTTAGACATGGAATTTCATCACGAAACTCATCCTGGTGTCTGTTTTTGCATTTGGTTTCAAAAAAAAAAAAAATTGGCTTCAAAAAACATTTTGGTTCCTGGGCAGCATTTTTCATGAACATTAAGTCATGCGTTTTCTTCCCCAGGCACCAAAAAGTCTCTATTTTTAAAAAGTGGATGTAACCCCATTTTTAGACATGGAATTTCGTCCCGAAACTCATCCTGGTGTCCGTTTTTGCATTTGGTTTCAAAAAAAAAAATTGGCTTCAAAAAACATTTTGGTTCCTGGGCAGCATTTTTCATGAACATTAAGTCATGCGTTTTCTTCCCCAGGCACCAAAAAGGCCCGATTTTTAAAAAGTGGAAGTAACACCATTTTTAGACATGGAATTTCATCCCGAAACTCATCCTGGTGTCCGTTTTTGCATTTGGTTTCAAAAAAAAAATTGGCTTCAAAAAACATTTTGGTTCCTGGGCAGCATTTTTCATGAACATTAAGTCATGCGTTTTCTTCCCCAGGCACCAAAAAGTCTCTATTTTTAAAAAGTGGAAGTAACCCCATTTTTAGACATGGAATTTCGTCCCGAAACTCATCCTGGTGTCCGTTTTTGCATTTGGTTTCAAAAAAAAAAATTGGCTTCAAAAAACATTTTGGTTCCTGGGCAGCATTTTTCATGAACATTAAGTCATGCCTTTTCTTCCCCAGGCACCAAAAAGGCCCGATTTTTAAAAAGTGGAAGTAACACCATTTTTAGACATGGAATTTCATCAGGAAACTCATCCTGGTGTCCGTTTTTGAATTTGGTTTCAAAAAAAAAATTTGGCTTCAAAAAACATTTTGGTTCCTGGGCAGGATTTTTCCTGACCGTGGAGTATAGCCTTTTCTTCTCCTGGCACCAAAAAGGCTTGATTTTTAAAAAGTTGAAGCAACACCATTTTTAGACATGGAATTTCATCCTTAATCTCATCCTGGTGTCCGTTTCTGTATTTGGTTTCAAAAAAAAAAATTGGCTTCAAAAAACATTTTGGTTCCTGGGCAGGATTTTTCCTGACCGTGGAGTAAAGCCTTTTCTTCTCCTGGCACCAAAAAGGCTTGATTTTTAAAAAGTTGAAGCAACACCATTTTTAGACATGGAATTTCATCAGGAAACTCATCCTGGTGTCCGTTTTTGTATTTGGTTTCAAAAAAAAAAAAATTGGCTTCAAAAAACATTTTGGTTCCTGGGCAGGATTTTTCCTAACCGTGGAGTAAAGCCTTTTCTTCTCCTGGCACCAAAAAGGCTTGATTTTTAAAAAGTTGAAGCAACACCATTTTTTGAAATGGAATTTCATCAGGAAACTCATCCTGGTGTCCGTTTTTGCATTTGGTTTCAAAAAAAAAAATTTGGCTTCAAAAAACATTTTGGTTCCTGGGCAGGATTTTTCCTGACCGTGGAGGAAAGCCTTTTCTTCTCCTGGCACCAAAAAGGCTTGATTTTTAAAAAGTTGAAGCAACACCATTTTTAGACATGGAATTTCATCAGGAAGCTCATCCTGGTGTCCGTTTTTGCATTTGGTTTCAAAAAAAAAATTTGGCTTCAAAAAACATTTTGGTTCCTGGGCAGGATTTTTCCTGACCGTGGAGGAAAGCCTTTTCTTCTCCTGGCACCAAAAAGGCTTGATTTTTAAAAAGTTGAAGCAACACCATTTTTAGACATGGAATTTCATCCTTAATCTCATCCTGGTGTCCGTTTTTGCATTTGGTTTCAAAAAAAAAATTTGGCTTCAAAAAACATTTTTGGTTCCTGGGCAGGATTTTTCCTGACCGTGGAGGAAAGCCTTTTCTTCTCCTGGCACCAAAAAGGCTTGATTTTTAAAAAGTTGAAGCAACACCATTTTTAGACATGGAATTTCATCAGGAAACTCATCCTGGTGTCCGTTTTTGTATTTGGTTTCAAAAAAAACATTTGGCTTCAAAAAACATTTTGGTTCCTGGGCAGGATTTTTCCTGACCGTGGAGTAAAGCCTTTTCTTCTCCTGGCACCAAAAAGGCTTGATTTTTAAAAAGTTGAAGCAACACCATTTTTAGACATGGAATTTCATCCTGAAACTCATCCTGGTGTCCGTTTTTGCATTTGGTTTCAAAAAAAAAATTTGGCTTCAAAAAACATTTTTGGTTCCTGGGCAGGATTTTTCTTGACCGTGGAGGAAAGCCTTTTCTTCTCCTGGCACCAAAAAGGCTTGATTTTTAAAAAGTTGAAGCAACACCATTTTTAGACATGGAATTTCATCAGGAAACTCATCCTGGTGTCCGTTTTTGTATTTGGTTTCAAAAAAAACATTTGGCTTCAAAAAACATTTTGGTTCCTGGGCAGGATTTTTCCTGACCGTGGAGTAAAGCCTTTTCTTCTCCTGGCACCAAAAAGGCTTGATTTTTAAAAAGTTGAAGCAACACCATTTTTAGACATGGAATTTCATCAGGAAGCTCATCCTGGTGTCCGTTTTTGCATTTGGTTTCAAAAAAAAAATTTGGCTTCAAAAAACATTTTGGTTCCTGGGCAGGATTTTTCCTGACCGTGGAGTAAAGCCTTTTCTTCTCCTGGCACCAAAAAGGCTTGATTTTTAAAAAGTTGAAGCAACACCATTTTTAGACATGGAATTTCATCCTGAAACTCATCCTGGTGTCCGTTTTTGCATTTGGTTTCAAAAAAAAAATTTGGCTTCAAAAAACATTTTTGGTTCCTGGGCAGGATTTTTCTTGACCGTGGAGTAAAGCCTTTTCTTCTCCTGGCACCAAAAAGGTTTTATTTTTAAAAAGTTGAAGCAACACCATTTTTAGACATGGAATTTCATCAGGAAACTCATCCTGGTGTCCGTTTTTGCATTTGGTTTCAAAAAAAAAAATTTGGCTTCAAAAAACATTTTGGTTCCTGGGCAGGATTTTTCCTGACCGTGGAGGAAAGCCTTTTCTTCTCCTGGCACCAAAAAGGCTTGATTTTTAAAAAGTTGAAGCAACACCATTTTTAGACATGGAATTTCATCAGGAAACTCATCCTGGTGTCCGTTTTTGTATTTGGTTTCAAAAAAAACATTTGGCTTCAAAAAACATTTTGGTTCCTGGGCAGGATTTTTCCTGACCGTGGAGTAAAGCCTTTTCTTCTCCTGGCACCAAAAAGGCTTGATTTTTAAAAAGTTGAAGCAACACCATTTTTAGACATGGAATTTCATCAGGAAGCTCATCCTGGTGTCCGTTTTTGCATTTGGTTTCAAAAAAAAAATTTGGCTTCAAAAAACATTTTGGTTCCTGGGCAGGATTTTTCCTGAGTAAAGCCTTTTCTTCTCCTGGCACCAAAAAGGCTTGATTTTTAAAAAGTTGAAGCAACACCATTTTTAGACATGGAATTTCATCAGGAAACTCATCCTGGTGTCCGTTTTTGTATTTGGTTTCAAAAAAAACATTTGGCTTCAAAAAACATTTTGGTTCCTGGGCAGGATTTTTCCTGACCGTGGAGTAAAGCTTTTTCTTCTCCTGGCACCAAAAAGGTTTTATTTTTAAAAAGTTGAAGCAACACCATTTTTAGACATGGAATTTCATCAGGAAACTCATCCTGGTGTCCGTTTTTGCATTTGGTTTCAAAAAAAAAAATTTGGCTTCAAAAAACATTTTGGTTCCTGGGCAGGATTTTTCCTGACCGTGGAGGAAAGCCTTTTCTTCTCCTGGCACCAAAAAGGTTTTATTTTTAAAAAGTTGAAGCAACACCATTTTTAGACATGGAATTTCATCAGGAAACTCATCCTGGTGTCCGTTTTTGCATTTGGTTTCAAAAAAAAAAATTTGGCTTCAAAAAACATTTTGGTTCCTGGGCAGCATTTTTCCTGACCGCGGAGTAAAGCCTTTTCTTCTCCTGGCACCAAAAAGGCTTGATTTTTAAAAAGTTGAAGCAACACCATTTTTAGACATGGAATTTCATCCGGAAACTCATCCTGGTGTCCGTTTTTGCATTTGGTTTCAAAAAAAAAAATTGGCTTCAAAAAACATTTTGGTTCCTGGGCAGGATTTTTCCTGACCGTGGCCTTTTCTTCTCCTGGCACCAAAAAGGCTTGATTTTTAAAAAGTTGAAGCAACACCATTTTTAGACATGGAATTTCATCAGGAAACTCATCCTGGTGTCAGTTTTTCTATTTGGTTTCAAAAAAAAAAATTGGCTTCAAAAAACATTTTGGTTCCTGGGCAGGATTTTTCCTGACCGTGGCCTTTTCTTCTCCTGGCACCAAAAAGGCTTGATTTTTAAAAAGTTGAAGCAACACCATTTTTAGACATGGAATTTCATCAGGAAACTCATCCTGGTGTCAGTTTTTCTATTTGGTTTCAAAAAAAAAATTTGGCTTCAAAAAACATTTTGGTTCCTGGGCAGGATTTTTTCTGACCGTGGAGTAAAGCCTTTTCTTCTCCTGGCACCAAAAAGGCTTGATTTTTAAAAAGTTGAAGCAACACCATTTTTAGACATGGAATTTCATCAGGAAACTCATCCTGGTGTCCGTTTTTGTATTTGGTTTCAAAAAAAAAATTTGGCTTCAAAAAACATTTTGGTTCCTGGGCAGGATTTTTCCTGACCGTGGAGGAAAGCCTTTTCTTCTCCTGGCACCAAAAAGGCTTGATTTTTAAAAAGTTGAAGCAACACCATTTTTAGACATGGAATTTCATCAGGAAATTCATCCTGGTGTCTGTTTTTGTATTTGGTTTCAAAAAAAAAATTTGGCTTCAAAAAACATTTTGGTTCCTGGGCAGCATTTTTCCTGACCGTGGAGTAAAGCCTTTTCTTCTCCTGGCACCAAAAAGGCTTGATTTTTAAAAAGTTGAAGCAACACCATTTTTAGACATGGAATTTCATCAGGAAACTCATCCTGGTGTCCGTTTTTGCATTTGGTTTCAAAAAAAAAATTTGGCTTCAAAAAACATTTTGGTTCCTGGGCAGGATTTTTTCTGACCGCGGAGTAAAGCCTTTTCTTCTCCTGGCACCAAAAAGGCTTGATTTTTAAAAAGTTGAAGCAACACCATTTTTAGACATGGAATTTCATCCGGAAACTCATCCTGGTGTCCGTTTTTGTATTTGGTTTCAAAAAAAACATTTGGCTTCAAAAAATATTTTGGTTCCTGGGCAGGATTTTTCCTGACCGTGGAGTAAAGCCTTTTCTTCTCCTGGCACCAAAAAGGCTTGATTTTTAAAAAGTTGAAGCAACACCATTTTTAGACATGGAATTTCATCCTGAAACGCATCCTGGTGTCCGTTTTTGCATTTGGTTTCAAAAAAAAAATTTGGCTTCAAAAAACATTTTGGTTCGTGGGCAGGATTTTTCCTGACCGTGGAGTAAAGCCTTTTCTTCTCCTGGCACCAAAAAGGCTTGATTTTTAAAAAGTTGAAGCAACACCATTTTTAGACATGGAATTTCATCCTGAAACTCATCCTGGTGTCCGTTTTTGCATTTGGTTTCAAAAAAAAAAATTTGGCTTCAAAAAACATTTTGGTTCCTGGGCAGGATTTTTCCTGACCGTGGAGTAAAGCCTTTTCTTCTCCTGGCACCAAAAAGGCTTGATTTTTAAAAAGTTGAAGCAACACCATTTTTAGACATGGAATTTCATCAGGAAACTCATCCTGGTGTCCGTTTTTGTATTTGTTTCAAAAAAAAAAATTGGCTTCAAAAAACATTTTGGTTCCTGGGCAGGATTTTTCCTGACCGTGGAGTAAAGCCTTTTCTTCTCCTGGCACCAAAAAGGCTTGATTTTTAAAAAGTTGAAGCAACACCATTTTTAGACATGGAATTTCATCAGGAAACTCATCCTGGTGTCCGTTTTTGCATTTGGTTTCAAAAAAAAAATTTGGCTTCAAAAAACATTTTGGTTCCTGGGCAGGATTTTTCCTGACCGCGGAGTAAAGCCTTTTCTTCTCCTGGCACCAAAAAGGCTTGATTTTTAAAAAGTTGAAGCAACACCATTTTTAGACATGGAATTTCATCCGGAAACTCATCCTGGTGTCCGTTTTTGTATTTGGTTTCAAAAAAAACATTTGGCTTCAAAAAATATTTTGGTTCCTGGGCAGGATTTTTCCTGACCGTGGAGTAAAGCCTTTTCTTCTCCTGGCACCAAAAAGGCTTGATTTTTAAAAAGTTGAAGCAACACCATTTTTAGACATGGAATTTCATCCTGAAACGCATCCTGGTGTCCGTTTTTGCATTTGGTTTCAAAAAAAAAATTTGGCTTCAAAAAACATTTTGGTTCGTGGGCAGGATATTTCCTGACCGTGGAGTAAAGCCTTTTCTTCTCCTGGCACCAAAAAGGCTTGATTTTTAAAAAGTTGAAGCAACACCATTTTTAGACATGGAATTTCATCCTGAAACTCATCCTGGTGTCCGTTTTTGCATTTGGTTTCAAAAAAAAAAATTTGGCTTCAAAAAACATTTTGGTTCCTGGGCAGGATTTTTCCTGACCGTGGAGTAAAGCCTTTTCTTCTCCTGGCACCAAAAAGGCTTGATTTTTAAAAAGTTGAAGCAACACCATTTTTAGACATGGAATTTCATCAGGAAACTCATCCTGGTGTCCGTTTTTGTATTTGTTTCAAAAAAAAAAATTGGCTTCAAAAAACATTTTGGTTCCTGGGCAGGATTTTTCCTGACCGTGGAGTATAGCCTTTTCTTCTCCTGGCACCAAAAAGGTTTTATTTTTAAAAAGTTGAAGCAACACCATTTTTAGACATGGAATTTCATCAGGAAACTCATCCTGGTGTCCGTTTTTGTATTTGGTTTCAAAAAAAAAATTTGGCTTCAAAAAACATTTTGGTTCCTGGGCAGGATTTTTCCTGACCGTGGAGTAAAGCCTTTTCTTCTCCTGGCACCAAAAAGGTTTGATTTTTAAAAAGTTGAAGCAACACCATTTTTAGACATGGAATTTCATCCTGAAACTCATCCTGGTGTCCGTTTTTGCATTTGGTTTCAAAAAAAAAATTTGGCTTCAAAAAACATTTTGGTTCCTGGGCAGGATTTTTCCTGACTGTGGAGTCAAGCCTTTTCTTCTCCTGGCACCAAAAACGCTTGATTTTTAAAAAGTTGAAGCAACACCATTTTTAGACATGGAATTTCATCCTGAAACTCATCCTGGTGTCCGTTTTTGCATTTGGTTTCAAAAAAAAAAATTGGCTTCAAAAAACATTTTGGTTCCTGGGCAGGATTTTTCCTGACCGTGGAGTAAATAGCCTTTTCTTCTCCTGGCACCAAAAAGGCTTGATTTTTAAAAAGTTGAAGGAACACCATTTTTAGACATGGAATTTCATCCTGAAACTCATCCTGGTGTCCGTTTTTGCATTTGGTTTCAAAAAAAAAATTTGGCTTCAAAAAACATTTTGGTTCCTGGGCAGGATTTTTCCTGACCGTGGAGTAAAGCCTTTTCTTCTCCTGGCACCAAAAAGGCTTGATTTTTAAAAAGTTGAAGCAACACCATTTTTAGACATGGAATTTCATCCTGAAACTCATCCTGGTGTCCGTTTTTGCATTTGGTTTCAAAAAAAAAATTTGGCTTCAAAAAACATTTTGGTTCCTGGGCAGGATTTTTCCTGACCGTGGAGTAAAGCCTTTTCTTCTCCTGGCACCAAAAACGCTTGATTTTTAAAAAGTTGAAGCAACACCATTTTTAGACATGGAATTTCATCAGGAAACTCATCCTGGTGTCCGTTTTTGCATTTGGTTTCAAAAAAAAAATTTGGCTTCAAAAAACATTTTGGTTCCTGGGCAGGATTTTTCCTGACCGTGGAGTAAAGCCTTTTCTTCTCCTGGCACCAAAAACGCTTGATTTTTAAAAAGTTGAAGCAACACCATTTTTAGACATGGAATTTCATCAGGAAACTCATCCTGGTGTCCGTTTTTGCATTTGGTTTCAAAAAAAAAATTTGGCTTCAAAAAACATTTTGGTTCCTGGGCAGGATTTTTCCTGACCGTGGAGTAAAGCCTTTTCTTCTCCTGGCACCAAAAACGCTTGATTTTTAAAAAGTTGAAGCAACACCATTTTTAGACATGGAATTTCATCAGGAAACTCATCCTGGTGTCCGTTTTTGCATTTGGTTTCAAAAAAAAAATTTGGCTTCAAAAAACATTTTGGTTCCTGGGCAGGATTTTTCCTGACCGTGGAGTAAAGCCTTTTCTTCTCCTGGCACCAAAAAGGCTTGATTTTTAAAAAGTTGAAGCAACACCATTTTTAGACATGGAATTTCATCAGGAAACTCATCCTGGTGTCCGTTTTTGCATTTGGTTTCAAAAAAAAAAAATTGGCTTCAAAAAACATTTTGGTTCCTGGGCAGGATTTTTCCTGACCGTGGAGTAAAGCCTTTTCTTCTCCTGGCACCAAAAAGGCTTGATTTTTAAAAAGTTGAAGCAACACCATTTTTAGACATGGAATTTCATCAGGAAACTCATCCTGGTGTCCGTTTTTCTATTTGGTTTCAAAAAAAAAATTTGGCTTCAAAAAACATTTTGGTTCCTGGGCAGGATTTTTCCTGACCGTGGAGTAAAGCCTTTTCTTCTCCTGGCACCAAAAAGGCTTGATTTTTAAAAAGTTGAAGCAACACCATTTTTAGACATGGAATTTCATCAGGAAACTCATCCTGGTGTCAGTTTTTGTATTTGGTTTCAAAAAAAAAATTTGGCTTCAAAAAACATTTTGGTTCCTGGGCAGGATTTTTCCTGACCGTGGAGGGAAGCCTTTTCTTCTCCTGGCACCAAAAAGGCTTGATTTTTAAAAAGTTGAAGCAACACCATTTTTAGACATGGAATTTCATCAGGAAACTCATCCTGGTGTCCGTTTTTGCATTTGGTTTCAAAAAAAAAATTTGGCTTCAAAAAACATTTTGGTTCCTGGGCAGGATTTTTCCTGACCGTGGAGTAAAGCCTTTTCTTCTCCTGGCACCAAAAAGGCTTGATATTTAAAAAGTTGAAGCAACACCATTTTTAGACATGGAATTTCATCCTGAAACTCATCCTGGTGTCCGTTTTTGCATTTGGTTTCAAAAAAAAAATTTGGCTTCAAAAAACATTTTGGTTCCTGGGCAGGATTTTTCCTGACCGTGGAGTAAAGCCTTTTCTTTTCCTGGCACCAAAAAGGCTTGATTTTTAAAAAGTTGAAGCAACACCATTTTTAGACATGGAATTTCATCCTGAAACTCATCCTGGTGTCCGTTTTTGCATTTGGTTTCAAAAAAAAAATTTGGCTTCAAAAAACATTTTGGTTCCTGGGCAGGATTTTTCCTGACCGTGGAGTAAAGCCTTTTCTTCTCCTGGCACCAAAAAGGCTTGATTTTTAAAAAGTTGAAGCAACATCATTTTTAGACATGGAATTTCATCCTGAAACTCATCCTGGTGTCCGTTTTTGCATTTGGTTTCAAAAAAAAAAATTGGCTTCAAAAAACATTTTGGTTCCTGGGCAGGATTTTTCCTGACCGTGGCCTTTTCTTCTCCTGGCACCAAAAAGGCTTGATTTTTAAAAAGTTGAAGCAACACCATTTTTAGACATGGAATTTCATCAGGAAACTCATCCTGGTGTCAGTTTTTCTATTTGGTTTCAAAAAAAAAATTTGGCTTCAAAAAACATTTTGGTTCCTGGGCAGGATTTTTCCTGACCGTGGAGTAAAGCCTTTTCTTCTCCTGGCACCAAAAAGGCTTGATTTTTAAAAAGTTGAAGCAACACCATTTTTAGACATGGAATTTCATCAGGAAACTCATCCTGGTGTCCGTTTTTGTATTTGGTTTCAAAAAAAAAATTTGGCTTCAAAAAACATTTTGGTTCCTGGGCAGGATTTTTCCTGACCGTGGAGGAAAGCCTTTTCTTCTCCTGGCACCAAAAAGGCTTGATTTTTAAAAAGTTGAAGCAACACCATTTTTAGACATGGAATTTCATCAGGAAATTCATCCTGGTGTCTGTTTTTGTATTTGGTTTCAAAAAAAAAATTTGGCTTCAAAAAACATTTTGGTTCCTGGGCAGCATTTTTCCTGACCGTGGAGTAAAGCCTTTTCTTCTCCTGGCACCAAAAAGGCTTGATTTTTAAAAAGTTGAAGCAACACCATTTTTAGACATGGAATTTCATCCTGAAACTCATCCTGGTGTCCGTTTTTGCATTTGGTTTCAAAAAAAAAATTTGGCTTCAAAAAACATTTTGGTTCCTGGGCAGCATTTTTCCTGACCGCGGAGTAAAGCCTTTTCTTCTCCTGGCACCAAAAAGGCTTGATTTTTAAAAAGTTGAAGCAACACCATTTTTAGACATGGAATTTCATCCGGAAACTCATCCTGGTGTCCGTTTTTGTATTTGGTTTCAAAAAAAACATTTGGCTTCAAAAAATATTTTGGTTCCTGGGCAGGATTTTTCCTGACCGTGGAGTAAAGCCTTTTCTTCTCCTGGCACCAAAAAGGCTTGATTTTTAAAAAGTTGAAGCAACACCATTTTTAGACATGGAATTTCATCCTGAAACGCATCCTGGTGTCCGTTTTTGCATTTGGTTTCAAAAAAAAAATTTGGCTTCAAAAAACATTTTGGTTCGTGGGCAGGATTTTTCCTGACCGTGGAGTAAAGCCTTTTCTTCTCCTGGCACCAAAAAGGCTTGATTTTTAAAAAGTTGAAGCAACACCATTTTTAGACATGGAATTTCATCCTGAAACTCATCCTGGTGTCCGTTTTTGCATTTGGTTTCAAAAAAAAAAATTTGGCTTCAAAAAACATTTTGGTTCCTGGGCAGGATTTTTCCTGACCGTGGAGTAAAGCCTTTTCTTCTCCTGGCACCAAAAAGGCTTGATTTTTAAAAATTTGAAGCAACACCATTTTTAGACATGGAATTTCATCAGGAAACTCATCCTGGTGTCCGTTTTTGTATTTGGTTTCAAAAAAAAAAATTGGCTTCAAAAAACATTTTGGTTCCTGGGCAGGATTTTTCCTGACCGTGGAGTATAGCCTTTTCTTCTCCTGGCACCAAAAAGGTTTTATTTTTAAAAAGTTGAAGCAACACCATTTTTAGACATGGAATTTCATCAGGAAACTCATCCTGGTGTCCGTTTTTGTATTTGGTTTCAAAAAAAAAATTTGGCTTCAAAAAACATTTTGGTTCCTGGGCAGGATTTTTCCTGACCGTGGAGTAAAGCCTTTTCTTCTCCTGGCACCAAAAAGGTTTGATTTTTAAAAAGTTGAAGCAACACCATTTTTAGACATGGAATTTCATCCTGAAACTCATCCTGGTGTCCGTTTTTGCATTTGGTTTCAAAAAAAAAATTTGGCTTCAAAAAACATTTTGGTTCCTGGGCAGGATTTTTCCTGACCGTGGAGTCAAGCCTTTTCTTCTCCTGGCACCAAAAACGCTTGATTTTTAAAAAGTTGAAGCAACACCATTTTTAGACATGGAATTTCATCCTGAAACTCATCCTGGTGTCCGTTTTTGCATTTGGTTTCAAAAAAAAAAATTGGCTTCAAAAAACATTTTGGTTCCTGGGCAGGATTTTTCCTGACCGTGGAGTAAATAGCCTTTTCTTCTCCTGGCACCAAAAAGGCTTGATTTTTAAAAAGTTGAAGGAACACCATTTTTAGACATGGAATTTCATCCTGAAACTCATCCTGGTGTCCGTTTTTGCATTTGGTTTCAAAAAAAAAATTTGGCTTCAAAAAACATTTTGGTTCCTGGGCAGGATTTTTCCTGACCGTGGAGTAAAGCCTTTTCTTCTCCTGGCACCAAAAAGGCTTGATTTTTAAAAAGTTGAAGCAACACCATTTTTAGACATGGAATTTCATCCTGAAACTCATCCTGGTGTCCGTTTTTGCATTTGGTTTCAAAAAAAAAATTTGGCTTCAAAAAACATTTTGGTTCCTGGGCAGGATTTTTCCTGACCGTGGAGTAAAGCCTTTTCTTCTCCTGGCACCAAAAACGCTTGATTTTTAAAAAGTTGAAGCAACACCATTTTTAGACATGGAATTTCATCAGGAAACTCATCCTGGTGTCCGTTTTTGCATTTGGTTTCAAAAAAAAAATTTGGCTTCAAAAAACATTTTGGTTCCTGGGCAGGATTTTTCCTGACCGTGGAGTAAAGCCTTTTCTTCTCCTGGCACCAAAAACGCTTGATTTTTAAAAAGTTGAAGCAACACCATTTTTAGACATGGAATTTCATCAGGAAACTCATCCTGGTGTCCGTTTTTGCATTTGGTTTCAAAAAAAAAATTTGGCTTCAAAAAACATTTTGGTTCCTGGGCAGGATTTTTCCTGACCGTGGAGTAAAGCCTTTTCTTCTCCTGGCACCAAAAACGCTTGATTTTTAAAAAGTTGAAGCAACACCATTTTTAGACATGGAATTTCATCAGGAAACTCATCCTGGTGTCCGTTTTTGCATTTGGTTTCAAAAAAAAAATTTGGCTTCAAAAAACATTTTGGTTCCTGGGCAGGATTTTTCCTGACCGTGGAGTAAAGCCTTTTCTTCTCCTGGCACCAAAAAGGCTTGATTTTTAAAAAGTTGAAGCAACACCATTTTTAGACATGGAATTTCATCAGGAAACTCATCCTGGTGTCCGTTTTTGCATTTGGTTTCAAAAAAAAAAATTGGCTTCAAAAAACATTTTGGTTCCTGGGCAGGATTTTTCCTGACCGTGGAGTAAAGCCTTTTCTTCTCCTGGCACCAAAAAGGCTTGATTTTTAAAAAGTTGAAGCAACACCATTTTTAGACATGGAATTTCATCAGGAAACTCATCCTGGTGTCCGTTTTTCTATTTGGTTTCAAAAAAAAAATTTGGCTTCAAAAAACATTTTGGTTCCTGGGCAGGATTTTTCCTGACCGTGGAGTAAAGCCTTTTCTTCTCCTGGCACCAAAAAGGCTTGATTTTTAAAAAGTTGAAGCAACACCATTTTTAGACATGGAATTTCATCAGGAAACTCATCCTGGTGTCCGTTTTTGTATTTGGTTTCAAAAAAAAAATTTGGCTTCAAAAAACATTTTGGTTCCTGGGCAGGATTTTTCCTGACCGTGGAGGGAAGCCTTTTCTTCTCCTGGCACCAAAAAGGCTTGATTTTTAAAAAGTTGAAGCAACACCATTTTTAGACATGGAATTTCATCAGGAAACTCATCCTGGTGTCCGTTTTTGCATTTGGTTTCAAAAAAAAAATTTGGCTTCAAAAAACATTTTGGTTCCTGGGCAGGATTTTTCCTGACCGTGGAGTAAAGCCTTTTCTTCTCCTGGCACCAAAAAGGCTTGATTTTTAAAAAGTTGAAGCAACACCATTTTTAGACATGGAATTTCATCCTAAAACGCATCCTGGTGTCCGTTTTTGCATTTGGTTTCAAAAAAAAAATTTGGCTTCAAAAAACATTTTGGTTCGTGGGCAGGATTTTTCCTGACCGTGGAGTAAAGCCTTTTCTTCTCCTGGCACCAAAAAGGCTTGATTTTTAAAAAGTTGAAGCAACACCATTTTTAGACATGGAATTTCATCCTGAAACTCATCCTGGTGTCCGTTTTTGCATTTGGTTTCAAAAAAAAAAATTTGGCTTCAAAAAACATTTTGGTTCCTGGGCAGGATTTTTCCTGACCGTGGAGTAAAGCCTTTTCTTCTCCTGGCACCAAAAAGGCTTGATTTTTAAAAAGTTGAAGCAACACCATTTTTAGACATGGAATTTCATCAGGAAACTCATCCTGGTGTCCGTTTTTGTATTTGGTTTCAAAAAAAAAAATTGGCTTCAAAAAACATTTTGGTTCCTGGGCAGGATTTTTCCTGACCGTGGAGTATAGCCTTTTCTTCTCCTGGCACCAAAAAGGTTTTATTTTTAAAAAGTTGAAGCAACACCATTTTTAGACATGGAATTTCATCAGGAAACTCATCCTGGTGTCCGTTTTTGTATTTGGTTTCAAAAAAAAAATTTGGCTTCAAAAAACATTTTGGTTCCTGGGCAGGATTTTTCCTGACCGTGGAGTAAAGCCTTTTCTTCTCCTGGCACCAAAAAGGTTTGATTTTTAAAAAGTTGAAGCAACACCATTTTTAGACATGGAATTTCATCCTGAAACTCATCCTGGTGTCCGTTTTTGCATTTGGTTTCAAAAAAAAAAATTGGCTTCAAAAAACATTTTGGTTCCTGGGCAGGATTTTTCCTGACCGTGGAGTAAATAGCCTTTTCTTCTCCTGGCACCAAAAAGGCTTGATTTTTAAAAAGTTGAAGGAACACCATTTTTAGACATGGAATTTCATCCTGAAACTCATCCTGGTGTCCGTTTTTGCATTTGGTTTCAAAAAAAAAATTTGGCTTCAAAAAACATTTTGGTTCCTGGGCAGGATTTTTCCTGACCGTGGAGTAAAGCCTTTTCTTCTCCTGGCACCAAAAAGGCTTGATTTTTAAAAAGTTGAAGCAACACCATTTTTAGACATGGAATTTCATCCTGAAACTCATCCTGGTGTCCGTTTTTGCATTTGGTTTCAAAAAAAAAATTTGGCTTCAAAAAACATTTTGGTTCCTGGGCAGGATTTTTCCTGACCGTGGAGTAAAGCCTTTTCTTCTCCTGGCACCAAAAACGCTTGATTTTTAAAAAGTTGAAGCAACACCATTTTTAGACATGGAATTTCATCAGGAAACTCATCCTGGTGTCCGTTTTTGCATTTGGTTTCAAAAAAAAAATTTGGCTTCAAAAAACATTTTGGTTCCTGGGCAGGATTTTTCCTGACCGTGGAGTAAAGCCTTTTCTTCTCCTGGCACCAAAAACGCTTGATTTTTAAAAAGTTGAAGCAACACCATTTTTAGACATGGAATTTCATCAGGAAACTCATCCTGGTGTCCGTTTTTGCATTTGGTTTCAAAAAAAAAATTTGGCTTCAAAAAACATTTTGGTTCCTGGGCAGGATTTTTCCTGACCGTGGAGTAAAGCCTTTTCTTCTCCTGGCACCAAAAACGCTTGATTTTTAAAAAGTTGAAGCAACACCATTTTTAGACATGGAATTTCATCAGGAAACTCATCCTGGTGTCCGTTTTTGCATTTGGTTTCAAAAAAAAAATTTGGCTTCAAAAAACATTTTGGTTCCTGGGCAGGATTTTTCCTGACCGTGGAGTAAAGCCTTTTCTTCTCCTGGCACCAAAAAGGCTTGATTTTTAAAAAGTTGAAGCAACACCATTTTTAGACATGGAATTTCATCAGGAAACTCATCCTGGTGTCCGTTTTTGCATTTGGTTTCAAAAAAAAAAATTGGCTTCAAAAAACATTTTGGTTCCTGGGCAGGATTTTTCCTGACCGTGGAGTAAAGCCTTTTCTTCTCCTGGCACCAAAAAGGCTTGATTTTTAAAAAGTTGAAGCAACACCATTTTTAGACATGGAATTTCATCAGGAAACTCATCCTGGTGTCCGTTTTTCTATTTGGTTTCAAAAAAAAAATTTGGCTTCAAAAAACATTTTGGTTCCTGGGCAGGATTTTTCCTGACCGTGGAGTAAAGCCTTTTCTTCTCCTGGCACCAAAAAGGCTTGATTTTTAAAAAGTTGAAGCAACACCATTTTTAGACATGGAATTTCATCAGGAAACTCATCCTGGTGTCCGTTTTTGTATTTGGTTTCAAAAAAAAAATTTGGCTTCAAAAAACATTTTGGTTCCTGGGCAGGATTTTTCCTGACCGTGGAGGGAAGCCTTTTCTTCTCCTGGCACCAAAAAGGCTTGATTTTTAAAAAGTTGAAGCAACACCATTTTTAGACATGGAATTTCATCAGGAAACTCATCCTGGTGTCCGTTTTTGCATTTGGTTTCAAAAAAAAAATTTGGCTTCAAAAAACATTTTGGTTCCTGGGCAGGATTTTTCCTGACCGTGGAGTAAAGCCTTTTCTTCTCCTGGCACCAAAAAGGCTTGATATTTAAAAAGTTGAAGCAACACCATTTTTAGACATGGAATTTCATCCTGAAACTCATCCTGGTGTCCGTTTTTGCATTTGGTTTCAAAAAAAAAATTTGGCTTCAAAAAACATTTTGGTTCCTGGGCAGGATTTTTCCTGACCGTGGAGTAAAGCCTTTTCTTTTCCTGGCACCAAAAAGGCTTGATTTTTAAAAAGTTGAAGCAACACCATTTTTAGACATGGAATTTCATCCTGAAACTCATCCTGGTGTCCGTTTTTGCATTTGGTTTCAAAAAAAAAATTTGGCTTCAAAAAACATTTTGGTTCCTGGGCAGGATTTTTCCTGACCGTGGAGTAAAGCCTTTTCTTCTCCTGGCACCAAAAAGGCTTGATTTTTAAAAAGTTGAAGCAACACCATTTTTAGACATGGAATTTCATCCTGAAACTCATCCTGGTGTCCGTTTTTGCATTTGGTTTCAAAAAAAAAAATTGGCTTCAAAAAACATTTTGGTTCCTGGGCAGGATTTTTCCTGACCGTGGAGTAAATAGCCTTTTCTTCTCCTGGCACCAAAAAGGCTTGATTTTTAAAAAGTTGAAGGAACACCATTTTTAGACATGGAATTTCATCCTGAAACTCATCCTGGTGTCCGTTTTTGCATTTGGTTTCAAAAAAAAAATTTGGCTTCAAAAAACATTTTGGTTCCTGGGCAGGATTTTTCCTGACCGTGGAGTAAAGCCTTTTCTTCTCCTGGCACCAAAAACGCTTGATTTTTAAAAAGTTGAAGCAACACCATTTTTAGACATGGAATTTCATCAGGAAACTCATCCTGGTGTCCGTTTTTGCATTTGGTTTCAAAAAAAAAATTTGGCTTCAAAAAACATTTTGGTTCCTGGGCAGGATTTTTCCTGACCGTGGAGTAAAGCCTTTCCTTCTCCTGGCACCAAAAACGCTTGATTTTTAAAAAGTTGAAGCAACACCATTTTTAGACATGGAATTTCATCCTGAAACTCATCCTGGTGTCCGTTTTTGCATTTGGTTTCAAAAAAAAAATTTGGCTTCAAAAAACATTTTGGTTCCTGGGCAGGATTTTTCCTGACCGTGGAGTAAAGCCTTTTCTTCTCCTGGCACCAAAAAGGCTTGATTTTTAAAAAGTTGAAGCAACACCATTTTTAGACATGGAATTTCATCAGGAAACTCATCCTGGTGTCCGTTTTTGCATTTGGTTTCAAAAAAAAAATTGGCTTCAAAAAACATTTTGGTTCCTGGGCAGGATTTTTCCTGACCGTGGAGTAAAGCCTTTTCTTCTCCTGGCACCAAAAAGGCTTGATTTTTAAAAAGTTGAAGCAACACCATTTTTAGACATGGAATTTCATCAGGAAACTCATCCTGGTGTCCGTTTTTCTATTTGGTTTGAAAAAAAAAATTTGGCTTCAAAAAACATTTTGGTTCCTGGGCAGGATTTTTCCTGACCGTGGAGTAAAGCCTTTTCTTCTCCTGGCACCAAAAAGGCTTGATTTTTAAAAAGTTGAAGCAACACCATTTTTAGACATGGAATTTCATCCTGAAACTCATCCTGGTGTCCGTTTTTGCATTTGGTTTCAAAAAAAAAATTTGGCTTCAAAAAACATTTTGGTTCCTGGGCAGGATTTTTCCTGACCGTGGAGTAAAGCCTTTTCTTCTCCAGGCACAAAAAACGCTTGATTTTTAAAAAGTTGAAGCAACACCATTTTTAGACATGGAATTTCATCAGGAAACTCATCCTGGTGTCCGTTTTTGTATTTGGTTTCAAAAAAAAAATTGGCTTCAAAAAACATTTTGGTTCCTGGGCAGGATTTTTCCTGACCGTGGAGTAAAGCCTTTTCTTCTCCTGGCACCAAAAAGGCTTGATTTTTAAAAAGTTGAAGCAACACCATTTTTAGACATGGAATTTCATCCTTAATCTCATCCTGGTGTCCGTTTTTGTATTTGGTTTCAAAAAAAAAATTTGGCTTCAAAAAACATTTTGGTTCCTGGGCAGGATTTTTCCTGACCGCGGAGTAAAGCCTTTTCTTCTCCTGGCACCAAAAAGGCTTGATTTTTAAAAAGTTGAAGCAACACCATTTTTAGACATGGAATTTCATCCTTAATCTCATCCTGGTGTCCGTTTTTGTATTTGGTTTCAAAAAAAAATTGGCTTTCAACTTTCAACTATTTGAAACCAAATACAAAAACGGACACCAGGATGAGATTAAGGATGAAATTCCATGTCTAAAAATGGTGTTGCTTCAACTTTTTAAAAATCAAGCCTTTTTGGTGCCAGGAGAAGAAAAGGCTTTACTCCACGGTCAGGAAAAATCCTGCCCAGGAACCAAAATGTTTTTTGAAGCCAATTTTTTTTTTGAAACCAAATACAAAAACGGACACCAGGATGAGATTAAGGATGAAATTCCATGTCTAAAAATGGTGTTGCTTCAACTTTTTAAAAATCAAGCCTTTTTGGTGCCAGGAGAAGAAAAGGCTTTACTCGACGGTCAGGAAAAATCCTGCCCAGGAACCAAAATGTTTTTTGAAGCCCAATGTTTTTTTTGAAACCAAATGCAAAAACGGACACCAGGATGAGATTAAGGATGAAATTCCATGTCTAAAAATGGTGTTGCTTCAACTTTTTAAAAATCAAGCCTTTTTGGTGCCAGGAGAAGAAAAGGCTTTACTCCACGGTCAGGAAAAATCCTGCCCAGGAACCAAAATGTTTTTTGAAGCCAAATTTTTTTTTTGAAACCAAATGCAAAAACGGACACCAGGATGAGTTTCAGGATGAAATTCCATGTCTAAAAATGGTGTTGCTTCAACTTTTTAAAAATCAAGGCTTTTTGGTGCCAGGAGAAGAAAAGGCTATACTCCATGGTCAGGAAAAATCCTGCCCAGGAACCAAAATGTTTTTTGAAGCCAAATTTTTTTTTTGAAACCAAATGCAAAAACGGACACCAGGATGAGATTAAGGATGAAATTCCATGTCTAAAAATGGTGTTGCTTCAACTTTTTAAAAATCAAGCCTTTTTGGTGCCAGGAGAAGAAAAGGCTTTACTCGACGGTCAGGAAAAATCCTGCCCAGGAACCAAAATGTTTTTTGAAGCCAAATGTTTTTTTTGAAACCAAATGCAAAAACGGACACCAGGATGAGATTAAGGATGAAATTCCATGTCTAATAATGGTGTTGCTTCAACTTTTTAAAAATCAAGCCTTTTTGGTGCCAGGAGAAGAAAAGGCTTTACTCCACGGTCAGGAAAAATCCTGCCCAGGAACCAAAATGTTTTTTGAAGCCAAATTTTTTTTTTGAAACCAAATGCAAAAACGGACACCAGGATGAGTTTCAGGATGAAATTCCATGTCTAAAAATGGTGTTGCTTCAACTTTTTAAAAATCAAGGCTTTTTGGTGCCAGGAGAAGAAAAGGCTATACTCCATGGTCAGGAAAAATCCTGCCCAGGAACCAAAATGTTTTTTGAAGCCAAATTTTTTTTTTGAAACCAAATGCAAAAACGGACACCAGGATGAGATTAAGGATGAAATTCCATGTCTAAAAATGGTGTTGCTTCAACTTTTTAAAAATCAAGCCTTTTTGGTGCCAGGAGAAGAAAAGGCTTTACTCGACGGTCAGGAAAAATCCTGCCCAGGAACCAAAATGTTTTTTGAAGCCAAATGTTTTTTTTGAAACCAAATGCAAAAACGGACACCAGGATGAGATTAAGGATGAAATTCCATGTCTAAAAATGGTGTTGCTTCAACTTTTTAAAAATCAAGCCTTTTTGGTGCCAGGAGAAGAAAAGGCTTTACTCCACGGTCAGGAAAAATCCTGCCCAGGAACCAAAATGTTTTTTGAAGCCAAATTTTTTTTTTGAAACCAAATGCAAAAACGGACACCAGGATGAGTTTCAGGATGAAATTCCATGTCTAAAAATGGTGTTGTTTCAACTTTTTAAAAATCAAGCCTTTTTGGTGCCAGGAGAAGAAAAGGCTATACTCCATGGTCAGGAAAAATCCTGCCCAGGAACCAAAATGTTTTTTGAAGCCAAATTTTTTTTTTGAAACCAAATGCAAAAACGGACACCAGGATGAGATTAAGGATGAAATTCCATGTCTAAAAATGGTGTTGCTTCAACTTTTTAAAAATCAAGCCTTTTTGGTGCCAGGAGAAGAAAAGGCTTTACTCCACGGTCAGGAAAAATCCTGCCCAGGAACCAAAATGTTTTTTGAAGCCAATTTTTTTTTTTTGAAACCAAATACAAAAACGGACACCAGGATGAGTTTCAGGATGAAATTCCATGTCTAAAAATAGTGTTCCTTCAACTTTTTAAAAATCAAGCCTTTTTGGTGCCAGGAGAAGAAAAGGCTTTACTCCACGGTCAGGAAAAATCCTGCCCAGGAACCAAAATGTTTTTTGAAGCCAAATTTTTTTTTTGAAACCAAATGCAAAAACGGACACCAGGATGAGATTAAGGATGAAATTCCATGTCTAAAAATGGTGTTGCTTCAACTTTTTAAAAATCAAGCCTTTTTGGTGCCAGGAGAAGAAAAGGCTTTACTCCACGGTCAGGAAAAATCCTGCCCAGGAACCAAAATGTTTTTTGAAGCCAATTTTTTTTTTGAAACCAAATACAAAAACGGAGACCAGGATGAGATTAAGGATGAAATTCCATGTCTAAAAATGGTGTTGCTTCAACTTTTTAAAAATCAAGCCTTTTTGGTGCCAGGAGAAGAAAAGGCTTTACTCCACGGTCAGGAAAAATCCTGCCCAGGAACCAAAATGTTTTTTGAAGCCAAATTTTTTTTTTGAAGCCAAATGCAAAAACGGACACCAGGATGAGTTTCAGGATGAAATTCCATGTCTAAAAATGGTGTTGTTTCAACTTTTTAAAAATCAAGCCTTTTTGGTGCCAGGAGAAGAAAAGGCTATACTCCACGGTCAGGAAAAATCCTGCCCAGGAACCAAAATGTTTTTTGAAGCCAAATTTTTTTTTTGAAACCAAATGCAAAAACGGACACCAGGATGAGATTAAGGATGAAATTCCATGTCTAAAAATGGTGTTGCTTCAACTTTTTAAAAATCAAGCCTTTTTGGTGCCAGGAGAAGAAAAGGCTTTACTCGACGGTCAGGAAAAATCCTGCCCAGGAAACAAAATGTTTTTTGAAGCCAATTTTTTTTTTTTGAAACCAAATACAAAAACGGACACCAGGATGAGTTTCAGGATGAAATTCCATGTCTAAAAATGGTGTTGCTTCAACTTTTTAAAAATCAAGCCTTTTTGGTGCCAGGAGAAGAAAAGGCTTTACTCCACGGTCAGGAAAAATCCTGCCCAGGAACCAAAATGTTTTTTGAAGCCAAATTTTGTTTTTGAAACCAAATGCAAAAACGGACACCAGGATGAGATTAAGGATGAAATTCCATGTCTAAAAATGGTGTTGCTTCAACTTTTTAAAAATCAAGCCTTTTTGGTGCCAGGAGAAGAAAAGGCTTTACTCCACGGTCAGGAAAAATCCTGCCCAGGAACCAAAATGTTTTTTGAAGCCAATTTTTTTTTTGAAACCAAATACAAAAACGGACACCAGGATGAGATTAAGGATGAAATTCCATGTCTAAAAATGGTGTTGCTTCAACTTTTTAAAAATCAAGCCTTTTTGGTGCCAGGAGAAGAAAAGGCTTTACTCGACGGTCAGGAAAAATCCTGCCCAGGAACCAAAATGTTTTTTGAAGCCAAATTTTTTTTTTGAAACCAAATGCAAAAACGGACACCAGGATGAGTTTCAGGATGAAATTCCATGTCTAAAAATGGTGTTGCTTCAACTTTTTAAAAATCAAGCCTTTTTGGTGCCAGGAGAAGAAAAGGCTATACTCCATGGTCAGGAAAAATCCTGCCCAGGAACCAAAATGTTTTTTGAAGCCAAATTTTTTTTTTGAAACCAAATGCAAAAACGGACACCAGGATGAGATTAAGGATGAAATTCCATCTCTAAAAATGGTGTTGCTTCAACTTTTTAAAAATCAAGCCTTTTTGGTGCCAGGAGAAGAAAAGGCTTTACTCCACGGTCAGGAAAAATCCTGCCCAGGAACCAAAATGTTTTTTGAAGCCAAATTTTTTTTTTGAAACCAAATGCAAAAACGGACACCAGGATGAGATTAAGGATGAAATTCCATGTCTAAAAATGGTGTTGCTTCAACTTTTTAAAAATCAAGCCTTTTTGGTGCCAGGAGAAGAAAAGGCTTTACTCCACGGTCAGGAAAAATCCTGCCCAGGAACCAAAATGTTTTTTGAAGCCAATTTTTTTTTTGAAACCAAATACAAAAACGGACACCAGGATGAGATTAAGGATGAAATTCCATGTCTAAAAATGGTGTTGCTTCAACTTTTTAAAAATCAAGCCTTTTTGGTGCCAGGAGAAGAAAAGGCTTTACTCGACGGTCAGGAAAAATCCTGCCCAGGAACCAAAATGTTTTTTGAAGCCAAATGTTTTTTTTGAAACCAAATACAAAAACGGACACCAGGATGAGATTAAGGATGAAATTCCATGTCTAAAAATGGTGTTGCTTCAACTTTTTAAAAATCAAGCCTTTTTGGTGCCAGGAGAAGAAAAGGCTTTACTCCACGGTCAGGAAAAATCCTGCCCAGGAACCAAAATGTTTTTTGAAGCCAAATTTTTTTTTTGAAACCAAATGCAACAACGGACACCAGGATGAGTTTCAGGATGAAATTCCATGTCTAAAAATGGTGTTGCTTCAACTTTTTAAAAATCAAGCCTTTTTGGTGCCAGGAGAAGAAAAGGCTATACTCCACGGTCAGGAAAAATCCTGCCCAGGAACCAAAATGTTTTTTGAAGCCAAATTTTTTTTTTGAAACCAAATGCAAAAACAGACACCAGGATTAGTTTCCTGATGAAATTCCATGTCTAAAAATGGTGTTGCTTCAACTTTTTAAAAATCAAGCCTTTTTGGTGCCAGGAGAAGAAAAGGCTTTACTCGACGGTCAGGAAAAATCCTGCCCAGGAACCAAAATGTTTTTTGAAGCCAAATGTTTTTTTTGAAACCAAATGCAAAAACGGACACCAGGATGAGATTAAGGATGAAATTCCATGTCTAAAAATGGTGTTGCTTCAACTTTTTAAAAATCAAGCCTTTTTGGTGCCAGGAGAAGAAAAGGCTTTACTCCACGGTCAGGAAAAATCCTGCCCAGGAACCAAAATGTTTTTTGAAGCCAAATGTTTTTTTTGAAACCAAATGCAAAAACGGACACCAGGATGAGATTAAGGATGAAATTCCATGTCTAAAAATGGTGTTGCTTCAACTTTTTAAAAATCAAGCCTTTTTGGTGCCAGGAGAAGAAAAGGCTTTACTCCACGGTCAGGAAAAATCCTGCCCAGGAACCAAAATGTTTTTTGAAGCCAAATTTTTTTTTTGAAACCAAATGCAAAAACGGACACCAGGATGAGTTTCAGGATGAAATTCCATGTCTAAAAATGGTGTTGCTTCAACTTTTTAAAAATCAAGCCTTTTTGGTGCCAGGAGAAAAAAAGGCTATATTCCACGGTCAGGAAAAATCCTGCCCAGGAACCAAAATGTTTTTTGAAGCCAAATTTTTTTTTGAAACCAAATGCAAAAACGGACACCAGGATGAGATTAAGGATGAAATTCCATGTCTAAAAATGGTGTTGCTTCAACTTTTTAAAAATCAAGCCTTTTTGGTGCCAGGAGAAGAAAAGGCTTTACTCGACGGTCAGGAAAAATCCTGCCCAGGAACCAAAATGTTTTTTGAAGCCAAATGTTTTTTTTGAAACCAAATGCAAAAACGGACACCAGGATGAGATTAAGGATGAAATTCCATGTCTAAAAATGGTGTTGCTTCAACTTTTTAAAAATCAAGCCTTTTTGGTGCCAGGAGAAGAAAAGGCTTTACTCCACGGTCAGGAAAAATCCTGCCCAGGAACCAAAATGTTTTTTGAAGCCAATTTTTTTTTTTGAAACCAAATGCAAAAACGGACACCAGGATGAGATTAAGGATGAAATTCCATGTCTAAAAATGGTGTTGCTTCAACTTTTTAAAAATCAAGCCTTTTTGGTGCCAGGAGAAGAAAAGGCTTTACTCCACGGTCAGGAAAAATCCTGCCCAGGAACCAAAACGTTTTTTGAAGCCAAATTTTTTTTTTGAAACCAAATGCAAAAACGGACACCAGGATGAGATTAAGGATGAAATTCCATGTCTAAAAATGGTGTTGCTTCAACTTTTTAAAAATCAAGCCTTTTTGGTGCCAGGAGAAGAAAAGGCTTGACTCCACGGTCAGGAAAAATCCTGCCCAGGAACCAAAAGGTTTTTTGAAGCCAAATTTTTTTTTTGAAACCAAATGCAAAAACGGACACCAGGATGAGATTAAGGATGAAATTCCATGTCTAAAAATGGTGTTGCTTCAACTTTTTAAAAATCAAGCCTTTTTGGTGCCAGGAGAAGAAAAGGCTTTACTCGACGGTCAGGAAAAATCCTGCCCAGGAACCAAAATGTTTTTTGAAGCCAAATGTTTTTTTTGAAACCAAATGCAAAAACGGACACCAGGATGAGATTAAGGATGAAATTCCATGTCTAAAAATGGTGTTGCTTCAACTTTTTAAAAATCAAGCCTTTTTGGTGCCAGGAGAAGAAAAGGCTTTACTCCACGGTCAGGAAAAATTCTGCCCAGGAACCAAAATGTTTTTTGAAGCCAAATTTTTTTTTTGAAACCAAATGCAAAAACGGACACCAGGATGAGATTAAGGATGAAATTCCATGTCTAAAAATGGTGTTGCTTCAACTTTTTAAAAATCAAGCCTTTTTGGTGCCAGGAGAAGAAAAGGCTTTACTCCACGGTCAAGAAAAATCCTGCCCAGGAACCAAAATGTTTTTTGAAGCCAAATTTTTTTTTTGAAACCAAATGCAAAAACGGACACCAGGATGAGATTAAGGATGAAATTCCATGTCTAAAAATGGTGTTGCTTCAACTTTTTAAAAATCAAGCCTTTTTGGTGCCAGGAGAAGAAAAGGCTATACTCCACGGTCAGGAAAAATCCTGCCCAGGAACCAAAATGTTTTTTGAAGCCAAATTTTTTTTTTGAAACCAAATGCAAAAACGGACACCAGGATGAGTTTCAGGATGAAATTCCATGTCTAAAAATGGTGTTGCTTCAACTTTTTAAAAATCAAGCCTTTTTGGTGACAGGAGAAGAAAAGGCTTTACTCCACGGTCAGGAAAAATCCTGCCCAGGAACCAAAATGTTTTTTGAAGCCAAATTTTTTTTTTGAAACCAAATGCAAAAACGGACACCAGGATGAGTTTCAGGATGAAATTCCATGTCTAAAAATGGTGTTGCTTCAACTTTTTAAAAATCAAGCCTTTTTGGTGCCAGGAGAAGAAAAGGCTATACTCCACGGTCAGGAAAAATCCTGCCCAGGAACCAAAATGTTTTTTGAAGCCAAATGTTTTTTTTGAAACCAAATGCAAAAACGGACACCAGGATGAGATTAAGGATGAAATTCCATGTCTAAAAATGGTGTTGCTTCAACTTTTTAAAAATCAAGCCTTTTTGGTGCCAGGAGAAGAAAAGGCTTTACTCCACGGTCAGGAAAAATCCTGCCCAGGAACCAAAATGTTTTTTGAAGCCAAATGTTTTTTTTGAAACCAAATGCAAAAACGGACACCAGGATGAGATTAAGGATGAAATTCCATGTCTAAAAATGGTGTTGCTTCAACTTTTTAAAAATCAAGCCTTTTTGGTGCCAGGAGAAGAAAAGGCTTTACTCCACGGTCAGGAAAAATCCTGCCCAGGAACCAAAATGTTTTTTGAAGCCAAATGTTTTTTTTGAAACCAAATGCAAAAACGGACACCAGGATGAGTTTCAGGATGAAATTCCATGTCTAAAAATGGTGTTGCTTCAACTTTTTAAAAATCAAGCCTTTTTGGTGCCAGGAGAAGAAAAGGCTTGACTCCACGGTCAGGAAAAATCCTGCCCAGGAACCAAAATGTTTTTTGAAGCCAAATTTTTTTTTTGAAACCAAATGCAAAAACGGACACCAGGATGAGATTAAGGATGAAATTCCATGTCTAAAAATGGTGTTGCTTCAACTTTTTAAAAATCAAGCCTTTTTGGTGCCAGGAGAAGAAAAGGCTTTACTCCACGGTCAGGAAAAATCCTGCCCAGGAACCAAAATGTTTTTTGAAGCCAAATTTTTTTTTTGAAACCAAATGCAAAAACGGACACCAGGATGAGTTTCAGGATGAAATTCCATGTCTAAAAATGGTGTTGCTTCAACTTTTTAAAAATCAAGCCTTTTTGGTGCCAGGAGAAGAAAAGGCTATACTCCACGGTCAGGAAAAATCCTGCCCAGGAACCAAAATGTTTTTTGAAGCCAAATTTTTTTTTGAAACCAAATGCAAAAACGGACACCAGGATGAGATTAAGGATGAAATTCCATGTCTAAAAATGATGTTGCTTCAACTTTTTAAAAATCAAGCCTTTTTGGTGCCAGGAGAAGAAAAGGCTTTACTCGACGGTCAGGAAAAATCCTGCCCAGGAACCAAAATGTTTTTTGAAGCCAAATGTTTTTTTTGAAACCAAATGCAAAAACGGACACCAGGATGAGTTTCAGGATGAAATTCCATGTCTAAAAATGGTGTTGCTTCAACTTTTTAAAAATCAAGCCTTTTTGGTGCCAGGAGAAGAAAAGGCTATACTCCACGGTCAGGAAAAATCCTGCCCAGGAACCAAAATGTTTTTTGAAGCCAATTTTTTTTTTTTGAAACCAAATACAAAAACGGACACCAGGATGAGTTTCAGGATGAAATTCCATGTCTAAAAATGGTGTTGCTTCAACTTTTTAAAAATCAAGCCTTTTTGGTGCCAGGAGAAGAAAAGGCTATACTCCACGGTCAGGAAAAATCCTGCCCAGGAACCAAAATGTTTTTTGAAGCCAAATTTTTTTTTTGAAACCAAATGCAAAAACGGACACCAGGATGAGATTAAGGATGAAATTCCATGTCTAAAAATGGTGTTGCTTCAACTTTTTAAAAATCAAGCCTTTTTGGTGCCAGGAGAAGAAAAGGCTTTACTCCACGGTCAGGAAAAATCCTGCCCAGGAACCAAAATGTTTTTTGAAGCCAATTTTTTTTTTGAAACCAAATACAAAAACGGACACCAGGATGAGATTAAGGATGAAATTCCATGTCTAAAAATGGTGTTGCTTCAACTTTTTAAAAATCAAGCCTTTTTGGTGCCAGGAGAAGAAAAGGCTTTACTCGACGGTCAGGAAAAATCCTGCCCAGGAACCAAAATGTTTTTTGAAGCCAAATGTTTTTTTTGAAACCAAATACAAAAACGGACACCAGGATGAGATTAAGGATGAAATTCCATGTCTAAAAATGGTGTTGCTTCAACTTTTTAAAAATCAAGCCTTTTTGGTGCCAGGAGAAGAAAAGGCTTTACTCCACGGTCAGGAAAAATCCTGCCCAGGAACCAAAATGTTTTTTGAAGCCAAATTTTTTTTTTGAAACCAAATGCAACAACGGACACCAGGATGAGTTTCAGGATGAAATTCCATGTCTAAAAATGGTGTTGCTTCAACTTTTTAAAAATCAAGCCTTTTTGGTGCCAGGAGAAGAAAAGGCTATACTCCACGGTCAGGAAAAATCCTGCCCAGGAACCAAAATGTTTTTTGAAGCCAAATTTTTTTTTTGAAACCAAATGCAAAAACGGACACCAGGATTAGTTTCCTGATGAAATTCCATGTCTAAAAATGGTGTTGCTTCAACTTTTTAAAAATCAAGCCTTTTTGGTGCCAGGAGAAGAAAAGGCTTTACTCGACGGTCAGGAAAAATCCTGCCCAGGAACCAAAATGTTTTTTGAAGCCAAATGTTTTTTTTGAAACCAAATGCAAAAACGGACACCAGGATGAGATTAAGGATGAAATTCCATGTCTAAAAATGGTGTTGCTTCAACTTTTTAAAAATCAAGCCTTTTTGGTGCCAGGAGAAGAAAAGGCTTTACTCCACGGTCAGGAAAAATCCTGCCCAGGAACCAAAATGTTTTTTGAAGCCAAATGTTTTTTTTGAAACCAAATGCAAAAACGGACACCAGGATGAGATTAAGGATGAAATTCCATGTCTAAAAATGGTGTTGCTTCAACTTTTTAAAAATCAAGCCTTTTTGGTGCCAGGAGAAGAAAAGGCTTTACTCCACGGTCAGGAAAAATCCTGCCCAGGAACCAAAATGTTTTTTGAAGCCAAATTTTTTTTTTGAAACCAAATGCAAAAACGGACACCAGGATGAGTTTCAGGATGAAATTCCATGTCTAAAAATGGTGTTGCTTCAACTTTTTAAAAATCAAGCCTTTTTGGTGCCAGGAGAAAAAAAGGCTATATTCCACGGTCAGGAAAAATCCTGCCCAGGAACCAAAATGTTTTTTGAAGCCAAATTTTTTTTTGAAACCAAATGCAAAAACGGACACCAGGATGAGATTAAGGATGAAATTCCATGTCTAAAAATGGTGTTGCTTCAACTTTTTAAAAATCAAGCCTTTTTGGTGCCAGGAGAAGAAAAGGCTTTACTCGACGGTCAGGAAAAATCCTGCCCAGGAACCAAAATGTTTTTTGAAGCCAAATGTTTTTTTTGAAACCAAATGCAAAAACGGACACCAGGATGAGATTAAGGATGAAATTCCATGTCTAAAAATGGTGTTGCTTCAACTTTTTAAAAATCAAGCCTTTTTGGTGCCAGGAGAAGAAAAGGCTTTACTCCACGGTCAGGAAAAATCCTGCCCAGGAACCAAAATGTTTTTTGAAGCCAATTTTTTTTTTTGAAACCAAATGCAAAAACGGACACCAGGATGAGATTAAGGATGAAATTCCATGTCTAAAAATGGTGTTGCTTCAACTTTTTAAAAATCAAGCCTTTTTGGTGCCAGGAGAAGAAAAGGCTTTACTCCACGGTCAGGAAAAATCCTGCCCAGGAACCAAAACGTTTTTTGAAGCCAAATTTTTTTTTTTGAAACCAAATACAAAAACGGACACCAGGATGAGTTTCAGGATGAAATTCCATGTCTAAAAATGGTGTTGCTTCAACTTTTTAAAAATCAAGCCTTTTTGGTGCCAGGAGAAGAAAAGGCTTGACTCCACGGTCAGGAAAAATCCTGCCCAGGAACCAAAATGTTTTTTGAAGCCAAATTTTTTTTTTGAAACCAAATGCAAAAACGGACACCAGGATGAGATTAAGGATGAAATTCCATGTCTAAAAATGGTGTTGCTTCAACTTTTTAAAAATCAAGCCTTTTTGGTGCCAGGAGAAGAAAAGGCTTGACTCCACGGTCAGGAAAAATCCTGCCCAGGAACCAAAAGGTTTTTTGAAGCCAAATTTTTTTTTTGAAACCAAATGCAAAAACGGACACCAGGATGAGATTAAGGATGAAATTCCATGTCTAAAAATGGTGTTGCTTCAACTTTTTAAAAATCAAGCCTTTTTGGTGCCAGGAGAAGAAAAGGCTTTACTCCACGGTCAGGAAAAATCCTGCCCAGGAACCAAAATGTTTTTTGAAGCCAAATTTTTTTTTTGAAACCAAATGCAAAAACGGACACCAGGATGAGATTAAGGATGAAATTCCATGTCTAAAAATGGTGTTGCTTCAACTTTTTAAAAATCAAGCCTTTTTGGTGCCAGGAGAAGAAAAGGCTTTACTCCACGGTCAGGAAAAATTCTGCCCAGGAACCAAAATGTTTTTTGAAGCCAAATTTTTTTTTTGAAACCAAATGCAAAAACGGACACCAGGATGAGATTAAGGATGAAATTCCATGTCTAAAAATGGTGTTGCTTCAACTTTTTAAAAATCAAGCCTTTTTGGTGCCAGGAGAAGAAAAGGCTTTACTCCACGGTCAAGAAAAATCCTGCCCAGGAACCAAAATGTTTTTTGAAGCCAAATTTTTTTTTTGAAACCAAATGCAAAAACGGACACCAGGATGAGATTAAGGATGAAATTCCATGTCTAAAAATGGTGTTGCTTCAACTTTTTAAAAATCAAGCCTTTTTGGTGCCAGGAGAAGAAAAGGCTATACTCCACGGTCAGGAAAAATCCTGCACAGGAACCAAAATGTTTTTTGAAGCCAAATTTTTTTTTTGAAACCAAATGCAAAAACGGACACCAGGATGAGTTTCAGGATGAAATTCCATGTCTAAAAATGGTGTTGCTTCAACTTTTTAAAAATCAAGCCTTTTTGGTGACAGGAGAAGAAAAGGCTTTACTCCACGGTCAGGAAAAATCCTGCCCAGGAACCAAAATGTTTTTTGAAGCCAAATTTTTTTTTTGAAACCAAATGCAAAAACGGACACCAGGATGAGTTTCAGGATGAAATTCCATGTCTAAAAATGGTGTTGCTTCAACTTTTTAAAAATCAAGCCTTTTTGGTGCCAGGAGAAGAAAAGGCTATACTCCACGGTAAGGAAAAATCCTGCCCAGGAACCAAAATGTTTTTTGAAGCCAAATGTTTTTTTTGAAACCAAATGCAAAAACGGACACCAGGATGAGATTAAGGATGAAATTCCATGTCTAAAAATGGTGTTGCTTCAACTTTTTAAAAATCAAGCCTTTTTGGTGCCAGGAGAAGAAAAGGCTTTACTCCACGGTCAGGAAAAATCCTGCCCAGGAACCAAAATGTTTTTTGAAGCCAAATGTTTTTTTTGAAACCAAATGCAAAAACGGACACCAGGATGAGATTAAGGATGAAATTCCATGTCTAAAAATGGTGTTGCTTCAACTTTTTAAAAATCAAGCCTTTTTGGTGCCAGGAGAAGAAAAGGCTTTACTCCACGGTCAGGAAAAATCCTGCCCAGGAACCAAAATGTTTTTTGAAGCCAAATGTTTTTTTTGAAACCAAATGCAAAAACGGACACCAGGATGAGATTAAGGATGAAATTCCATGTCTAAAAATGGTGTTGCTTCAACTTTTTAAAAATCAAGCCTCTTTGGTGCCAGGAGAAGAAAAGGCTTTACTCCACGGTCAGGAAAAATCCTGCACAGGAACCAAAATGTTTTTTGAAGCCAAATTTTTTTTTTGAAACCAAATGCAAAAACGGACACCAGGATGAGTTTCAGGATGAAATTCCATGTCTAAAAATGGTGTTGCTTCAACTTTTTAAAAATCAAGCCTTTTTGGTGCCAGGAGAAGAAAAGGCTATACTCCACGGTCAGGAAAAATCCTGCCCAGGAACCAAAATGTTTTTTGAAGCCAAATTTTTTTTTTGAAACCAAATGCAAAAACGGACACCAGGATGAGTTTCAGGATGAAATTCCATGTCTAAAAATGGTGTTGCTTCAACTTTTTAAAAATCAAGCCTTTTTGGTGCCAGGAGAAGAAAAGGCTTGACTCCACGGTCAGGAAAAATCCTGCCCAGGAACCAAAATGTTTTTTGAAGCCAAATTTTTTTTTTGAAACCAAATGCAAAAACGGACACCAGGATGAGATTAAGGATGAAATTCCATGTCTAAAAATGGTGTTGCTTCAACTTTTTAAAAATCAAGCCTTTTTGGTGCCAGGAGAAGAAAAGGCTTTACTCCACGGTCAGGAAAAATCCTGCCCAGGAACCAAAATGTTTTTTGAAGCCAAATTTTTTTTTTGAAACCAAATGCAAAAACGGACACCAGGATGAGTTTCAGGATGAAATTCCATGTCTAAAAATGGTGTTGCTTCAACTTTTTAAAAATCAAGCCTTTTTGGTGCCAGGAGAAGAAAAGGCTATACTCCACGGTCAGGAAAAATCCTGCCCAGGAACCAAAATGTTTTTTGAAGCCAAATTTTTTTTTGAAACCAAATGCAAAAACGGACACCAGGATGAGATTAAGGATGAAATTCCATGTCTAAAAATGATGTTGCTTCAACTTTTTAAAAATCAAGCCTTTTTGGTGCCAGGAGAAGAAAAGGCTTTACTCGACGGTCAGGAAAAATCCTGCCCAGGAACCAAAATGTTTTTTGAAGCCAAATGTTTTTTTTGAAACCAAATGCAAAAACGGACACCAGGATGAGTTTCAGGATGAAATTCCATGTCTAAAAATGGTGTTGCTTCAACTTTTTAAAAATCAAGCCTTTTTGGTGCCAGGAGAAGAAAAGGCTATACTCCACGGTCAGGAAAAATCCTGCCCAGGAACCAAAATGTTTTTTGAAGCCAATTTTTTTTTTTTGAAACCAAATACAAAAACGGACACCAGGATGAGTTTCAGGATGAAATTCCATGTCTAAAAATGGTGTTGCTTCAACTTTTTAAAAATCAAGCCTTTTTGGTGCCAGGAGAAGAAAAGGCTATACTCCACGGTCAGGAAAAATCCTGCCCAGGAACCAAAATGTTTTTTGAAGCCAAATTTTTTTTTGAAACCAAATGCAAAAACGGACACCAGGATGAGATTAAGGATGAAATTCCATGTCTAAAAATGGTGTTGCTTCAACTTTTTAAAAATCAAGCCTTTTTGGTGCCAGGAGAAGAAAAGGCTTTACTCCACGGTCAGGAAAAATCCTGCCCAGGAACCAAAATGTTTTTTGAAGCCAAATGTTTTTTTTGAAACCAAATGCAAAAACGGACACCAGGATGAGATTAAGGATGAAATTCCATGTCTAAAAATGGTGTTGCTTCAACTTTTTAAAAATCAAGCCTTTTTGGTGCCAGGAGAAGAAAAGGCTTTACTCCACGGTCAGGAAAAATCGTGCCCAGGAACCAAAATGTTTTTTGAAGCCAAATTTTTTTTTTGAAACCAAATGCAAAAACGGACACCAGGATGAGTTTCAGGATGAAATTCCATGTCTAAAAATGGTGTTGCTTCAACTTTTTAAAAATCAAGCCTTTTTGGTGCCAGGAGAAAAAAAGGCTATACTCCACGGTCAGGAAAAATCCTGCCCAGGAACCAAAATGTTTTTTGAAGCCAAATTTTTTTTTGAAACCAAATGCAAAAACGGACACCAGGATGAGATTAAGGATGAAATTCCATGTCTAAAAATGGTGTTGCTTCAACTTTTTAAAAATCAAGCCTTTTTGGTGCCAGGAGAAGAAAAGGCTTTACTCGACGGTCAGGAAAAATCCTGCCCAGGAACCAAAATGTTTTTTGAAGCCAAATGTTTTTTTTGAAACCAAATGCAAAAACGGACACCAGGATGAGATTAAGGATGAAATTCCATGTCTAAAAATGGTGTTGCTTCAACTTTTTAAAAATCAAGCCTTTTTGGTGCCAGGAGAAGAAAAGGCTTTACTCCACGGTCAGGAAAAATCCTGCCCAGGAACCAAAATGTTTTTTGAAGCCAAATTTTTTTTTTGAAACCAAATGCAAAAACGGACACCAGGATGAGTTTCAGGATGAAATTCCATGTCTAAAAATGGTGTTGCTTCAACTTTTTAAAAATCAAGCCTTTTTGGTGCCAGGAGAAGAAAAGGCTATACTCCACGGTCAGGAAAAATCCTGCCCAGGAACCAAAATGTTTTTTGAAGCCAATTTTTTTTTTTTGAAACCAAATACAAAAACGGACACCAGGATGAGTTTCAGGATGAAATTCCATGTCTAAAAATGGTGTTGCTTCAACTTTTTAAAAATCAAGCCTTTTTGGTGCCAGGAGAAGAAAAGGCTTTACTCCACGGTCAGGAAAAATCCTGCCCAGGAACCAAAATGTTTTTTGAAGCCAAATTTTTTTTTTAAAACCAAATGCAAAAACGGACACCAGGATGAGATTAAGGATGAAATTCCATGTCTAAAAATGGTGTTGCTTCAACTTTTTAAAAATCAAGCCTTTTTGGTGCCAGGAGAAGAAAAGGCTTTATTCCACGGTCAGGAAAAATCCTGCCCAGGAACCAAAATGTTTTTTGAAGCCAAATTTTTTTTTTGAAACCAAATACAAAAACGGACACCAGGATGAGATTAAGGATGAAATTCCATGTCTAAAAATGGTGTTGCTTCAACTTTTTAAAAATCAAGCCTTTTTGGTGCCAGGAGAAGAAAAGGCTTTACTCCACGGTCAGGAAAAATCCTGCCCAGGAACCAAAATGTTTTTTGAAGCCAAATGTTTTTTTTGAAACCAAATGCAAAAACGGACACCAGGATGAGTTTCAGGATGAAATTCCATGTCTAAAAATGGTGTTGCTTCAACTTTTTAAAAATCAAGCCTTTTTGGTGCCAGGAGAAGAAAAGGCTTGACTCCACGGTCAGGAAAAATCCTGCCCAGGAACCAAAATGTTTTTTGAAGCCAAATTTTTTTTTTGAAACCAAATGCAAAAACGGACACCAGGATGAGATTAAGGATGAAATTCCATGTCTAAAAATGGTGTTGCTTCAACTTTTTAAAAATCAAGCCTTTTTGGTGCCAGGAGAAGAAAAGGCTTGACTCCACGGTCAGGAAAAATCCTGCCCAGGAACCAAAAGGTTTTTTGAAGCCAAATTTTTTTTTTGAAACCAAATGCAAAAACGGACACCAGGATGAGTTTCAGGATGAAATTCCATGTCTAAAAATGGTGTTGCTTCAACTTTTTAAAAATCAAGCCTTTTTGGTGCCAGGAGAAGAAAAGGCTTTACTCCACGGTCAGGAAAAATCCTGCCCAGGAACCAAAATGTTTTTTGAAGCCAAATTTTTTTTTTGAAACCAAATGCAAAAACGGACACCAGGATGAGATTAAGGATGAAATTCCATGTCTAAAAATGGTGTTGCTTCAACTTTTTAAAAATCAAGCCTTTTTGGTGCCAGGAGAAGAAAAGGCTTTACTCCACGGTCAGGAAAAATTCTGCCCAGGAACCAAAATGTTTTTTGAAGCCAAATTTTTTTTTTGAAACCAAATGCAAAAACGGACACCAGGATGAGATTAAGGATGAAATTCCATGTCTAAAAATGGTGTTGCTTCAACTTTTTAAAAATCAAGCCTTTTTGGTGCCAGGAGAAGAAAAGGCTTTACTCCACGGTCAAGAAAAATCCTGCCCAGGAACCAAAATGTTTTTTGAAGCCAAATTTTTTTTTTGAAACCAAATGCAAAAACGGACACCAGGATGAGATTAAGGATGAAATTCCATGTCTAAAAATGGTGTTGCTTCAACTTTTTAAAAATCAAGCCTTTTTGGTGCCAGGAGAAGAAAAGGCTATACTCCACGGTCAGGAAAAATCCTGCACAGGAACCAAAATGTTTTTTGAAGCCAAATTTTTTTTTTGAAACCAAATGCAAAAACGGACACCAGGATGAGTTTCAGGATGAAATTCCATGTCTAAAAATGGTGTTGCTTCAACTTTTTAAAAATCAAGCCTTTTTGGTGACAGGAGAAGAAAAGGCTTTACTCCACGGTCAGGAAAAATCCTGCCCAGGAACCAAAATGTTTTTTGAAGCCAAATTTTTTTTTTGAAACCAAATGCAAAAACGGACACCAGGATGAGTTTCAGGATGAAATTCCATGTCTAAAAATGGTGTTGCTTCAACTTTTTAAAAATCAAGCCTTTTTGGTGCCAGGAGAAGAAAAGGCTATACTCCACGGTAAGGAAAAATCCTGCCCAGGAACCAAAATGTTTTTTGAAGCCAAATGTTTTTTTTGAAACCAAATGCAAAAACGGACACCAGGATGAGATTAAGGATGAAATTCCATGTCTAAAAATGGTGTTGCTTCAACTTTTTAAAAATCAAGCCTTTTTGGTGCCAGGAGAAGAAAAGGCTTTACTCCACGGTCAGGAAAAATCCTGCCCAGGAACCAAAATGTTTTTTGAAGCCAAATGTTTTTTTTGAAACCAAATGCAAAAACGGACACCAGGATGAGATTAAGGATGAAATTCCATGTCTAAAAATGGTGTTGCTTCAACTTTTTAAAAATCAAGCCTTTTTGGTGCCAGGAGAAGAAAAGGCTTTACTCCACGGTCAGGAAAAATCCTGCCCAGGAACCAAAATGTTTTTTGAAGCCAAATGTTTTTTTTGAAACCAAATGCAAAAACGGACACCAGGATGAGATTAAGGATGAAATTCCATGTCTAAAAATGGTGTTGCTTCAACTTTTTAAAAATCAAGCCTCTTTGGTGCCAGGAGAAGAAAAGGCTTTACTCCACGGTCAGGAAAAATCCTGCACAGGAACCAAAATGTTTTTTGAAGCCAAATTTTTTTTTTGAAACCAAATGCAAAAACGGACACCAGGATGAGTTTCAGGATGAAATTCCATGTCTAAAAATGGTGTTGCTTCAACTTTTTAAAAATCAAGCCTTTTTGGTGCCAGGAGAAGAAAAGGCTATACTCCACGGTCAGGAAAAATCCTGCCCAGGAACCAAAATGTTTTTTGAAGCCAAATTTTTTTTTTGAAACCAAATGCAAAAACGGACACCAGGATGAGTTTCAGGATGAAATTCCATGTCTAAAAATGGTGTTGCTTCAACTTTTTAAAAATCAAGCCTTTTTGGTGCCAGGAGAAGAAAAGGCTTGACTCCACGGTCAGGAAAAATCCTGCCCAGGAACCAAAATGTTTTTTGAAGCCAAATTTTTTTTTTGAAACCAAATGCAAAAACGGACACCAGGATGAGATTAAGGATGAAATTCCATGTCTAAAAATGGTGTTGCTTCAACTTTTTAAAAATCAAGCCTTTTTGGTGCCAGGAGAAGAAAAGGCTTTACTCCACGGTCAGGAAAAATCCTGCCCAGGAACCAAAATGTTTTTTGAAGCCAAATTTTTTTTTTGAAACCAAATGCAAAAACGGACACCAGGATGAGTTTCAGGATGAAATTCCATGTCTAAAAATGGTGTTGCTTCAACTTTTTAAAAATCAAGCCTTTTTGGTGCCAGGAGAAGAAAAGGCTATACTCCACGGTCAGGAAAAATCCTGCCCAGGAACCAAAATGTTTTTTGAAGCCAAATTTTTTTTTGAAACCAAATGCAAAAACGGACACCAGGATGAGATTAAGGATGAAATTCCATGTCTAAAAATGATGTTGCTTCAACTTTTTAAAAATCAAGCCTTTTTGGTGCCAGGAGAAGAAAAGGCTTTACTCGACGGTCAGGAAAAATCCTGCCCAGGAACCAAAATGTTTTTTGAAGCCAAATGTTTTTTTTGAAACCAAATGCAAAAACGGACACCAGGATGAGTTTCAGGATGAAATTCCATGTCTAAAAATGGTGTTGCTTCAACTTTTTAAAAATCAAGCCTTTTTGGTGCCAGGAGAAGAAAAGGCTATACTCCACGGTCAGGAAAAATCCTGCCCAGGAACCAAAATGTTTTTTGAAGCCAATTTTTTTTTTTTGAAACCAAATACAAAAACGGACACCAGGATGAGTTTCAGGATGAAATTCCATGTCTAAAAATGGTGTTGCTTCAACTTTTTAAAAATCAAGCCTTTTTGGTGCCAGGAGAAGAAAAGGCTATACTCCACGGTCAGGAAAAATCCTGCCCAGGAACCAAAATGTTTTTTGAAGCCAAATTTTTTTTTTGAAACCAAATGCAAAAACGGACACCAGGATGAGATTAAGGATGAAATTCCATGTCTAAAAATGGTGTTGCTTCAACTTTTTAAAAATCAAGCCTTTTTGGTGCCAGGAGAAGAAAAGGCTTTACTCCACGGTCAGGAAAAATCCTGCCCAGGAACCAAAATGTTTTTTGAAGCCAAATGTTTTTTTTGAAACCAAATGCAAAAACGGACACCAGGATGAGATTAAGGATGAAATTCCATGTCTAAAAATGGTGTTGCTTCAACTTTTTAAAAATCAAGCCTTTTTGGTGCCAGGAGAAGAAAAGGCTTTACTCCACGGTCAGGAAAAATCGTGCCCAGGAACCAAAATGTTTTTTGAAGCCAAATTTTTTTTTTGAAACCAAATGCAAAAACGGACACCAGGATGAGTTTCAGGATGAAATTCCATGTCTAAAAATGGTGTTGCTTCAACTTTTTAAAAATCAAGCCTTTTTGGTGCCAGGAGAAAAAAAGGCTATACTCCACGGTCAGGAAAAATCCTGCCCAGGAACCAAAATGTTTTTTGAAGCCAAATTTTTTTTTGAAACCAAATGCAAAAACGGACACCAGGATGAGATTAAGGATGAAATTCCATGTCTAAAAATGGTGTTGCTTCAACTTTTTAAAAATCAAGCCTTTTTGGTGCCAGGAGAAGAAAAGGCTTTACTCGACGGTCAGGAAAAATCCTGCCCAGGAACCAAAATGTTTTTTGAAGCCAAATGTTTTTTTTGAAACCAAATGCAAAAACGGACACCAGGATGAGATTAAGGATGAAATTCCATGTCTAAAAATGGTGTTGCTTCAACTTTTTAAAAATCAAGCCTTTTTGGTGCCAGGAGAAGAAAAGGCTTTACTCCACGGTCAGGAAAAATCCTGCCCAGGAACCAAAATGTTTTTTGAAGCCAAATTTTTTTTTTGAAACCAAATGCAAAAACGGACACCAGGATGAGTTTCAGGATGAAATTCCATGTCTAAAAATGGTGTTGCTTCAACTTTTTAAAAATCAAGCCTTTTTGGTGCCAGGAGAAGAAAAGGCTATACTCCACGGTCAGGAAAAATCCTGCCCAGGAACCAAAATGTTTTTTGAAGCCAATTTTTTTTTTTTGAAACCAAATACAAAAACGGACACCAGGATGAGTTTCAGGATGAAATTCCATGTCTAAAAATGGTGTTGCTTCAACTTTTTAAAAATCAAGCCTTTTTGGTGCCAGGAGAAGAAAAGGCTTTACTCCACGGTCAGGAAAAATCCTGCCCAGGAACCAAAATGTTTTTTGAAGCCAAATTTTTTTTTTAAAACCAAATGCAAAAACGGACACCAGGATGAGATTAAGGATGAAATTCCATGTCTAAAAATGGTGTTGCTTCAACTTTTTAAAAATCAAGCCTTTTTGGTGCCAGGAGAAGAAAAGGCTTTATTCCACGGTCAGGAAAAATCCTGCCCAGGAACCAAAATGTTTTTTGAAGCCAAATTTTTTTTTTGAAACCAAATACAAAAACGGACACCAGGATGAGATTAAGGATGAAATTCCATGTCTAAAAATGGTGTTGCTTCAACTTTTTAAAAATCAAGCCTTTTTGGTGCCAGGAGAAGAAAAGGCTTTACTCCACGGTCAGGAAAAATCCTGCCCAGGAACCAAAATGTTTTTTGAAGCCAAATGTTTTTTTTGAAACCAAATGCAAAAACGGACACCAGGATGAGTTTCAGGATGAAATTCCATGTCTAAAAATGGTGTTGCTTCAACTTTTTAAAAATCAAGCCTCTTTGGTGCCAGGAGAAGAAAAGGCTATACTCCACGGTCAGGAAAAATCCTGCCCAGGAACCAAAATGTTTTTTGAAGCAAAATTTTTTTTTTGAAACCAAATGCAAAAACGGACACCAGGATGAGTTTCAGGATGAAATTCCATGTCTAAAAATGGTGTTGCTTCAACTTTTTAAAAATCAAGCCTTTTTGGTGCCAGGAGAAGAAAAGGCTTTACTCCACGGTCAGGAAAAATCCTGCCCAGGAACCAAAATGTTTTTTGAAGCCAAATTTTTTTTTTGAAACCAAATGCAAAAACGGACACCAGGATGAGATTAAGGATGAAATTCCATGTCTAAAAATGGTGTTGCTTCAACTTTTTAAAAATCAAGCCTTTTTGGTGCCAGGAGAAGAAAAGGCTTTACTCCACGGTCAGGAAAAATCCTGCCCAGGAACCAAAATGTTTTTTGAAGCCAATTTTTTTTTTGAAACCAAATACAAAAATGGACACCAGGATGAGATTAAGGATGAAATTCCATGTCTAAAAATGGTGTTGCTTCAACTTTTTAAAAATCAAGCCTTTTTGGTGCCAGGAGAAGAAACGGCTTTACTCGACGGTCAGGAAAAATCCTGCCCAGGAACCAAAATGTTTTTTGAAGCCAAATGTTTTTTTTGAAACCAAATGCAAAAACGGACACCAGGATGAGATTAAGGATGAAATTCCATGTCTAAAAATGGTGTTGCTTCAACTTTTTAAAAATCAAGCCTTTTTGGTGCCAGGAGAAGAAAAGGCTATACTCCACAGTCAGGAAAAATCCTGCCCAGGAACCAAAATGTTTTTTGAAGCCAATTTTTTTTTTTTGAAACCAAATACAAAAACGGACACCAGGATGAGTTTCAGGATGAAATTCCATGTCTAAAAATGGTGTTGCTTCAACTTTTTAAAAATCAAGCCTTTTTGGTGCCAGGAGAAGAAAAGGCTTTACTCCACGGTCAGGAAAAATCCTGCCCAGGAACCAAAACGTTTTTTGAAGCCAAATTTTTTTTTTGAAACCAAATGCAAAAACGGACACCAGGATGAGATTAAGGATGAAATTCCATGTCTAAAAATGGTGTTGCTTCAACTTTTTAAAAATCAAGCCTTTTTGGTGCCAGGAGAAGAAAAGGCTTTACTCGACGGTCAGGAAAAATCCTGCCCAGGAACCAAAATGTTTTTTGAAGCCCAATGTTTTTTTTGAAACCAAATGCAAAAACGGACACCAGGATGAGATTAAGGATGAAATTCCATGTCTAAAAATGGTGTTGCTTCAACTTTTAAAAAATCAAGCCTTTTTGGTGCCAGGAGAAGAAAAGGCTTTACTCCACGGTCAGGAAAAATCCTGCCCAGGAACCAAAATGTTTTTTGAAGCCAAATTTTTTTTTTGAAACCAAATGCAAAAACGGACACCAGGATGAGTTTCAGGATGAAATTCCATGTCTAAAAATGGTGTTGCTTCAACTTTTTAAAAATCAAGGCTTTTTGGTGCCAGGAGAAGAAAAGGCTATACTCCATGGTCAGGAAAAATCCTGCCCAGGAACCAAAATGTTTTTTGAAGCCAAATTTTTTTTTTGAAACCAAATGCAAAAACGGACACCAGGATGAGATTAAGGATGAAATTCCATGTCTAAAAATGGTGTTGCTTCAACTTTTTAAAAATCAAGCCTTTTTGGTGCCAGGAGAAGAAAAGGCTTTACTCCACGGTCAGGAAAAATCCTGCCCAGGAACCAAAATGTTTTTTGAAGCCAATTTTTTTTTTTGAAACCAAATACAAAAACGGACACCAGGATGAGTTTCAGGATGAAATTCCATGTCTAAAAATAGTGTTCCTTCAACTTTTTAAAAATCAAGCCTTTTTGGTGCCAGGAGAAGAAAAGGCTTTACTCCACGGTCAGGAAAAATCCTGCCCAGGAACCAAAATGTTTTTTGAAGCCAAATTTTTTTTTTGAAACCAAATGCAAAAACGGACACCAGGATGAGATTAAGGATGAAATTCCATGTCTAAAAATGGTGTTGCTTCAACTTTTTAAAAATCAAGCCTTTTTGGTGCCAGGAGAAGAAAAGGCTTTACTCCACGGTCAGGAAAAATCCTGCCCAGGAACCAAAATGTTTTTTGAAGCCAATTTTTTTTTTGAAACCAAATACAAAAACGGACACCAGGATGAGATTAAGGATGAAATTCCATGTCTAAAAATGGTGTTGCTTCAACTTTTTAAAAATCAAGCCTTTTTGGTGCCAGGAGAAGAAAAGGCTTTACTCCACGGTCAGGAAAAATCCTGCCCAGGAACCAAAATGTTTTTTGAAGCCAAATTTTTTTTTTGAAGCCAAATGCAAAAACGGACACCAGGATGAGTTTCAGGATGAAATTCCATGTCTAAAAATGGTGTTGTTTCAACTTTTTAAAAATCAAGCCTTTTTGGTGCCAGGAGAAGAAAAGGCTATACTCCACGGTCAGGAAAAATCCTGCCCAGGAACCAAAATGTTTTTTGAAGCCAAATTTTTTTTTTGAAACCAAATGCAAAAACGGACACCAGGATGAGATTAAGGATGAAATTCCATGTCTAAAAATGGTGTTGCTTCAACTTTTTAAAAATCAAGCCTTTTTGGTGCCAGGAGAAGAAAAGGCTTTACTCCACGGTCAGGAAAAATCCTGCCCAGGAAACAAAATGTTTTTTGAAGCTAATTTTTTTTTTTTGAAACCAAATACAAAAACGGACACCAGGATGAGTTTCAGGATGAAATTCCATGTCTAAAAATGGTGTTGCTTCAACTTTTTAAAAATCAAGCCTTTTTGGTGCCAGGAGAAGAAAAGGCTTTACTCCACGGTCAGGAAAAATCCTGCCCAGGAACCAAAATGTTTTTTGAAGCCAAATTTTTTTTTTGAAACCAAATGCAAAAACGGACACCAGGATGAGATTAAGGATGAAATTCCATGTCTAAAAATGGTGTTGCTTCAACTTTTTAAAAATCAAGCCTTTTTGGTGCCAGGAGAAGAAAAGGCTTTACTCCACGGTCAGGAAAAATCCTGCCCAGGAACCAAAATGTTTTTTGAAGCCAATTTTTTTTTTGAAACCAAATACAAAAACGGACACCAGGATGAGATTAAGGATGAAATTCCATGTCTAAAAATGGTGTTGCTTCAACTTTTTAAAAATCAAGCCTTTTTGGTGCCAGGAGAAGAAAAGGCTTTACTCCACGGTCAGGAAAAATCCTGCCCAGGAACCAAAATGTTTTTTGAAGCCAAATTTTTTTTTTGAAACCAAATGCAAAAACGGACACCAGGATGAGTTTCAGGATGAAATTCCATGTCTAAAAATGGTGTTGCTTCAACTTTTTAAAAATCAAGGCTTTTTGGTGCCAGGAGAAGAAAAGGCTATACTCCATGGTCAGGAAAAATCCTGCCCAGGAACCAAAATGTTTTTTGAAGCCAAATTTTTTTTTTGAAACCAAATGCAAAAACGGACACCAGGATGAGATTAAGGATGAAATTCCATCTCTAAAAATGGTGTTGCTTCAACTTTTTAAAAATCAAGCCTTTTTGGTGCCAGGAGAAGAAAAGGCTTTACTCGACGGTCAGGAAAAATCCTGCCCAGGAACCAAAATGTTTTTTGAAGCCAAATGTTTTTTTTGAAACCAAATGCAAAAACGGACACCAGGATGAGATTAAGGATGAAATTCCATCTCTAAAAATGGTGTTGCTTCAACTTTTTAAAAATCAAGCCTTTTTGGTGCCAGGAGAAGAAAAGGCTTTACTCGACGGTCAGGAAAAATCCTGCCCAGGAACCAAAATGTTTTTTGAAGCCAAATGTTTTTTTTGAAACCAAATGCAAAAACGGACACCAGGATGAGATTAAGGATGAAATTCCATGTCTAAAAATGGTGTTGCTTCAACTTTTTAAAAATCAAGCCTTTTTGGTGCCAGGAGAAGAAAAGGCTTTACTCGACGGTCAGGAAAAATCCTGCCCAGGAACCAAAATGTTTTTTGAAGCCAAATTTTTTTTTTGAAACCAAATGCAAAAACGGACACCAGGATGAGTTTCAGGATGAAATTCCATGTCTAAAAATGGTGTTGCTTCAACTTTTTAAAAATCAAGGCTTTTTGGTGCCAGGAGAAGAAAAGGCTATACTCCATGGTCAGGAAAAATCCTGCCCAGGAACCAAAATGTTTTTTGAAGCCAAATTTTTTTTTTGAAACCAAATGCAAAAACGGACACCAGGATGAGATTAAGGATGAAATTCCATCTCTAAAAATGGTGTTGCTTCAACTTTTTAAAAATCAAGCCTTTTTGGTGCCAGGAGAAGAAAAGGCTTTACTCCACGGTCAGGAAAAATCCTGCCCAGGAACCAAAATGTTTTTTGAAGCCAAATGTTTTTTTTGAAACCAAATGCAAAAACGGACACCAGGATGAGATTAAGGATGAAATTCCATGTCTAAAAATGGTGTTGCTTCAACTTTTTAAAAATCAAGCCTTTTTGGTGCCAGGAGAAGAAAAGGCTTTACTCCACGGTCAGGAAAAATCCTGCCCAGGAACCAAAATGTTTTTTGAAGCCAATTTTTTTTTTGAAACCAAATACAAAAACGGACACCAGGATGAGATTAAGGATGAAATTCCATGTCTAAAAATGGTGTTGCTTCAACTTTTTAAAAATCAAGCCTTTTTGGTGCCAGGAGAAGAAAAGGCTATACTCCACGGTCAGGAAAAATCCTGCCCAGGAACCAAAATGTTTTTTGAAGCCAAATTTTTTTTTTGAAACCAAATGCAAAAACGGACACCAGGATTAGTTTCCTGATGAAATTCCATGTCTAAAAATGGTGTTGCTTCAACTTTTTAAAAATCAAGCCTTTTTGGTGCCAGGAGAAGAAAAGGCTTTACTCGACGGTCAGGAAAAATCCTGCCCAGGAACCAAAATGTTTTTTGAAGCCAAATGTTTTTTTTGAAACCAAATGCAAAAACGGACACCAGGATGAGATTAAGGATGAAATTCCATGTCTAAAAATGGTGTTGCTTCAACTTTTTAAAAATCAAGCCTTTTTGGTGCCAGGAGAAGAAAAGGCTTTACTCCACGGTCAGGAAAAATCCTGCCCAGGAACCAAAATGTTTTTTGAAGCCAAATGTTTTTTTTGAAACCAAATGCAAAAACGGACACCAGGATGAGATTAAGGATGAAATTCCATGTCTAAAAATGGTGTTGCTTCAACTTTTTAAAAATCAAGCCTTTTTGGTGCCAGGAGAAGAAAAGGCTTTACTCCACGGTCAGGAAAAATCCTGCCCAGGAACCAAAATGTTTTTTGAAGCCAAATTTTTTTTTTGAAACCAAATGCAAAAACGGACACCAGGATGAGTTTCAGGATGAAATTCCATGTCTAAAAATGGTGTTGCTTCAACTTTTTAAAAATCAAGCCTTTTTGGTGCCAGGAGAAAAAAAGGCTATACTCCACGGTCAGGAAAAATCCTGCCCAGGAACCAAAATGTTTTTTGAAGCCAAATTTTTTTTTGAAACCAAATGCAAAAACGGACACCAGGATGAGATTAAGGATGAAATTCCATGTCTAAAAATGGTGTTGCTTCAACTTTTTAAAAATCAAGCCTTTTTGGTGCCAGGAGAAGAAAAGGCTTTACTCGACGGTCAGGAAAAATCCTGCCCAGGAACCAAAATGTTTTTTGAAGCCAAATGTTTTTTTTGAAACCAAATGCAAAAACGGACACCAGGATGAGATTAAGGATGAAATTCCATGTCTAAAAATGGTGTTGCTTCAACTTTTTAAAAATCAAGCCTTTTTGGTGCCAGGAGAAGAAAAGGCTTTACTCCACGGTCAGGAAAAATCCTGCCCAGGAACCAAAATGTTTTTTGAAGCCAAATTTTTTTTTTGAAACCAAATGCAAAAACGGACACCAGGATGAGTTTCAGGATGAAATTCCATGTCTAAAAATGGTGTTGCTTCAACTTTTTAAAAATCAAGCCTTTTTGGTGCCAGGAGAAGAAAAGGCTATACTCCACGGTCAGGAAAAATCCTGCCCAGGAACCAAAATGTTTTTTGAAGCCAATTTTTTTTTTTGAAACCAAATACAAAAACGGACACCAGGATGAGTTTCAGGATGAAATTCCATGTCTAAAAATGGTGTTGCTTCAACTTTTTAAAAATCAAGCCTTTTTGGTGCCAGGAGAAGAAAAGGCTATACTCCACGGTCAGGAAAAATCCTGCCCAGGAACCAAAATGTTTTTTGAAGCCAAATTTTTTTTTTGAAACCAAATGCAAAAACGGACACCAGGATGAGATTAAGGATGAAATTCCATGTCTAAAAATGGTGTTGCTTCAACTTTTTAAAAATCAAGCCTTTTTGGTGCCAGGAGAAGAAAAGGCTTTACTCCACGGTCAGGAAAAATCCTGCCCAGGAACCAAAATGTTTTTTGAAGCCAATTTTTTTTTTGAAACCAAATACAAAAACGGACACCAGGATGAGATTAAGGATGAAATTCCATGTCTAAAAATGGTGTTGCTTCAACTTTTTAAAAATCAAGCCTTTTTGGTGCCAGGAGAAGAAAAGGCTATACTCCACGGTCAGGAAAAATCCTGCCCAGGAACCAAAATGTTTTTTGAAGCCAAATTTTTTTTTTGAAACCAAATGCAAAAACGGACACCAGGATTAGTTTCCTGATGAAATTCCATGTCTAAAAATGGTGTTGCTTCAACTTTTTAAAAATCAAGCCTTTTTGGTGCCAGGAGAAGAAAAGGCTTTACTCGACGGTCAGGAAAAATCCTGCCCAGGAACCAAAATGTTTTTTGAAGCCAAATGTTTTTTTTGAAACCAAATGCAAAAACGGACACCAGGATGAGATTAAGGATGAAATTCCATGTCTAAAAATGGTGTTGCTTCAACTTTTTAAAAATCAAGCCTTTTTGGTGCCAGGAGAAGAAAAGGCTTTACTCCACGGTCAGGAAAAATCCTGCCCAGGAACCAAAATGTTTTTTGAAGCCAAATTTTTTTTTGAAACCAAATGCAAAAACGGACACCAGGATGAGATTAAGGATGAAATTCCATGTCTAAAAATGGTGTTGCTTCAACTTTTTAAAAATCAAGCCTTTTTGGTGCCAGGAGAAGAAAAGGCTTTACTCGACGGTCAGGAAAAATCCTGCCCAGGAACCAAAATGTTTTTTGAAGCCAAATTTTTTTTTTGAAACCAAATGCAAAAACGGACACCAGGATGAGATTAAGGATGAAATTCCATGTCTAAAAATGGTGTTGCTTCAACTTTTTAAAAATCAAGCCTTTTTGGTGCCAGGAGAAGAAAAGGCTTTACTCCACGGTCAGGAAAAATCCTGCCCAGGAACCAAAATGTTTTTTGAAGCCAAATTTTTTTTTTGAAACCAAATGCAAAAACGGACACCAGGATGAGTTTCAGGATGAAATTCCATGTCTAAAAATGGTGTTGCTTCAACTTTTTAAAAATCAAGCCTTTTTGGTGCCAGGAGAAGAAAAGGCTATACTCCACGGTCAGGAAAAATCCTGCCCAGGAACCAAAATGTTTTTTGAAGCCAATTTTTTTTTTTGAAACCAAATACAAAAACGGACACCAGGATGAGTTTCAGGATGAAATTCCATGTCTAAAAATGGTGTTGCTTCAACTTTTTAAAAATCAAGCCTTTTTGGTGCCAGGAGAAGAAAAGGCTATACTCCACGGTCAGGAAAAATCCTGCCCAGGAACCAAAATGTTTTTTGAAGCCAAATTTTTTTTTTGAAACCAAATGCAAAAACGGACACCAGGATGAGATTAAGGATGAAATTCCATGTCTAAAAATGGTGTTGCTTCAACTTTTTAAAAATCAAGCCTTTTTGGTGCCAGGAGAAGAAAAGGCTTTACTCCACGGTCAGGAAAAATCCTGCCCAGGAACCAAAACGTTTTTTGAAGCCAAATTTTTTTTTTTGAAACCAAATACAAAAACGGACACCAGGATGAGTTTCAGGATGAAATTCCATGTCTAAAAATGGTGTTGCTTCAACTTTTTAAAAATCAAGCCTTTTTGGTGCCAGGAGAAGAAAAGGCTTTACTCCACGGTCAGGAAAAATCCTGCCCAGGAACCAAAATGTTTTTTGAAGCCAATTTTTTTTTTTGAAACCAAATGCAAAAACGGACACCAGGATGAGATTAAGGATGAAATTCCATGTCTAAAAATGGTGTTGCTTCAACTTTTTAAAAATCAAGCCTTTTTGGTGCCAGGAGAAGAAAAGGCTTTACTCCACGGTCAGGAAAAATCCTGCCCAGGAACCAAAACGTTTTTTGAAGCCAAATTTTTTTTTTTGAAACCAAATACAAAAACGGACACCAGGATGAGTTTCAGGATGAAATTCCATGTCTAAAAATGGTGTTGCTTCAACTTTTTAAAAATCAAGCCTTTTTGGTGACAGGAGAAGAAAAGGCTTTACTCCACGGTCAGGAAAAATCCTGCCCAGGAACCAAAATGTTTTTTGAAGCCAATTTTTTTTTTTGAAACCAAATGCAAAAACGGACACCAGGATGAGTTTCAGGATGAAATTCCATGTCTAAAAATGGTGTTGCTTCAACTTTTTAAAAATCAAGCCTTTTTGGTGCCAGGAGAAGAAAAGGCTATACTCCACGGTCAGGAAAAATCCTGCCCAGGAACCAAAATGTTTTTTGAAGCCAAATGTTTTTTTTGAAACCAAATGCAAAAACGGACACCAGGATGAGATTAAGGATGAAATTCCATGTCTAAAAATGGTGTTGCTTCAACTTTTTAAAAATCAAGCCTTTTTGGTGCCAGGAGAAGAAAAGGCTTTACTCGACGGTCAGGAAAAATCCTGCCCAGGAACCAAAATGTTTTTTGAAGCCAAATTTTTTTTTTGAAACCAAATGCAAAAACGGACACCAGGATGAGTTTCAGGATGAAATTCCATGTCTAAAAATGGTGTTGCTTCAACTTTTTAAAAATCAAGCCTTTTTGGTGCCAGGAGAAGAAAAGGCTATACTCCACGGTCAGGAAAAATCCTGCCCAGGAACCAAAATGTTTTTTGAAGCCAATTTTTTTTTTTTGAAACCAAATACAAAAACGGACACCAGGATGAGTTTCAGGATGAAATTCCATGTCTAAAAATGGTGTTGCTTCAACTTTTTAAAAATCAAGCCTTTTTGGTGCCAGGAGAAGAAAAGGCTATACTCCACGGTCAGGAAAAATCCTGCCCAGGAACCAAAATGTTTTTTGAAGCCAAATTTTTTTTTTGAAACCAAATGCAAAAACGGACACCAGGATGAGATTAAGGATGAAATTCCATGTCTAAAAATGGTGTTGCTTCAACTTTTTAAAAATCAAGCCTTTTTGGTGCCAGGAGAAGAAAAGGCTTTACTCCACGGTCAGGAAAAATCCTGCCCAGGAAACAAAATGTTTTTTGAAGCCAATTTTTTTTTTTGAAACCAAATACAAAAACGGACACCAGGATGAGTTTCAGGATGAAATTCCATGTCTAAAAATGGTGTTGCTTCAACTTTTTAAAAATCAAGCCTTTTTGGTGCCAGGAGAAGAAAAGGCTTTACTCCACGGTCAGGAAAAATCCTGCCCAGGAACCAAAATGTTTTTTGAAGCCAATTTTTTTTTTTGAAACCAAATGCAAAAACGGACACCAGGATGAGATTAAGGATGAAATTCCATGTCTAAAAATGGTGTTGCTTCAACTTTTTAAAAATCAAGCCTTTTTGGTGCCAGGAGAAGAAAAGGCTTTTACTCCACGGTCAGGAAAAATCCTGCCCAGGAACCAAAATGTTTTTTGAAGCCAAATTTTTTTTTTTGAAACCAAATACAAAAACGGACACCAGGATGAGTTTCAGGATGAAATTCCATGTCTAAAAATGGTGTTGCTTCAACTTTTTAAAAATCAAGCCTTTTTGGTGCCAGGAGAAGAAAAGGCTTTACTCCACGGTCAGGAAAAATCCTGCCCAGGAACCAAAATGTTTTTTGAAGCCAAATTTTTTTTTTGAAACCAAATGCAAAAACGGACACCAGGATGAGATTAAGGATGAAATTCCATGTCTAAAAATGGTGTTGCTTCAACTTTTTAAAAATCAAGCCTTTTTGGTGCCAGGAGAAGAAAAGGCTTTACTCCACGGTCAGGAAAAATTCTGCCCAGGAACCAAAATGTTTTTTGAAGCCAAATTTTTTTTTTGAAACCAAATGCAAAAACGGACACCAGGATGAGATTAAGGATGAAATTCCATGTCTAAAAATGGTGTTGCTTCAACTTTTTAAAAATCAAGCCTTTTTGGTGCCAGGAGAAGAAAAGGCTTTACTCCACGGTCAGGAAAAATCCTGCCCAGGAACCAAAATGTTTTTTGAAGCCAAATTTTTTTTTTGAAACCAAATGCAAAAACGGACACCAGGATGAGTTTCAGGATGAAATTCCATGTCTAAAAATGGTGTTGCTTCAACTTTTTAAAAATCAAGCCTTTTTGGTGCCAGGAGAAGAAAAGGCTATACTGCACGGTCAGGAAAAATCCTGCCCAGGAACCAAAATGGTTTTTGAAGCCAAATTTTTTTTTGAAACCAAATGCAAAAACGGACACCAGGATGAGATTAAGGATGAAATTCCATGTCTAAAAATGGTGTTGCTTCAACTTTTTAAAAATCAAGCCTTTTTGGTGCCAGGAGAAGAAAAGGCTTTACTCGACGGTCAGGAAAAATCCTGCCCAGGAACCAAAATGTTTTTTGAAGCCAAATTTTTTTTTTGAAACCAAATGCAAAAACGGACACCAGGATGAGTTTCAGGATGAAATTCCATGTCTAAAAATGGTGTTGCTTCAACTTTTTAAAAATCAAGCCTTTTTGGTGCCAGGAGAAGAAAAGGCTATACTCCACGGTCAGGAAAAATCCTGCCCAGGAACCAAAATGTTTTTTGAAGCCAATTTTTTTTTTTTGAAACCAAATACAAAAACGGACACCAGGATGAGTTTCAGGATGAAATTCCATGTCTAAAAATGGTGTTGCTTCAACTTTTTAAAAATCAAGCCTTTTTGGTGCCAGGAGAAGAAAAGGCTATACTCCACGGTCAGGAAAAATCCTGCCCAGGAACCAAAATGTTTTTTGAAGCCAAATTTTTTTTTTGAAACCAAATGCAAAAACGGACACCAGGATGAGATTAAGGATGAAATTCCATGTCTAAAAATGGTGTTGCTTCAACTTTTTAAAAATCAAGCCTTTTTGGTGCCAGGAGAAGAAAAGGCTTTACTCCACGGTCAGGAAAAATCCTGCCCAGGAAACAAAATGTTTTTTGAAGCCAATTTTTTTTTTTGAAACCAAATACAAAAACGGACACCAGGATGAGTTTCAGGATGAAATTCCATGTCTAAAAATGGTGTTGCTTCAACTTTTTAAAAATCAAGCCTTTTTGGTGCCAGGAGAAGAAAAGGCTTTACTCCACGGTCAGGAAAAATCCTGCCCAGGAACCAAAATGTTTTTTGAAGCCAATTTTTTTTTTTGAAACCAAATGCAAAAACGGACACCAGGATGAGATTAAGGATGAAATTCCATGTCTAAAAATGGTGTTGCTTCAACTTTTTAAAAATCAAGCCTTTTTGGTGCCAGGAGAAGAAAAGGCTTTTACTCCACGGTCAGGAAAAATCCTGCCCAGGAACCAAAACGTTTTTTGAAGCCAAATTTTTTTTTTTGAAACCAAATACAAAAACGGACACCAGGATGAGTTTCAGGATGAAATTCCATGTCTAAAAATGGTGTTGCTTCAACTTTTTAAAAATCAAGCCTTTTTGGTGCCAGGAGAAGAAAAGGCTTTACTCCACGGTCAGGAAAAATCCTGCCCAGGAACCAAAATGTTTTTTGAAGCCAAATTTTTTTTTTGAAACCAAATGCAAAAACGGACACCAGGATGAGATTAAGGATGAAATTCCATGTCTAAAAATGGTGTTGCTTCAACTTTTTAAAAATCAAGCCTTTTTGGTGCCAGGAGAAGAAAAGGCTTTACTCCACGGTCAGGAAAAATTCTGCCCAGGAACCAAAATGTTTTTTGAAGCCAAATTTTTTTTTTGAAACCAAATGCAAAAACGGACACCAGGATGAGATTAAGGATGAAATTCCATGTCTAAAAATGGTGTTGCTTCAACTTTTTAAAAATCAAGCCTTTTTGGTGCCAGGAGAAGAAAAGGCTTTACTCCACGGTCAGGAAAAATCCTGCCCAGGAACCAAAATGTTTTTTGAAGCCAAATTTTTTTTTTGAAACCAAATGCAAAAACGGACACCAGGATGAGATTAAGGATGAAATTCCATGTCTAAAAATGGTGTTGCTTCAACTTTTTAAAAATCAAGCCTTTTTGGTGCCAGGAGAAGAAAAGGCTATACTCCACGGTCAGGAAAAATCCTGCCCAGGAACCAAAATGTTTTTTGAAGCCAAATTTTTTTTTTGAAACCAAATGCAAAAACGGACACCAGGATGAGTTTCAGGATGAAATTCCATGTCTAAAAATGGTGTTGCTTCAACTTTTTAAAAATCAAGCCTTTTTGGTGACAGGAGAAGAAAAGGCTTTACTCCACGGTCAGGAAAAATCCTGCCCAGGAACCAAAATGTTTTTTGAAGCCAAATTTTTTTTTTGAAACCAAATGCAAAAACGGACACCAGGATGAGTTTCAGGATGAAATTCCATGTCTAAAAATTGTGTTGCTTCAACTTTTTAAAAATCAAGCCTTTTTGGTGCCAGGAGAAGAAAAGGCTATACTCCACGGTCAGGAAAAATCCTGCCCAGGAACCAAAATGTTTTTTGAAGCCAAATGTTTTTTTTGAAACCAAATGCAAAAACGGACACCAGGATGAGATTAAGGATGAAATTCCATGTCTAAAAATGGTGTTGCTTCAACTTTTTAAAAATCAAGCCTTTTTGGTGCCAGGAGAAGAAAAGGCTTTACTCCACGGTCAGGAAAAATCCTGCCCAGGAACCAAAATGTTTTTTGAAGCCAAATGTTTTTTTTGAAACCAAATGCAAAAACGGACACCAGGATGAGATTAAGGATGAAATTCCATGTCTAAAAATGGTGTTGCTTCAACTTTTTAAAAATCAAGCCTCTTTGGTGCCAGGAGAAGAAAAGGCTTTACTCCACGGTCAGGAAAAATCCTGCCCAGGAACCAAAATGTTTTTTGAAGCCAAATTTTTTTTTTGAAACCAAATGCAAAAACGGACACCAGGATGAGTTTCAGGATGAAATTCCATGTCTAAAAATGGTGTTGCTTCAACTTTTTAAAAATCAAGCCTTTTTGGTGCCAGGAGAAGAAAAGGCTATACTCCACGGTCAGGAAAAATCCTGCCCAGGAACCAAAATGTTTTTTGAAGCCAAATTTTTTTTTTGAAACCAAATGCAAAAACGGACACCAGGATGAGTTTCAGGATGAAATTCCATGTCTAAAAATGGTGTTGCTTCAACTTTTTAAAAATCAAGCCTTTTTGGTGCCAGGAGAAGAAAAGGCTTGACTCCACGGTCAGGAAAAATCCTGCCCAGGAACCAAAATGTTTTTTGAAGCCAAATTTTTTTTTTGAAACCAAATGCAAAAACGGACACCAGGATGAGATTAAGGATGAAATTCCATGTCTAAAAATGGTGTTGCTTCAACTTTTTAAAAATCAAGCCTTTTTGGTGCCAGGAGAAGAAAAGGCTTTACTCCACGGTCAGGAAAAATCCTGCCCAGGAACCAAAATGTTTTTTGAAGCCAAATTTTTTTTTTGAAACCAAATGCAAAAACGGACACCAGGATGAGTTTCAGGATGAAATTCCATGTCTAAAAATGGTGTTGCTTCAACTTTTTAAAAATCAAGCCTTTTTGGTGCCAGGAGAAGAAAAGGCTATACTCCACGGTCAGGAAAAATCCTGCCCAGGAACCAAAATGTTTTTTGAAGCCAAATTTTTTTTTGAAACCAAATGCAAAAACGGACACCAGGATGAGATTAAGGATGAAATTCCATGTCTAAAAATGGTGTTGCTTCAACTTTTTAAAAATCAAGCCTTTTTGGTGCCAGGAGAAGAAAAGGCTTTACTCGACGGTCAGGAAAAATCCTGCCCAGGAACCAAAATGTTTTTTGAAGCCAAATGTTTTTTTTGAAACCAAATGCAAAAACGGACACCAGGATGAGATTAAGGATGAAATTCCATGTCTAAAAATGGTGTTGCTTCAACTTTTTAAAAATCAAGCCTTTTTGGTGCCAGGAGAAGAAAAGGCTTTACTCCACGGTCAGGAAAAATCCTGCCCAGGAACCAAAATGTTTTTTGAAGCCAAATTTTTTTTTTGAAACCAAATGCAAAAACGGACACCAGGATGAGTTTCAGGATGAAATTCCATGTCTAAAAATGGTGTTGCTTCAACTTTTTAAAAATCAAGCCTTTTTGGTGCCAGGAGAAAAAAAGGCTATACTCCACGGTCAGGAAAAATCCTGCCCAGGAACGAAAATGTTTTTTGAAGCCAAATTTTTTTTTGAAACCAAATGCAAAAACGGACACCAGGATGAGATTAAGGATGAAATTCCATGTCTAAAAATGGTGTTGCTTCAACTTTTTAAAAATCAAGCCTTTTTGGTGCCAGGAGAAGAAAAGGCTTTACTCGACGGTCAGGAAAAATCCTGCCCAGGAACCAAAATGTTTTTTGAAGCCAAATGTTTTTTTTGAAACCAAATGCAAAAACGGACACCAGGATGAGATTAAGGATGAAATTCCATGTCTAAAAATGGTGTTGCTTCAACTTTTTAAAAATCAAGCCTTTTTGGTGCCAGGAGAAGAAAAGGCTTTACTCCACGGTCAGGAAAAATTCTGCCCAGGAACCAAAATGTTTTTTGAAGCCAAATTTTTTTTTTGAAACCAAATGCAAAAACGGACACCAGGATGAGATTAAGGATGAAATTCCATGTCTAAAAATGGTGTTGCTTCAACTTTTTAAAAATCAAGCCTTTTTGGTGCCAGGAGAAGAAAAGGCTTTACTCCACGGTCAGGAAAAATCCTGCCCAGGAACCAAAATGTTTTTTGAAGCCAAATTTTTTTTTTGAAACCAAATGCAAAAACGGACACCAGGATGAGATTAAGGATGAAATTCCATGTCTAAAAATGGTGTTGCTTCAACTTTTTAAAAATCAAGCCTTTTTGGTGCCAGGAGAAGAAAAGGCTATACTCCACGGTCAGGAAAAATCCTGCCCAGGAACCAAAATGTTTTTTGAAGCCAAATTTTTTTTTTGAAACCAAATGCAAAAACGGACACCAGGATGAGTTTCAGGATGAAATTCCATGTCTAAAAATGGTGTTGCTTCAACTTTTTAAAAATCAAGCCTTTTTGGTGACAGGAGAAGAAAAGGCTTTACTCCACGGTCAGGAAAAATCCTGCCCAGGAACCAAAATGTTTTTTGAAGCCAAATTTTTTTTTTGAAACCAAATGCAAAAACGGACACCAGGATGAGTTTCAGGATGAAATTCCATGTCTAAAAATTGTGTTGCTTCAACTTTTTAAAAATCAAGCCTTTTTGGTGCCAGGAGAAGAAAAGGCTATACTCCACGGTCAGGAAAAATCCTGCCCAGGAACCAAAATGTTTTTTGAAGCCAAATGTTTTTTTTGAAACCAAATGCAAAAACGGACACCAGGATGAGATTAAGGATGAAATTCCATGTCTAAAAATGGTGTTGCTTCAACTTTTTAAAAATCAAGCCTTTTTGGTGCCAGGAGAAGAAAAGGCTTTACTCCACGGTCAGGAAAAATCCTGCCCAGGAACCAAAATGTTTTTTGAAGCCAAATGTTTTTTTTGAAACCAAATGCAAAAACGGACACCAGGATGAGATTAAGGATGAAATTCCATGTCTAAAAATGGTGTTGCTTCAACTTTTTAAAAATCAAGCCTCTTTGGTGCCAGGAGAAGAAAAGGCTTTACTCCACGGTCAGGAAAAATCCTGCCCAGGAACCAAAATGTTTTTTGAAGCCAAATTTTTTTTTTGAAACCAAATGCAAAAACGGACACCAGGATGAGTTTCAGGATGAAATTCCATGTCTAAAAATGGTGTTGCTTCAACTTTTTAAAAATCAAGCCTTTTTGGTGCCAGGAGAAGAAAAGGCTATACTCCACGGTCAGGAAAAATCCTGCCCAGGAACCAAAATGTTTTTTGAAGCCAAATTTTTTTTTTGAAACCAAATGCAAAAACGGACACCAGGATGAGTTTCAGGATGAAATTCCATGTCTAAAAATGGTGTTGCTTCAACTTTTTAAAAATCAAGCCTTTTTGGTGCCAGGAGAAGAAAAGGCTTGACTCCACGGTCAGGAAAAATCCTGCCCAGGAACCAAAATGTTTTTTGAAGCCAAATTTTTTTTTTGAAACCAAATGCAAAAACGGACACCAGGATGAGATTAAGGATGAAATTCCATGTCTAAAAATGGTGTTGCTTCAACTTTTTAAAAATCAAGCCTTTTTGGTGCCAGGAGAAGAAAAGGCTTTACTCCACGGTCAGGAAAAATCCTGCCCAGGAACCAAAATGTTTTTTGAAGCCAAATTTTTTTTTTGAAACCAAATGCAAAAACGGACACCAGGATGAGTTTCAGGATGAAATTCCATGTCTAAAAATGGTGTTGCTTCAACTTTTTAAAAATCAAGCCTTTTTGGTGCCAGGAGAAGAAAAGGCTATACTCCACGGTCAGGAAAAATCCTGCCCAGGAACCAAAATGTTTTTTGAAGCCAAATTTTTTTTTGAAACCAAATGCAAAAACGGACACCAGGATGAGATTAAGGATGAAATTCCATGTCTAAAAATGGTGTTGCTTCAACTTTTTAAAAATCAAGCCTTTTTGGTGCCAGGAGAAGAAAAGGCTTTACTCGACGGTCAGGAAAAATCCTGCCCAGGAACCAAAATGTTTTTTGAAGCCAAATGTTTTTTTTGAAACCAAATGCAAAAACGGACACCAGGATGAGATTAAGGATGAAATTCCATGTCTAAAAATGGTGTTGCTTCAACTTTTTAAAAATCAAGCCTTTTTGGTGCCAGGAGAAGAAAAGGCTTTACTCCACGGTCAGGAAAAATCCTGCCCAGGAACCAAAATGTTTTTTGAAGCCAAATTTTTTTTTTGAAACCAAATGCAAAAACGGACACCAGGATGAGTTTCAGGATGAAATTCCATGTCTAAAAATGGTGTTGCTTCAACTTTTTAAAAATCAAGCCTTTTTGGTGCCAGGAGAAAAAAAGGCTATACTCCACGGTCAGGAAAAATCCTGCCCAGGAACGAAAATGTTTTTTGAAGCCAAATTTTTTTTTGAAACCAAATGCAAAAACGGACACCAGGATGAGATTAAGGATGAAATTCCATGTCTAAAAATGGTGTTGCTTCAACTTTTTAAAAATCAAGCCTTTTTGGTGCCAGGAGAAGAAAAGGCTTTACTCGACGGTCAGGAAAAATCCTGCCCAGGAACCAAAATGTTTTTTGAAGCCAAATGTTTTTTTTGAAACCAAATGCAAAAACGGACACCAGGATGAGATTAAGGATGAAATTCCATGTCTAAAAATGGTGTTGCTTCAACTTTTTAAAAATCAAGCCTTTTTGGTGCCAGGAGAAGAAAAGGCTTTACTCCACGGTCAGGAAAAATCCTGCCCAGGAACCAAAATGTTTTTTGAAGCCAATTTTTTTTTTGAAACCAAATACAAAAATGGACACCAGGATGAGATTAAGGATGAAATTCCATGTCTAAAAATGGTGTTGCTTCAACTTTTTAAAAATCAAGCCTTTTTGGTGCCAGGAGAAGAAACGGCTTTACTCGACGGTCAGGAAAAATCCTGCCCAGGAACCAAAATGTTTTTTGAAGCCAAATGTTTTTTTTGAAACCAAATGCAAAAACGGACACCAGGATGAGATTAAGGATGAAATTCCATGTCTAAAAATGGTGTTGCTTCAACTTTTTAAAAATCAAGCCTTTTTGGTGCCAGGAGAAGAAAAGGCTATACTCCACGGTCAGGAAAAATCCTGCCCAGGAACCAAAATGTTTTTTGAAGCCAATTTTTTTTTTTTGAAACCAAATACAAAAACGGACACCAGGATGAGTTTCAGGATGAAATTCCATGTCTAAAAATGGTGTTGCTTCAACTTTTTAAAAATCAAGCCTTTTTGGTGCCAGGAGAAGAAAAGGCTTTACTCCACGGTCAGGAAAAATCCTGCCCAGGAACCAAAACGTTTTTTGAAGCCAAATTTTTTTTTTGAAACCAAATGCAAAAACGGACACCAGGATGAGTTTCAGGATGAAATTCCATGTCTAAAAATGGTGTTGCTTCAACTTTTTAAAAATCAAGCCTTTTTGGTGCCAGGAGAAGAAAAGGCTATACTCCACGGTCAGGAAAAATCCTGCCCAGGAACCAAAATGTTTTTTGAAGCCAAATGTTTTTTTTGAAACCAAATGCAAAAACGGACACCAGGATGAGATTAAGGATGAAATTCCATGTCTAAAAATGGTGTTGCTTCAACTTTTTAAAAATCAAGCCTTTTTGGTGCCAGGAGAAGAAAAGGCTTTACTCCACGGTCAGGAAAAATCCTGCCCAGGAACCAAAATGTTTTTTGAAGCCAAATGTTTTTTTTGAAACCAAATGCAAAAACGGACACCAGGATGAGATTAAGGATGAAATTCCATGTCTAAAAATGGTGTTGCTTCAACTTTTTAAAAATCAAGCCTCTTTGGTGCCAGGAGAAGAAAAGGCTATACTCCACGGTCAGGAAAAATCCTGCCCAGGAACCAAAATGTTTTTTGAAGCCAAATTTTTTTTTTGAAACCAAATGCAAAAACGGACACCAGGATGAGTTTCAGGATGAAATTCCATGTCTAAAAATGGTGTTGCTTCAACTTTTTAAAAATCAAGCCTTTTTGGTGCCAGGAGAAGAAAAGGCTATACTCCACGGTCAGGAAAAATCCTGCCCAGGAACCAAAATGTTTTTTGAAGCCAAATGTTTTTTTTGAAACCAAATGCAAAAACGGACACCAGGATGAGATTAAGGATGAAATTCCATGTCTAAAAATGGTGTTGCTTCAACTTTTTAAAAATCAAGCCTTTTTGGTGCCAGGAGAAGAAAAGGCTTTACTCCACGGTCAGGAAAAATCCTGCCCAGGAACCAAAATGTTTTTTGAAGCCAAATTTTTTTTTTGAAACCAAATGCAAAAACGGACACCAGGAAGAGTTTCAGGATGAAATTCCATGTCTAAAAATGGTGTTGCTTCAACTTTTTAAAAATCAAGCCTTTTTGGTGCCAGGAGAAGAAAAGGCTATACTCCACGGTCAGGAAAAATCCTGCCCAGGAACCAAAATGTTTTTTGAAGCCAAATTTTTTTTTTTGAAACCAAATGCAAAAACGGACACCAGGATGAGATTAAGGATGAAATTCCATGTCTAAAAATGGTGTTGCTTCAACTTTTTAAAAATCAAGCCTTTTTGGTGCCAGGAGAAGAAAAGGCTTTACTCCACGGTCAGGAAAAATCCTGCCCAGGAACCAAAATGTTTTTTGAAGCCAAATTTTTTTTTTGAAACCAAATGCAAAAACGGACACCAGGATGAGTTTCAGGATGAAATTCCATGTCTAAAAATGGTGTTGCTTCAACTTTTTAAAAATCAAGCCTTTTTGGTGCCAGGAGAAGAAAAGGCTATACTCCACGGTCAGGAAAAATCCTGCCCAGGAACCAAAATGTTTTTTGAAGCCAAATGTTTTTTTTGAAACCAAATGCAAAAACGGACACCAGGATGAGATTAAGGATGAAATTCCATGTCTAAAAATGGTGTTGCTTCAACTTTTTAAAAATCAAGCCTTTTTGGTGCCAGGAGAAGAAAAGGCTTTACTCCACGGTCAGGAAAAATCCTGCCCAGGAACCAAAATGTTTTTTGAAGCCAAATGTTTTTTTTGAAACCAAATGCAAAAACGGACACCAGGATGAGATTAAGGATGAAATTCCATGTCTAAAAATGGTGTTGCTTCAACTTTTTAAAAATCAAGCCTCTTTGGTGCCAGGAGAAGAAAAGGCTATACTCCACGGTCAGGAAAAATCCTGCCCAGGAACCAAAATGTTTTTTGAAGCCAAATTTTTTTTTTGAAACCAAATGCAAAAACGGACACCAGGATGAGATTAAGGATGAAATTCCATGTCTAAAAATGGTGTTGCTTCAACTTTTTAAAAATCAAGCCTTTTTGGTGCAAGGAGAAGAAAAGGCTTTACTCCACGGTCAGGAAAAATCCTGCCCAGGAACCAAAATGTTTTTTGAAGCCAAATGTTTTTTTTGAAACCAAATGCAAAAACGGACACCAGGATGAGATTAAGGATGAAATTCCATGTCTAAAAATGGTGTTGCTTCAACTTTTTAAAAATCAAGCCTTTTTGGTGCCAGGAGAAGAAAAGGCTTTACTCCACGGTCAGGAAAAATCCTGCCCAGGAACCAAAATGTTTTTTGAAGCCAATTTTTTTTTTTGAAACCAAATGCAAAAACGGACACCAGGATGAGTTTCAGGATGAAATTCCATGTCTAAAAATGGTGTTGCTTCAACTTTTTAAAAATCAAGCCTTTTTGGTGCCAGGAGAAGAAAAGGCTATACTCCACGGTCAGGAAAAATCCTGCCCAGGAACCAAAATGTTTTTTGAAGCCAAATGTTTTTTTTGAAACCAAATGCAAAAACGGACACCAGGATGAGATTAAGGATGAAATTCCATGTCTAAAAATGGTGTTGCTTCAACTTTTTAAAAATCAAGCCTTTTTGGTGCCAGGAGAAGAAAAGGCTTTACTCCACGGTCAGGAAAAATCCTGCCCAGGAACCAAAATGTTTTTTGAAGCCAAATTTTTTTTTTGAAACCAAATGCAAAAACGGACACCAGGATGAGTTTCAGGATGAAATTCCATGTCTAAAAATGGTGTTGCTTCAACTTTTTAAAAATCAAGCCTTTTTGGTGCCAGGAGAAGAAAAGGCTATACTCCACGGTCAGGAAAAATCTTGCCCAGGAACCAAAATGTTTTTTGAAGCCAAATGTTTTTTTTGAAACCAAATGCAAAAACGGACACCAGGATGAGTTTCAGGATGAAATTCCATGTCTAAAAATGGTGTTGCTTCAACTTTTTAAAAATCAAGCCTTTTTGGTGCCAGGAGAATAAAAGGCTATACTCCACGGTCAGGAAAAATCCTGCCCAGGAACCAAAATGTTTTTTGAAGCCAAATGTTTTTTTTGAAACCAAATGCAAAAACGGACACCAGGATGAGATTAAGGATGAAATTCCATGTCTAAAAATGGTGTTGCTTCAACTTTTTAAAAATCAAGCCTTTTTGGTGCCAGGAGAAGAAAAGGCTTTACTCCACGGTCAGGAAAAATCCTGCCCAGGAACCAAAATGTTTTTTGAAGCCAAATTTTTTTTTTGAAACCAAATGCAAAAACGGACACCAGGATGAGTTTCAGGATGAAATTCCATGTCTAAAAATGGTGTTGCTTCAACTTTTTAAAAATCAAGCCTTTTTGGTGCCAGGAGAAGAAAAGGCTATACTCCACGGTCAGGAAAAATCCTGCCCAGGAACCAAAATGTTTTTTGAAGCCAAATTTTTTTTTTGAAACCAAATGCAAAAACGGACACCAGGATGAGATTAAGGATGAAATTCCATGTCTAAAAATGGTGTTGCTTCAACTTTTTAAAAATCAAGCCTTTTTGGTGCCAGGAGAAGAAAAGGCTTTACTCCACGGTCAGGAAAAATCCTGCCCAGGAACCAAAATGTTTTTTGAAGCCAAATTTTTTTTTTGAAACCAAATGCAAAAACGGACACCAGGATGAGTTTCAGGATGAAATTCCATGTCTAAAAATGGTGTTGCTTCAACTTTTTAAAAATCAAGCCTTTTTGGTGCCAGGAGAAGAAAAGGCTATACTCCACGGTCAGGAAAAATCCTGCCCAGCAATCAAAATGTTTTTTGAAGCCAAATTTTTTTTTTGAAACCAAATGCAAAAACGGACACCAGGATGAGATTAAGGATGAAATTCCATGTCTAAAAATGGTGTTGCTTCAACTTTTTAAAAATCAAGCCTTTTTGGTGCCAGGAGAAGAAAAGGCTTTACTCCACGGTCAGGAAAAATCCTGCCCAGGAACCAAAATGTTTTTTGAAGCCAAATTTTTTTTTTGAAACCAAATGCAAAAACGGACACCAGGATGAGATTAAGGATGAAATTCCATGTCTAAAAATGGTGTTGCTTCAACTTTTTAAAAATCAAGCCTTTTTGGTGCCAGGAGAAGAAAAGGCTTTACTCCACGGTCAGGAAAAATCCTGCCCAGGAACCAAAATGTTTTTTGAAGCCAAATTTTTTTTTTGAAACCAAATGCAAAAACGGACACCAGGATGAGTTTCAGGATGAAATTCCATGTCTAAAAATGGTGTTGCTTCAACTTTTTAAAAATCAAGCCTTTTTGGTGCCAGGAGAAGAAAAGGCTATACTCCACGGTCAGGAAAAATCCTGCCCAGGAACCAAAATGTTTTTTGAAGCCAAATGTTTTTTTTTGAAACCAAATGCAAAAACGGACACCAGGATGAGATTAAGGATGAAATTCCATGTCTAAAAATGGTGTTGCTTCAACTTTTTAAAAATCAAGCCTTTTTGGTGCCAGGAGAAGAAAAGGCTTTACTCCACGGTCAGGAAAAATCCTGCCCAGGAACCAAAATGTTTTTTGAAGCCAAATTTTTTTTTTGAAACCAAATGCAAAAACGGACACCAGGATGAGTTTCAGGATGAAATTCCATGTCTAAAAATGGTGTTGCTTCAACTTTTTAAAAATCAAGCCTTTTTGGTGCCAGGAGAAGAAAAGGCTATACTCCACGGTCAGGAAAAATCCTGCCCAGGAACCAAAATGTTTTTTGAAGCCAAATGTTTTTTTTGAAACCAAATGCAAAAACGGACACCAGGATGAGATTAAGGATGAAATTCCATGTCTAAAAATGGTGTTGCTTCAACTTTTTAAAAATCAAGCCTTTTTGGTGCCAGGAGAAGAAAAGGCTTTACTCCACGGTCAGGAAAAATCCTGCCCAGGAACCAAAATGTTTTTTGAAGCCAAATGTTTTTTTTGAAACCAAATGCAAAAACGGACACCAGGATGAGATTAAGGATGAAATTCCATGTCTAAAAATGGTGTTGCTTCAACTTTTAAAAAATCTAGCCTTTTTGGTGCCAGGAGAAGAAAAGGCTTTACTCCACGGTCAGGAAAAATCCTGCCCAGGAAACAAAATGTTTTTTGAAGCCAAATTTTTTTTTTTGAAACCTAATGCAAAAACGGACACCAGGATGAGTTTCAGGATGAAATTCCATGTCTAAAAATGGTGTTGCTTCAACTTTTTAAAAATCAAGCCTTTTTGGTGCCAGGAGAAGAAAAGGCTATACTCCACGGTCAGGAAAAATCCTGCCCAGGAACCAAAATGTTTTTTGAAGCCAAATGTTTTTTTTTGAAACCAAATGCAAAAACGGACACCAGGATGAGATTAAGGATGAAATTCCATGTCTAAAAATGGTGTTGCTTCAACTTTTTAAAAATCAAGCCTTTTTGGTGCCAGGAGAAGAAAAGGCTTTACTCCACGGTCAGGAAAAATCCTGCCCAGGAACCAAAATGTTTTTTGAAGCCAAATTTTTTTTTTGAAACCAAATGCAAAAACGGACACCAGGATGAGTTTCAGGATGAAATTCCATGTCTAAAAATGGTGTTGCTTCAACTTTTTAAAAATCAAGCCTTTTTGGTGCCAGGAGAAGAAAAGGCTATACTCCACGGTCAGGAAAAATCCTGCCCAGCAATCAAAATGTTTTTTGAAGCCAAATTTTTTTTTTGAAACCAAATGCAAAAACGGACACCAGGATGAGATTAAGGATGAAATTCCATGTCTAAAAATGGTGTTGCTTCAACTTTTTAAAAATCAAGCCTTTTTGGTGCCAGGAGAAGAAAAGGCTTTACTCCACGGTCAGGAAAAATCCTGCCCAGGAACCAAAATGTTTTTTGAAGCCAAATTTTTTTTTTGAAACCAAATGCAAAAACGGACACCAGGATGAGATTAAGGATGAAATTCCATGTCTAAAAATGGTGTTGCTTCAACTTTTTAAAAATCTAGCCTTTTTGGTGCCAGGAGAAGAAAAGGCTTTACTCCACGGTCAGGAAAAATCCTGCCCAGGAACCAAAATGTTTTTTGAAGCCAAATTTTTTTTTTTGAAACCTAATGCAAAAACGGACACCAGGATGAGTTTCAGGATGAAATTCCATGTCTAAAAATGGTGTTGCTTCAACTTTTTAAAAATCAAGCCTTTTTGGTGCCAGGAGAAGAAAAGGCTATACTCCACGGTCAGGAAAAATCCTGCCCAGGAACCAAAATGTTTTTTGAAGCCAAATGTTTTTTTTGAAACCAAATGCAAAAACGGACACCAGGATGAGATTAAGGATGAAATTCCATGTCTAAAAATGGTGTTGCTTCAACTTTTTAAAAATCAAGCCTTTTTGGTGCCAGGAGAAGAAAAGGCTTTACTCCACGGTCAGGAAAAATCCTGCCCAGGAACCAAAATGTTTTTTGAAGCCAAATTTTTTTTTTGAAACCAAATGCAAAAACGGACACCAGGATGAGTTTCAGGATGAAATTCCATGTCTAAAAATGGTGTTGCTTCAACTTTTTAAAAATCAAGCCTTTTTGGTGCCAGGAGAAGAAAAGGCTATACTCCACGGTCAGGAAAAATCCTGCCCAGGAACCAAAATGTTTTTTGAAGCCAAATGTTTTTTTTGAAACCAAATGCAAAAACGGACACCAGGATGAGATTAAGGATGAAATTCCATGTCTAAAAATGGTGTTGCTTCAACTTTTTAAAAATCAAGCCTTTTTGGTGCCAGGAGAAGAAAAGGCTTTACTCCACGGTCAGGAAAAATCCTGCCCAGGAACCAAAATGTTTTTTGAAGCCAAATTTTTTTTTTGAAACCAAATGCAAAAACGGACACCAGGATGAGTTTCAGGATGAAATTCCATGTCTAAAAATGGTGTTGCTTCAACTTTTTAAAAATCAAGCCTTTTTGGTGCCAGGAGAAGAAAAGGCTATACTCCACGGTCAGGAAAAATCCTGCCCAGCAATCAAAATGTTTTTTGAAGCCAAATTTTTTTTTTGAAACCAAATGCAAAAACGGACACCAGGATGAGATTAAGGATGAAATTCCATGTCTAAAAATGGTGTTGCTTCAACTTTTTAAAAATCAAGCCTTTTTGGTGCCAGGAGAAGAAAAGGCTTTACTCCACGGTCAGGAAAAATCCTGCCCAGGAACCAAAATGTTTTTTGAAGCCAAATTTTTTTTTTGAAACCAAATGCAAAAACGGACACCAGGATGAGATTAAGGATGAAATTCCATGTCTAAAAATGGTGTTGCTTCAACTTTTTAAAAATCAAGCCTTTTTGGTGCCAGGAGAAGAAAAGGCTTTACTCCACGGTCAGGAAAAATCCTGCCCAGGAACCAAAATGTTTTTTGAAGCCAAATTTTTTTTTTGAAACCAAATGCAAAAACGGACACCAGGATGAGTTTCAGGATGAAATTCCATGTCTAAAAATGGTGTTGCTTCAACGTTTTAAAAATCAAGCCTTTTTGGTGCCAGGAGAAGAAAAGGCTATACTCCACGGTCAGGAAAAATCCTGCCCAGCAACCAAAATGTTTTTTGAAGCCAAATGTTTTTTTTGAAACCAAATGCAAAAACGGACACCAGGATGAGATTAAGGATGAAATTCCATGTCTAAAAATAGTGTTGCTTCAACTTTTTAAAAATCAAGCCTTTTTGGTGCCAGGAGAAGAAAAGGCTTTACTCCACGGTCAGGAAAAATCCTGTCCAGGAACCAAAATGTTTTTTGAAGCCAAATTTTTTTTTTGAAACCAAATGCAAAAACGGACACCAGGATGAGTTTCAGGATGAAAATCCATGTCTAAAAATGGTGTTGCTTCAACTTTTTAAAAATCAAGCCTTTTTGGTGCCAGGAGAAGAAAAGGCTATACTCCACGGTCAGGAAAAATCCTGCCCAGGAACCAAAATGTTTTTTGAAGCCAAATGTTTTTTTTGAAACCAAATGCAAAAACGGACACCAGGATGAGATTAAGGATGAAATTCCATGTCTAAAAATGGTGTTGCTTCAACTTTTTAAAAATCAAGCCTTTTTGGTGCCAGGAGAAGAAAAGGCTTTACTCCACGGTCAGGAAAAATCCTGCCCAGGAACCAAAATGTTTTTTGAAGCCAAATGTTTTTTTTGAAACCAAATGCAAAAACGGACACCAGGATGAGATTAAGGATGAAATTCCATGTCTAAAAATGGTGTTGCTTCAACTTTTTAAAAATCAAGCCTTTTTGGTGCCAGGAGAAGAAAAGGCTTTACTCCACGGTCAGGAAAAATCCTGCCCAGGAACCAAAATGTTTTTTGAAGCCAAATTTTTTTTTTGAAACCAAATGCAAAAACGGACACCAGGATGAGTTTCAGGATGAAATTCCATGTCTAAAAATGGTGTTGCTTCAACTTTTTAAAAATCAAGCCTTTTTGGTGCCAGGAGAAGAAAAGGCTATACTCCACGGTCAGGAAAAATCCTGCCCAGGAACCAAAATGTTTTTTGAAGCCAAATTTTTTTTTTGAAACCAAATGCAAAAACGGACACCAGGATGAGTTTCAGGATGAAATTCCATGTCTAAAAATGGTGTTGCTTCAACTTTTTAAAAATCAAGCCTTTTTGGTGCCAGGAGAAGAAAAGGCTATACTCCACGGTCAGGAAAAATCCTGCCCAGGAACCAAAATGTTTTTTGAAGCCAAATGTTTTTTTTGAAACCAAATGCAAAAACGGACACCAGGATGAGTTTCAGGATGAAATTCCATGTCTAAAAATGGTGTTGCTTCAACTTTTTAAAAATCAAGCCTTTTTGGTGCCAGGAGAAGAAAAGGCTTTACTCCACGGTCAGGAAAAATCCTGCCCAGGAACCAAAATGTTTTTTGAAGCCAAATTTTTTTTTTGAAACCAAATGCAAAAACGGACACCAGGATGAGTTTCAGGATGAAATTCCATGTCTAAAAATGGTGTTGCTTCAACTTTTTAAAAATCAAGCCTTTTTGGTGCCAGGAGAAGAAAAGGCTATACTCCACGGTCAGGAAAAATCCTGCCCAGGAACCAAAATGTTTTTTGAAGCCAAATATTTTTTTTGAAACCAAATGCAAAAACGGACACCAGGATGAGTTTCAGGATGAAATTCCATGTCTAAAAATGGTGTTGCTTCAACTTTTTAAAAATCAAGCCTTTTTGGTGCCAGGAGAAGAAAAGGCTTTACTCCACGGTCAGGAAAAATCCTGCCCAGGAACCAAAATGTTTTTTGAAGCCAAATGTTTTTTTTGAAACCAAATGCAAAAACGGACACCAGGATGAGATTAAGGATGAAATTCCATGTCTAAAAATGGTGTTGCTTCAACTTTTTAAAAATCAAGCCTTTTTGGTGCCAGGAGAAGAAAAGGCTTTACTCCACGGTCAGGAAAAATCCTGCCCAGGAACCAAAATGTTTTTTGAAGCCAAATTTTTTTTTTGAAACCAAATGCAAAAACGGACACCAGGATGAGATTAAGGATGAAATTCCATGTCTAAAAATGGTGTTGCTTCAACTTTTTAAAAATCAAGCCTTTTTGGTGCCAGGAGAAGAAAAGGCTTTACTCCATGGTCAGGAAAAATCCTGCCCAGGAACCAAAATGTTTTTTGAAGCCAAATTTTTTTTTTTGAAACCTAATGCAAAAACGGACACCAGGATGAGTTTCAGGATGAAATTCCATGTCTAAAAATGGTGTTGCTTCAACGTTTTAAAAATCAAGCCTTTTTGGTGCCAGGAGAAGAAAAGGCTATACTCCACGGTCAGGAAAAATCCTGCCCAGCAACCAAAATGTTTTTTGAAGCCAAATGTTTTTTTTGAAACCAAATGCAAACGGACACCAGGATGAGATTAAGGATGAAATTCCATGTCTAAAAATGATGTTGCTTCAACTTTTTAAAAATCAAGCCTTTTTGGTGCCAGGAGAAGAAAAGGCTTTACTCCACGGTCAGGAAAAATCCTGCCCAGGAACCAAAATGTTTTTTGAAGCCAAATTTTTTTTTTGAAACCAAATGCAAAAACGGACACCAGGATGAGTTTCAGGATGAAATTCCATGTCTAAAAATGGTGGTGCTTAAACTTTTTAAAAATCAAGCCTTTTTGGTGCCAGGAGAAGAAAAGGCTATACTCCACGGTCAGGAAAAATCCTGCCCAGGAACCAAAATGTTTTTTGAAGCCAAATTTTTTTTTTGAAACCAAATGCAAAAACGGACACCAGGATGAGATTAAGGATGAAATTCCATGTCTAAAAATGGTGTTGCTTCAACTTTTTAAAAATCAAGCCTTTTTGGTGCCAGGAGAAGAAAAGGCTTTACTCCACGGTCAGGAAAAATCCTGCCCAGGAACCAAAATGTTTTTTGAAGCCAAATTTTTTTTTTTGAAACCAAATGCAAAAACGGACACCAGGATGAGTTTCAGGATGAAAATCCATGTCTAAAAATGGTGTTGCTTCAACTTTTTAAAAATCAAGCCTTTTTGGTGCCAGGAGAAGAAAAGGCTATACTCCACGGTCAGGAAAAATCCTGCCCAGGAACCAAAATGTTTTTTGAAGCCAAATGTTTTTTTTGAAACCAAATGCAAAAACGGACACCAGGATGAGATTAAGGATGAAATTCCATGTCTAAAAATGGTGTTGCTTCAACTTTTTAAAAATCAAGCCTTTTTGGTGCCAGGAGAAGAAAAGGCTTTACTCCACGGTCAGGAAAAATCCTGCCCAGGAACCAAAATGTTTTTTGAAGCCAAATTTTTTTTTTGAAACCAAATGCAAAAACGGACACCAGGATGAGTTTCAGGATGAAATTCCATGTCTAAAAATGGTGTTGCTTCAACTTTTTAAAAATCAAGCCTTTTTGGTGCCAGGAGAAGAAAAGGCTATACTCCACGGTCAGGAAAAATCTTGCCCAGGAACCAAAATGTTTTTTGAAGCCAAATGTTTTTTTTGAAACCAAATGCAAAAACGGACACCAGGATGAGTTTCAGGATGAAATTCCATGTCTAAAAATGGTGTTGCTTCAACTTTTTAAAAATCAAGCCTTTTTGGTGCCAGGAGAAGAAAAGGCTATACTCCACGGTCAGGAAAAATCCTGCCCAGGAACCAAAATGTTTTTTGAAGCCAAATGTTTTTTTTGAAACCAAATGCAAAAACGGACACCAGGATGAGATTAAGGATGAAATTCCATGTCTAAAAATGGTGTTGCTTCAACTTTTTAAAAATCAAGCCTTTTTGGTGCCAGGAGAAGAAAAGGCTTTACTCCACGGTCAGGAAAAATCCTGCCCAGGAACCAAAATGTTTTTTGAAGCCAAATTTTTTTTTTGAAACCAAATGCAAAAACGGACACCAGGATGAGTTTCAGGATGAAATTCCATGTCTAAAAATGGTGTTGCTTCAACTTTTTAAAAATCAAGCCTTTTTGGTGCCAGGAGAAGAAAAGGCTATACTCCACGGTCAGGAAAAATCCTGCCCAGGAACCAAAATGTTTTTTGAAGCCAAATTTTTTTTTTGAAACCAAATGCAAAAACGGACACCAGGATGAGATTAAGGATGAAATTCCATGTCTAAAAATGGTGTTGCTTCAACTTTTTAAAAATCAAGCCTTTTTGGTGCCAGGAGAAGAAAAGGCTCTACTCCACGGTCAGGAAAAATCCTGCCCAGGAACCAAAATGTTTTTTGAAGCCAAATTTTTTTTTTGAAACCAAATGCAAAAACGGACACCAGGATGAGTTTCAGGATGAAAATCCATGTCTAAAAATGGTGTTGCTTCAACTTTTTAAAAATCAAGCCTTTTTGGTGCCAGGAGAAGAAAAGGCTTTACTCCACGGTCAGGAAAAATCCTGCCCAGGAACCAAAATGTTTTTTGAAGCCAAATTTTTTTTTTGAAACCAAATGCAAAAACGGACACCAGGATGAGTTTCAGGATGAAATTCCATGTCTAAAAATGGTGTTGCTTCAACTTTTTAAAAATCAAGCCTTTTTGGTGCCAGGAGAAGAAAAGGCTATACTCCACGGTCAGGAAAAATCTTGCCCAGGAACCAAAATGTTTTTTGAAGCCAAATTTTTTTTTTGAAACCAAATGCAAAAACGGACACCAGGATGAGTTTCAGGATGAAATTCCATGTCTAAAAATGGTGTTGCTTCAACTTTTTAAAAATCAATCCTTTTTGGTGCCAGGAGAAGAAAAGGCTTTACTCCACGGTCAGGAAAAATCCTGCCCAGGAACCAAAATGTTTTTTGAAGCCAAATTTTTTTTTTGAAACCAAATGCAAAAACGGACACCAGGATGAGTTTCAGGATGAAATTCCATGTCTAAAAATGGTGTTGCTTCAACTTTTTAAAAATCAAGCCTTTTTGGTGCCAGGAGAAGAAAAGGCTTTACTCCACCTTCAGGAAAAATCCTGCCCAGGAACCAAAATGTTTTTTGAAGCCAAATTTTTTTTTTGAAACCAAATGCAAAAACGGACACCAGGATGAGATTAAGGATGAAATTCCATGTCTAAAAATGGTGTTGCTTCAACTTTTTAAAAATCAAGCCTTTTTGGTGCCAGGAGAAGAAAAGGCTTTACTCCACGGTCAGGAAAAATCCTGCCCAGGAACCAAAATGTTTTTTGAAGCCAAATTTTTTTTTTGAAACCAAATGCAAAAACGGACACCAGGATGAGTTTCAGGATGAAATTCCATGTCTAAAAATGGTGTTGCTTCAACTTTTTAAAAATCAAGCCTTTTTGGTGCCAGGAGAAGAAAGGACTTTACTCCACCTTCAGGAAAAATCCTGCCCAGGAACCAAAATGTTTTTTGAAGCCAAATTTTTTTTTTGAAACCAAATGCAAAAACGGACACCAGGATGAGATTAAGGATGAAATTCCATGTCTAAAAATGGTGTTGCTTCAACTTTTTAAAAATCAAGCCTTTTTGGTGCCAGGAGAAGAAAAGGCTTTACTCCACGGTCAGGAAAAATCCTGCCCAGGAACCAAAATGTTTTTTGAAGCCAAATTTTTTTTTTGAAACCAAATGCAAAAACGGACACCAGGATGAGATTAAGGATGAAATTCCATGTCTAAAAATGGTGTTGCTTCAACTTTTTAAAAATCAAGCCTTTTTGGTGCCAGGAGAAGAAAAGGCTTTACTCCACGGTCAGGAAAAATCCTGCCCAGGAACCAAAATGTTTTTTGAAGCCAAATTTTTTTTTTGAAACCAAATGCAAAAACGGACACCAGGATGAGTTTCAGGATGAAATTCCATGTCTAAAAATGGTGTTGCTTCAACTTTTTAAAAATCAAGCCTTTTTGGTGCCAGGAGAAGAAAAGGCTATACTCCACGGTCAGGAAAAATCCTGCCCAGGAACCAAAATGTTTTTTGAAGCCAAATTTTTTTTTTGAAACCAAATGCAAAAACGGACACCAGGATGAGTTTCAGGATGAAATTCCATGTCTAAAAATGGTGTTGCTTCAACTTTTTAAAAATCAAGCCTTTTTGGTGCCAGGAGAAGAAAAGGCTTTACTCCACGGTCAGGAAAAATCCTGCCCAGGAACCAAAATGTTTTTTGAAGCCAAATTTTTTTTTTGAAACCAAATGCAAAAACGGACACCAGGATGAGTTTCAGGATGAAATTCCATGTCTAAAAATGGTGTTGCTTCAACTTTTTAAAAATCAAGCCTTTTTGGTGCCAGGAGAAGAAAAGGCTTTACTCCACCTTCAGGAAAAATCCTGCCCAGGAACCAAAATGTTTTTTGAAGCCAAATTTTTTTTTTGAAACCAAATGCAAAAACGGACACCAGGATGAGATTAAGGATGAAATTCCATGTCTAAAAATGGTGTTGCTTCAACTTTTTAAAAATCAAGCCTTTTTGGTGCCAGGAGAAGAAAAGGCTTTACTCCACGGTCAGGAAAAATCCTGCCCAGGAACCAAAATGTTTTTTGAAGCCAAATTTTTTTTTTGAAACCAAATGCAAAAACGGACACCAGGATGAGATTAAGGATGAAATTCCATGTCTAAAAATGGTGTTGCTTCAACTTTTTAAAAATCAAGCCTTTTTGGTGCCAGGAGAAGAAAAGGCTTTACTCCACGGTCAGGAAAAATCCTGCCCAGGAACCAAAATGTTTTTTGAAGCCAAATTTTTTTTTTGAAACCAAATGCAAAAACGGACACCAGGATGAGTTTCAGGATGAAATTCCATGTCTAAAAATGGTGTTGCTTCAACTTTTTAAAAATCAAGCCTTTTTGGTGCCAGGAGAAGAAAAGGCTTTACTCCACGGTCAGGAAAAATCCTGCCCAGGAACCAAAATGTTTTTTGAAGCCAAATTTTTTTTTTGAAACCAAATGCAAAAACGGACACCAGGATGAGTTTCAGGATGAAATTCCATGTCTAAAAATGGTGTTGCTTCAACTTTTTAAAAATCAAGCCTTTTGGGTGCCAGGAGAAGAAAAGGCTTTACTCCACCTTCAGGAAAAATCCTGCCCAGGAACCAAAATGTTTTTTGAAGCCAAATTTTTTTTTTGAAACCAAATGCAAAAACGGACACCAGGATGAGTTTCAGGATGAAATTCCATGTCTAAAAATGGTGTTGCTTCAACTTTTTAAAAATCAAGACTTTTTGGTGCCAGGAGAAGAAAAGGCTTTACTCCACGGTCAGGAAAAATCCTGCCCAGGAACCAAAATGTTTTTTGAAGCCAAATTTTTTTTTTGAAACCAAATGCAAAAACGGACACCAGGATGAGTTTCAGGATGAAATTCCATGTCTAAAAATGGTGTTGCTTCAACTTTTTAAAAATCAAGCCTTTTGGGTGCCAGGAGAAGAAAAGGCTTTACTCCACCTTCAGGAAAAATCCTGCCCAGGAACCAAAATGTTTTTTGAAGCCAAATTTTTTTTTTGAAACCAAATGCAAAAACGGACACCAGGATGAGATTAAGGATGAAATTCCATGTCTAAAAATGGTGTTGCTTCAACTTTTTAAAAATCAAGCCTTTTTGGTGCCAGGAGAAGAAAAGGCTTTACTCCACGGTCAGGAAAAATCCTGCCCAGGAACCAAAATGTTTTTTGAAGCCAAATTTTTTTTTTGAAACCAAATGCAAAAACGGACACCAGGATGAGTTTCAGGATGAAATTCCATGTCTAAAAATGGTGTTGCTTCAACTTTTTAAAAATCAAGCCTTTTTGGTGCCAGGAGAAGAAAAGGCTTTACTCCACCTTCAGGAAAAATCCTGCCCAGGAACCAAAATGTTTTTTGAAGCCAAATTTTTTTTTTGAAACCAAATGCAAAAACGGACACCAGGATGAGATTAAGGATGAAATTCCATGTCTAAAAATGGTGTTGCTTCAACTTTTTAAAAATCAAGCCTTTTTGGTGCTTGGAGAAGAAAAGGCTTTACTCCACGGTCAGGAAAAATCCTGCCCAGGAACCAAAATGTTTTTTGAAGCCAAATTTTTTTTTTGAAACCAAATGCAAAAACGGACACCAGGATGAGATTAAGGATGAAATTCCATGTCTAAAAATGGTGTTGCTTCAACTTTTTAAAAATCAAGCCTTTTTGGTGCCAGGAGAAGAAAAGGCTTTACTCCACGGTCAGGAAAAATCCTGCCCAGGAACCAAAATGTTTTTTGAAGCCAAATTTTTTTTTTGAAACCAAATGCAAAAACGGACACCAGGATGAGTTTCAGGATGAAATTCCATGTCTAAAAATGGTGTTGCTTCAACTTTTTAAAAATCAAGCCTTTTTGGTGCCAGGAGAAGAAAAGGCTATACTCCACGGTCAGGAAAAATCCTGCCCAGGAACCAAAATGTTTTTTGAAGCCAAATGTTTTTTTTGAAACCAAATGCAAAAACGGACACCAGGATGAGTTTCAGGATGAAATTCCATGTCTAAAAATGGTGTTGCTTCAACTTTTTAAAAATCAAGCCTTTTTGGTGCCAGGAGAAGAAAAGGCTTTACTCCACGGTCAGGAAAAATCCTGCCCAGGAACCAAAATGTTTTTTGAAGCCAAATTTTTTTTTTGAAACCAAATGCAAAAACGGACACCAGGATGAGTTTCAGGATGAAATTCCATGTCTAAAAATGGTGTTGCTTCAACTTTTTAAAAATCAAGCCTTTTTGGTGCCAGGAGAAGAAAAGGCTTTACTCCACCTTCAGGAAAAATCCTGCCCAGGAACCAAAATGTTTTTTGAAGCCAAATTTTTTTTTTGAAACCAAATGCAAAAACGGACACCAGGATGAGATTAAGGATGAAATTCCATGTCTAAAAATGGTGTTGCTTCAACTTTTTAAAAATCAAGCCTTTTTGGTGCCAGGAGAAGAAAAGGCTTTACTCCACGGTCAGGAAAAATCCTGCCCAGGAACCAAAATGTTTTTTGAAGCCAAATTTTTTTTTTGAAACCAAATGCAAAAACGGACACCAGGATGAGTTTCAGGATGAAATTCCATGTCTAAAAATGGTGTTGCTTCAACTTTTTAAAAATCAAGCCTTTTTGGTGCCAGGAGAAGAAAAGGCTATACTCCACGGTCAGGAAAAATCCTGCCCAGGAACCAAAATGTTTTTTGAAGCCAAATTTTTTTTTTGAAACCAAATGCAAAAACGGACACCAGGATGAGATTAAGGATGAAATTCCATGTCTAAAAATGGTGTTGCTTCAACTTTTTAAAAATCAAGCCTTTTTGGTGCCAGGAGAAGAAAAGGCTTTACTCCATGGTCAGGAAAAATCCTGCCCAGGAACCAAAATGTTTTTTGAAGCCAAATTTTTTTTTTGAAACCAAATGCAAAAACGGACACCAGGATGAGATTAAGGATGAAATTCCATGTCTAAAAATGGTGTTGCTTCAACTTTTTAAAAATCAAGCCTTTTTGGTGCCAGGAGAAGAAAAGGCTTTACTCCACGGTCAGGAAAAATCCTGCCCAGGAACCAAAATGTTTTTTGAAGCCAAATGTTTTTTTTGAAACCAAATGCAAAAACGGACACCAGGATGAGTTTCAGGATGAAATTCCATGTCTAAAAATGGTGTTGCTTCAACTTTTTAAAAATCAAGCCTTTTTGGTGCCAGGAGAAGAAAAGGCTTTACTCCACGGTCAGGAAAAATCCTGCCCAGGAACCAAAATGTTTTTTGAAGCCAAATTTTTTTTTTGAAACCAAATGCAAAAACGGACACCAGGATGAGTTTCAGGATGAAATTCCATGTCTAAAAATGGTGTTGCTTCAACTTTTTAAAAATCAAGCCTTTTTGGTGCCAGGAGAAGAAAAGGCTTTACTCCACGGTCAGGAAAAATCCTGCCCAGGAACCAAAATGTTTTTTGAAGCCAAATTTTTTTTTTGAAACCAAATGCAAAAACGGACACCAGGATGAGATTAAGGATGAAATTCCATGTCTAAAAATGGTGTTGCTTCAACTTTTTAAAAATCAAGCCTTTTTGGTGCCAGGAGAAGAAAAGGCTTTACTCCACGGTCAGGAAAAATCCTGCCCAGGAACCAAAATGTTTTTTGAAGCCAAATTTTTTTTTTGAAACCAAATGCAAAAACGGACACCAGGATGAGTTTCAGGATGAAATTCCATGTCTAAAAATGGTGTTGCTTCAACTTTTTAAAAATCAAGCCTTTTTGGTGCCAGGAGAAGAAAAGGCTATACTCCACGGTCAGGAAAAATCCTGCCCAGGAACCAAAATGTTTTTTGAAGCCAAAATTTTTTTTTGAAACCAAATGCAAAAATGGACACCAGGATGAGATTAAGGATGAAATTCCATGTCTAAAAATGGTGTTGCTTCAACTTTTTAAAAATCAAGCCTTTTTGGTGCCAGGAGAAGAAAAGGCTTTACTCCACGGTCAGGAAAAATCCTGCCCAGGAACCAAAATGTTTTTTGAAGCCAAATTTTTTTTTTGAAACCAAATGCAAAAACGGACACCAGGATGAGTTTCAGGATGAAATTCCATGTCTAAAAATGGTGTTGCTTCAACTTTTTAAAAATCAAGCCTTTTCGGTGCCAGGAGAAGAAAAGGCTTTACTCCACGGTCAGGAAAAATCCTGCCCAGGAACCAAAATGTTTTTTGAAGCCAAATGTTTTTTTTGAAACCAAATGCAAAAACGGACACCTGGATGAGATTAAGGATGAAATTCCATGTCTAAAAATGGTGTTGCTTCAACTTTTTAAAAATCAAGCCTTTTTGGTGCCAGGAGAAGAAAAGGCTTTACTCCACGGTCAGGAAAAATCCTGCCCAGGAACCAAAATGTTTTTTGAAGCCAAATTTTTTTTTTGAAACCAAATGCAAAAACGGACACCAGGATGAGTTTCAGGATGAAATTCCATGTCTAAAAATGGTGTTGCTTCAACTTTTTAAAAATCAAGCCTTTTTGGTGCCAGGAGAAGAAAAGGCTTTACTCCACGGTCAGGAAAAATCCTGCCCAGGAACCAAAATGTTTTTTGAAGCCAAATTTTTTTTTTGAAACCAAATGCAAAAACGGACACCAGGATGAGTTTCAGGATGAAATTCTATGTCTAAAAATGGTGTTGCTTCAACTTTTTAAAAATCAAGCCTTTTCGGTGCCAGGAGAAGAAAAGGCTTTACTCCACGGTCAGGAAAAATCCTGCCCAGGAACCAAAATGTTTTTTGAAGCCAATTTTTTTTTTTGAAACCAAATGCAAAAACGGACACCAGGATGAGATTAAGGATGAAATTCCATGTCTAAAAATGGTGTTGCTTCAACTTTTTAAAAATCAAGCCTTTTTGGTGCCAGGAGAAGAAAAGGCTTTACTCCACGGTCAGGAAAAATCCTGCCCAGGAACCAAAATGTTTTTTGAAGCCAAATTTTTTTTTTGAAACCAGATGCAAAAACGGACACCAGGATGAGATTAAGGATGAAATTCCATGTCTAAAAATGGTGTTGCTTCAACTTTTTAAAAATCAAGCCTTTTTGGTGCCAGGAGAAGAAAAGGCTTTACTCCACGGTCAGGAAAAATCCTGCCCAGGAACCAAAATGTTTTTTGAAGCCAAATTTTTTTTTTGAAACCAAATGCAAAAACGGACACCAGGAGGAGATTCAGGATGAAATTCCATGTCTAAAAATGGTGTTGCTTCAACTTTTTAAAAATCAAGCCTTTTTGGTGCCAGGAGAAGAAAAGGCTTTACTCCACGGTCAGGAAAAATCCTGCCCAGGAACCAAAATGTTTTTTGAAGCCAAATGTTTTTTTTGAAACCAAATGCAAAAACGGACACCAGGATGAGTTTCAGGATGAAATTCCATGTCTAAAAATGGTGTTGCTTCAACTTTTTAAAAATCAAGCCTTTTTGGTGCCAGGAGAAGAAAAGGCTTTACTCCACGGTCAGGAAAAATCCTGCCCAGGAACCAAAATGTTTTTTGAAGCCAATTTTTTTTTTTGAAACCAAATGCAAAAACGGACACCAGGATGAGATTAAGGATGAAATTCCATGTCTAAAAATGGTGTTGCTTCAACTTTTTAAAAATCAAGCCTTTTTGGTGCCAGGAGAAGAAAAGGCTTTACTCCACGGTCAGGAAAAATCCTGCCCAGGAACCAAAATGTTTTTTGAAGCCAAATTTTTTTTTTGAAACCAGATGCAAAAACGGACACCAGGATGAGATTAAGGATGAAATTCCATGTCTAAAAATGGTGTTGCTTCAACTTTTTAAAAATCAAGCCTTTTTGGTGCCAGGAGAAGAAAAGGCTTTACTCCACGGTCAGGAAAAATCCTGCCCAGGAACCAAAATGTTTTTTGAAGCCAAATTTTTTTTTTGAAACCAAATGCAAAAACGGACACCAGGAGGAGATTCAGGATGAAATTCCATGTCTAAAAATGGTGTTGCTTCAACTTTTTAAAAATCAAGCCTTTTTGGTGCCAGGAGAAGAAAAGGCTTTACTCCACGGTCAGGAAAAATCCTGCCCAGGAACCAAAATGTTTTTTGAAGCCAAATTTTTTTTTTGAAACCAAATGCAAAAACGGACACCAGGATGAGTTTCAGGATGAAATTCCATGTCTAAAAATGGTGTTGCTTCAACTTTTTAAAAATCAAGCCTTTTTGGTGCCAGGAGAAGAAAAGGCTTTACTCCACCTTCAAGAAAAATCCTGCCCAGGAACCAAAATGTTTTTTGAAGCCAAATTTTTTTTTTGAAACCAAATGCAAAAACGGACACCAGGATGAGTTTCAGGATGAAATTCCATGTCTAAAAATGGTGTTGCTTCAACTTTTTAAAAATCAAGCCTTTTTGGTGCCAGGAGAAGAAAAGGCTTTACTCCACGGTCAGGAAAAATCCTGCCCAGGAACCAAAATGTTTTTTGAAGCCAAATTTTTTTTTTGAAACCAAATGCAAAAACGGACACCAGGATGAGTTTCAGGATGAAATTCCATGTCTAAAAATGGTGTTGCTTCAACTTTTTAAAAATCAAGCCTTTTTGGTGCCAGGAGAAGAAAAGGCTATACTCCACGGTCAGGAAAAATCCTGCCCAGGAACCAAAATGTTTTTTGAAGCCAAATGTTTTTTTTGAAACCAAATGCAAAAACGGACACCAGGATGAGATTAAGGATGAAATTCCATGTCTAAAAATGGTGTTGCTTCAACTTTTTAAAAATCAAGCCTTTTTGGTGCCAGGAGAAGAAAAGGCTTTACTCCACGGTCAGGAAAAATCCTGCCCAGGAACCAAAATGTTTTTTGAAGCCAAATTTTTTTTTTGAAACCAAATGCAAAAACGGACACCAGGATGAGTTTCAGGATGAAATTCCATGTCTAAAAATGGTGTTGCTTCAACTTTTTAAAAATCAAGCCTTTTTGGTGCCAGGAGAAGAAAAGGCTTTACTCCACCTTCAGGAAAAATCCTGCCCAGGAACCAAAATGTTTTTTGAAGCCAAATTTTTTTTTTGAAACCAAATGCAAAAACGGACACCAGGATGAGTTTCAGGATGAAATTCCATGTCTAAAAATGGTGTTGCTTCAACTTTTTAAAAATCAAGCCTTTTTGGTGCCAGGAGAAGAAAAGGCTTTACTCCACGGTCAGGAAAAATCCTGCCCAGGAACCAAAATGTTTTTTGAAGCCAAATTTTTTTTTTGAAACCAAATGCAAAAACGGACACCAGGATGAGTTTCAGGATGAAATTCCATGTCTAAAAATGGTGTTGCTTCAACTTTTTAAAAATCAAGCCTTTTTGGTGCCAGGAGAAGAAAAGGCTATACTCCACGGTCAGGAAAAATCCTGCCCAGGAACCAAAATGTTTTTTGAAGCCAAATGTTTTTTTTGAAACCAAATGCAAAAACGGACACCAGGATGAGATTAAGGATGAAATTCCATGTCTAAAAATGGTGTTGCTTCAACTTTTTAAAAATCAAGCCTTTTTGGTGCCAGGAGAAGAAAAGGCTTTACTCCACGGTCAGGAAAAATCCTGCCCAGGAACCAAAATGTTTTTTGAAGCCAAATTTTTTTTTTGAAACCAAATGCAAAAACGGACACCAGGATGAGTTTCAGGATGAAATTCCATGTCTAAGAATGGTGTTGCTTCAACTTTTTAAAAATCAAGCCTTTTTGGTGCCAGGAGAAGAAAAGGCTATACTCCACGGTCAGGAAAAATCCTGCCCAGGAACCAAAATGTTTTTTGAAGCCAAATTTTTTTTTTGAAACCAAATGCAAAAACGGACACCAGGATGAGTTTCAGGATGAAATTCCATGTCTAAAAATGGTGTTGCTTCAACTTTTTAAAAATCAAGCCTTTTTGGTGCCAGGAGAAGAAAAGGCTTTACTCCACCTTCAGGAAAAATCCTGCCCAGGAACCAAAATGTTTTTTGAAGCCAATTTTTTTTTTTTGAAACCAAATACAAAAACGGACACCAGGATGAGTTTCCTGATGAAATTCCATGTCTAAAAATGGTGTTGCTTCAACTTTTTAAAAATCAAGCCTTTTTGGTGCCAGGAGAAGAAAAGGCTTTACTCCACGGTCAGGAAAAATCCTGCCCAGGAACCAAAATGTTTTTTGAAGCCAAATTTTTTTTTTGAAACCAAATGCAAAAACGGACACCAGGATGAGTTTCAGGATGAAATTCCATGTCTAAAAATGGTGTTGCTTCAACTTTTTAAAAATCAAGCCTTTTTGGTGCCAGGAGAAGAAAAGGCTATACTCCACGGTCAGGAAAAATCCTGCCCAGGAACCAAAATGTTTTTTGAAGCCAAAATTTTTTTTTGAAACCAAATGCAAAAATGGACACCAGGATGAGATTAAGGATGAAATTCCATGTCTAAAAATGGTGTTGCTTCAACTTTTTAAAAATCAAGCCTTTTTGGTGCCAGGAGAAGAAAAGGCTTTACTCCACCTTCAGGAAAAATCCTGCCCAGGAACCAAAATGTTTTTTGAAGCCAATTTTTTTTTTTTGAAACCAAATACAAAAACGGACACCAGGATGAGTTTCCTGATGAAATTCCATGTCTAAAAATGGTGTTGCTTCAACTTTTTAAAAATCAAGCCTTTTTGGTGCCAGGAGAAGAAAAGGCTTTACTCCACGGTCAGGAAAAATCCTGCCCAGGAACCAAAATGTTTTTTGAAGCCAAATTTTTTTTTTGAAACCAAATGCAAAAACGGACACCAGGATGAGTTTCAGGATGAAATTCCATGTCTAAAAATGGTGTTGCTTCAACTTTTTAAAAATCAAGCCTTTTTGGTGCCAGGAGAAGAAAAGGCTATACTCCACGGTCAGGAAAAATCCTGCCCAGGAACCAAAATGTTTTTTGAAGCCAAAATTTTTTTTTGAAACCAAATGCAAAAATGGACACCAGGATGAGATTAAGGATGAAATTCCATGTCTAAAAATGGTGTTGCTTCAACTTTTTAAAAATCAAGCCTTTTTGGTGCCAGGAGAAGAAAAGGCTTTACTCCACGGTCAGGAAAAATCCTGCCCAGGAACCAAAATGTTTTTTGAAGCCAAATTTTTTTTTTGAAACCAAATGCAAAAACGGACACCAGGATGAGTTTCAGGATGAAATTCCATGTCTAAAAATGGTGTTGCTTCAACTTTTTAAAAATCAAGCCTTTTCGGTGCCAGGAGAAGAAAAGGCTTTACTCCACGGTCAGGAAAAATCCTGCCCAGGAACCAAAATGTTTTTTGAAGCCAAATGTTTTTTTTGAAACCAAATGCAAAAACGGACACCTGGATGAGATTAAGGATGAAATTCCATGTCTAAAAATGGTGTTGCTTCAACTTTTTAAAAATCAAGCCTTTTTGGTGCCAGGAGAAGAAAAGGCTTTACTCCACGGTCAGGAAAAATCCTGCCCAGGAACCAAAATGTTTTTTGAAGCCAAATTTTTTTTTTGAAACCAAATGCAAAAACGGACACCAGGATGAGTTTCAGGATGAAATTCCATGTCTAAAAATGGTGTTGCTTCAACTTTTTAAAAATCAAGCCTTTTTGGTGCCAGGAGAAGAAAAGGCTTTACTCCACGGTCAGGAAAAATCCTGCCCAGGAACCAAAATGTTTTTTGAAGCCAAATTTTTTTTTTGAAACCAAATGCAAAAACGGACACCAGGATGAGTTTCAGGATGAAATTCCATGTCTAAAAATGGTGTTGCTTCAACTTTTTAAAAATCAAGCCTTTTCGGTGCCAGGAGAAGAAAAGGCTTTACTCCACGGTCAGGAAAAATCCTGCCCAGGAACCAAAATGTTTTTTGAAGCCAATTTTTTTTTTTGAAACCAAATGCAAAAACGGACACCAGGATGAGATTAAGGATGAAATTCCATGTCTAAAAATGGTGTTGCTTCAACTTTTTAAAAATCAAGCCTTTTTGGTGCCAGGAGAAGAAAAGGCTTTACTCCACGGTCAGGAAAAATCCTGCCCAGGAACCAAAATGTTTTTTGAAGCCAAATTTTTTTTTTGAAACCAGATGCAAAAACGGACACCAGGATGAGATTAAGGATGAAATTCCATGTCTAAAAATGGTGTTGCTTCAACTTTTTAAAAATCAAGCCTTTTTGGTGCCAGGAGAAGAAAAGGCGTTACTCCACGGTCAGGAAAAATCCTGCCCAGGAACCAAAATGTTTTTTGAAGCCAAATTTTTTTTTTGAAACCAAATGCAAAAACGGACACCAGGATGAGATTAAGGATGAAATTCCATGTCTAAAAATGGTGTTGCTTCAACTTTTTAAAAATCAAGCCTTTTCGGTGCCAGGAGAAGAAAAGGCTTTACTCCACGGTCAGGAAAAATCCTGCCCAGGAACCAAAATGTTTTTTGAAGCCAAATTTTTTTTTTGAAACCAAATGAAAAAAGGACACCAGGATGAGTTTCAGGATGAAATTCCATGTCTAAAAATGGTGTTGCTTCAACTTTTTAAAAATCAAGCCTTTTCGGTGCCAGGAGAAGAAAAGGCTTTACTCCACGGTCAGGAAAAATCCTGCCCAGGAACCAAAATGTTTTTTGAAGCCAAATTTTTTTTTTGAAACCAAATGCAAAAACGGACACCAGGATGAGTTTCCTGATGAAATTCCATGTCTAAAAATGGTGTTGCTTCAACTTTTTAAAAATCAAGCCTTTTTGGTGCCAGGAGAAGAAAAGGCTTTACTCCACGGTCAGGAAAAATCCTGCCCAGGAACCAAAATGTTTTTTGAAGCCAAATTTTTTTTTTGAAACCAAATGCAAAAACGGACACCAGGATGAGTTTCAGGATGAAATTCCATGTCTAAAAATGGTGTTGCTTCAACTTTTTAAAAATCAAGCCTTTTTGGTGCCAGGAGAAGAAAAGGCTATACTCCACGGTCAGGAAAAATCCTGCCCAGGAACCAAAATGTTTTTTGAAGCCAAAATTTTTTTTTGAAACCAAATGCAAAAATGGACACCAGGATGAGATTAAGGATGAAATTCCATGTCTAAAAATGGTGTTGCTTCAACTTTTTAAAAATCAAGCCTTTTTGGTGCCAGGAGAAGAAAAGGCTTTACTCCACGGTCAGGAAAAATCCTGCCCAGGAACCAAAATGTTTTTTGAAGCCAAATTTTTTTTTTGAAACCAAATGCAAAAACGGACACCAGGATGAGTTTCAGGATGAAATTCCATGTCTAAAAATGGTGTTGCTTCAACTTTTTAAAAATCAAGCCTTTTCGGTGCCAGGAGAAGAAAAGGCTTTACTCCACGGTCAGGAAAAATCCTGCCCAGGAACCAAAATGTTTTTTGAAGCCAAATGTTTTTTTTGAAACCAAATGCAAAAACGGACACCTGGATGAGATTAAGGATGAAATTCCATGTCTAAAAATGGTGTTGCTTCAACTTTTTAAAAATCAAGCCTTTTTGGTGCCAGGAGAAGAAAAGGCTTTACTCCACGGTCAGGAAAAATCCTGCCCAGGAACCAAAATGTTTTTTGAAGCCAAATTTTTTTTTTGAAACCAAATGCAAAAACGGACACCAGGATGAGTTTCAGGATGAAATTCCATGTCTAAAAATGGTGTTGCTTCAACTTTTTAAAAATCAAGCCTTTTTGGTGCCAGGAGAAGAAAAGGCTTTACTCCACGGTCAGGAAAAATCCTGCCCAGGAACCAAAATGTTTTTTGAAGCCAAATTTTTTTTTTGAAACCAAATGCAAAAACGGACACCAGGATGAGTTTCAGGATGAAATTCCATGTCTAAAAATGGTGTTGCTTCAACTTTTTAAAAATCAAGCCTTTTCGGTGCCAGGAGAAGAAAAGGCTTTACTCCACGGTCAGGAAAAATCCTGCCCAGGAACCAAAATGTTTTTTGAAGCCAATTTTTTTTTTTGAAACCAAATGCAAAAACGGACACCAGGATGAGATTAAGGATGAAATTCCATGTCTAAAAATGGTGTTGCTTCAACTTTTTAAAAATCAAGCCTTTTTGGTGCCAGGAGAAGAAAAGGCTTTACTCCACGGTCAGGAAAAATCCTGCCCAGGAACCAAAATGTTTTTTGAAGCCAAATTTTTTTTTTGAAACCAGATGCAAAAACGGACACCAGGATGAGATTAAGGATGAAATTCCATGTCTAAAAATGGTGTTGCTTCAACTTTTTAAAAATCAAGCCTTTTTGGTGCCAGGAGAAGAAAAGGCGTTACTCCACGGTCAGGAAAAATCCTGCCCAGGAACCAAAATGTTTTTTGAAGCCAAATTTTTTTTTTGAAACCAAATGCAAAAACGGACACCAGGATGAGATTAAGGATGAAATTCCATGTCTAAAAATGGTGTTGCTTCAACTTTTTAAAAATCAAGCCTTTTCGGTGCCAGGAGAAGAAAAGGCTTTACTCCACGGTCAGGAAAAATCCTGCCCAGGAACCAAAATGTTTTTTGAAGCCAAATTTTTTTTTTGAAACCAAATGAAAAAAGGACACCAGGATGAGTTTCAGGATGAAATTCCATGTCTAAAAATGGTGTTGCTTCAACTTTTTAAAAATCAAGCCTTTTCGGTGCCAGGAGAAGAAAAGGCTTTACTCCACGGTCAGGAAAAATCCTGCCCAGGAACCAAAATGTTTTTTGAAGCCAAATTTTTTTTTTGAAACCAAATGCAAAAACGGACACCAGGATGAGATTAAGGATGAAATTCCATGTCTAAAAATGGTGTTGCTTCAACTTTTTAAAAATCAAGCCTTTTTGGTGCCAGGAGAAGAAAAGGCTTTACTCCACGGTCAGGAAAAATCCTGCCCAGGAACCAAAATGTTTTTTGAAGCCAAATTTTTTTTTTGAAACCAAATGCAAAAACGGACACCAGGATAAGTTTCAGGATGAAATTCCATGTCTAAAAATGGTGTTGCTTCAACTTTTTAAAAATCAAGCCTTTTTGGTGCCAGGAGAAGAAAAGGCTTTACTCCACGGTCAGGAAAAATCCTGCCCAGGAACCAAAATGTTTTTTGAAGCCAAATTTTTTTTTTGAAACCAAATGCAAAAACGGACACCAGGATGAGTTTCCTGATGAAATTCCATGTCTAAAAATGGTGTTGCTTCAACTTTTTAAAAATCAAGCCTTTTTGGTGCCAGGAGAAGAAAAGGCTTTACTCCACAGTCAGGAAAAATCCTGCCCAGGAACCAAAATGTTTTTTGAAGCCAAATGTTTTTTTTGAAACCAGATGCAAAAACGGACACCAGGATGAGATTAAGGATGAAATTCCATGTCTAAAAATGGTGTTGCTTCAACTTTTTAAAAATCAAGCCTTTTTGGTGCCAGGAGAAGAAAAGGCTTTACTCCACGGAAAGGAAAAATACTGCCCAGGAACCAAAATGTTTTTTGAAGCCAAATTTTTTTTTTGAAACCAAATGCAAAAACGGACACCAGGATGAGATTAAGGATGAAATTCCATGTCTAAAAATGGTGTTGCTTCAACTTTTTAAAAATCAAGCCTTTTTGGTGCCAGGAGAAGAAAAGGCTTTACTCCACGGTCAGGAAAAATCCTGCCCAGGAACCAAAATGTTTTTTGAAGCCAAATGTTTTTTTTGAAACCAAATGCAAAAACGGACACCAGGATGAGATTAAGGATGAAATTCCATGTCTAAAAATGGTGTTGCTTCAACTTTTTAAAAATCAAGCCTTTTTGGTGCCAGGAGAAGAAAAGGCTTTACTCCACGGTCAGGAAAAATCCTGCCCAGGAACCAAAATGTTTTTTGAAGCCAAATTTTTTTTTTGAAACCAAATACAAAAACGGACATCAGGATGAGATTAAGGATGAAATTCCATGTCTAAAAATGGTGTTGCTTCAACTTTTTAAAAATCAAGCCTTTTTGGTGCCAGGAGAAGAAAAGGCTTTACTCCACGGTCAGGAAAAATCCTGCCCAGGAACCAAAATGTTTTTTGAAGCCAAATGTTTTTTTTGAAACCAAATGCAAAAACGGACACCAGGATGAGATTAAGGATGAAATTCCATGTCTAAAAATGGTGTTGCTTCAACTTTTTAAAAATCAAGCCTTTTTGGTGCCAGGAGAAGAAAAGGCTTTACTCCACGGTCAGGAAAAATCCTGCCCAGGAACCAAAATGTTTTTTGAAGCCAAATTTTTTTTTTGAAACCAAATGCAAAAACGGACACCAGGATGAGTTTCAGGATGAAATTCCATGTCTAAAAATGGTGTTGCTTCAACTTTTTAAAAATCAAGCCTTTTTGGTGCCAGGAGAAGAAAAGGCTTTACTCCACGGTCAGGAAAAATCCTGCCCAGGAACCAAAATGTTTTTTGAAGCCAAATTTTTTTTTTGAAACCAAATGCAAAAACGGACACCAGGATGAGATTAAGGATGAAATTCCATGTCTAAAAATGGTGTTGCTTCAACTTTTTAAAAATCAAGCCTTTTTGGTGCCAGGAGAAGAAAAGGCTTTACTCCACGGTCAGGAAAAATCCTGCCCAGGAACCAAAATGTTTTTTGAAGCCAAATTTTTTTTTTGAAACCAGATGCAAAAACGGACACCAGGATGAGATTAAGGATGAAATTCCATGTCTAAAAATGGTGTTGCTTCAACTTTTTAAAAATCAAGCCTTTTTGGTGCCAGGAGAAGAAAAGGCTTTACTCCACGGTCAGGAAAAATCCTGCCCAGGAACCAAAATGTTTTTTGAAGCCAAATTTTTTTTTTGAAACCAAATGCAAAAACGGACACCAGGATGAGTTTCAGGATGAAATTCCATGTCTAAAAATGGTGTTGCTTCAACTTTTTAAAAATCAAGCCTTTTTGGTGCCAGGAGAAGAAAAGGCTTTACTCCACGGTCAGGAAAAATCCTGCCCAGGAACCAAAATGTTTTTTGAAGCCAAATTTTTTTTTTGAAACCAAATGCAAAAACGGACACCAGGATGAGTTTCCTGATGAAATTCCATGTCGAAAAATGGTGTTGCTTCAACTTTTTAAAAATCAAGCCTTTTTGGTGCCAGGAGAAGAAAAGGCTTTACTCCACGGTCAGGAAAAATCCTGCCCAGGAACCAAAATGTTTTTTGAAGCCAATTTTTTTTTTTGAAACCAAATGCAAAAACGGACACCAGGATGAGATTAAGGATGAAATTCCATGTCTAAAAATGGTGTTGCTTCAACTTTTTAAAAATCAAGCCTTTTTGGTGCCAGGAGAAGAAAAGGCTTTACTCCACGGTCAGGAAAAATCCTGCCCAGGAACCAAAATGTTTTTTGAAGCCAAATTTTTTTTTTGAAACCAAATGCAAAAACGGACACCAGGATGAGTTTCAGGATGAAATTCCATGTCTAAAAATGGTGTTGCTTCAACTTTTTAAAAATCAAGCCTTTTTGGTGCCAGGAGAAGAAAAATCCTGCCCAGGAACCAAAATGATTTTTGAAGCCAAATGTTTTTTTTGAAACCAAATGCAAAAACGGACACCAGGATGAGATTAAGGATGAAATTCCATGTCTAAAAATGGTGTTGCTTCAACTTTTTAAAAATCAAGCCTTTTTGGTGCCAGGAGAAGAAAAGGCTTTACTCCACGGTCAGGAAAAATCCTGCCCAGGAACCAAAATGTTTTTTGAAGCCAAATTTTTTTTTTGAAACCAAATGCAAAAACGGACACCAGGATGAGTTTCAGGATGAAATTCCATGTCTAAAAATGGTGTTGCTTCAACTTTTTAAAAATCAAGCCTTTTTGGTGCCAGGAGAAGAAAAGGCTATACTCCACGGTCAGGAAAAATCCTGCCCAGGAACCAAAATGTTTTTTGAAGCCAAATTTTTTTTTTGAAACCAAATGCAAAAACGGACACCAGGATGAGTTTCCTGATGAAATTCCATGTCTAAAAATGGTGTTGCTTCAACTTTTTAAAAATCAAGCCTTTTCGGTGCCAGGAGAAGAAAAGGCTTTACTCCACGGTCAGGAAAAATCCTGCCCAGGAACCAAAATGTTTTTTGAAGCCAAATTTTTTTTTTGAAACCAAATGAAAAAAGGACACCAGGATGAGTTTCAGGATGAAATTCCATGTCTAAAAATGGTGTTGCTTCAACTTTTTAAAAATCAAGCCTTTTCGGTGCCAGGAGAAGAAAAGGCTTTACTCCACGGTCAGGAAAAATCCTGCCCAGGAACCAAAATGTTTTTTGAAGCCAAATTTTTTTTTTGAAACCAAATGCAAAAACGGACACCAGGATGAGATTAAGGATGAAATTCTATGTCTAAAAATGGTGTTGCTTCAACTTTTTAAAAATCAAGCCTTTTTGGTGCCAGGAGAAGAAAAGGCTTTACTCCACGGTCAGGAAAAATCCTGCCCAGGAACCAAAATGTTTTTTGAAGCCAAATGTTTTTTTTGAAACCAAATGCAAAAACGGACACCAGGATGAGATTAAGGATGAAATTCCATGTCTAAAAATGGTGTTGCTTCAACTTTTTAAAAATCAAGCCTTTTTGGTGCCAGGAGAAGAAAAGGCTTTACTCCACGGTCAGGAAAAATCCTGCCCAGGAACCAAAATGTTTTTTGAAGCCAAATTTTTTTTTTGAAACCAAATGCAAAAACGGACACCAGGATGAGTTTCAGGATGAAATTCCATGTCTAAAAATGGTGTTGCTTCAACTTTTTAAAAATCAAGCCTTTTTGGTGCCAGGAGAAGAAAAGGCTTTACTCCACGGTCAGGAAAAATCCTGCCCAGGAACCAAAATGTTTTTTGAAGCCAAATTTTTTTTTTGAAACCAAATGCAAAAACGGACACCAGGATGAGATTAAGGATGAAATTCCATGTCTAAAAATGGTGTTGCTTCAACTTTTTAAAAATCAAGCCTTTTTGGTGCCAGGAGAAGAAAAGGCTTTACTCCACGGTCAGGAAAAATCCTGCCCAGGAACCAAAATGTTTTTTGAAGCCAAATGTTTTTTTTGAAACCAGATGCAAAAACGGACACCAGGATGAGATTAAGGATGAAATTCCATGTCTAAAAATGGTGTTGCTTCAACTTTTTAAAAATCAAGCCTTTTTGGTGCCAGGAGAAGAAAAGGCTTTACTCCACGGTCAGGAAAAATCCTGCCCAGGAACCAAAATGTTTTTTGAAGCCAAATTTTTTTTTTGAAACCAAATGCAAAAACGGACACCAGGATGAGATTAAGGATGAAATTCCATGTCTAAAAATGGTGTTGCTTCAACTTTTTAAAAATCAAGCCTTTTTGGTGCCAGGAGAAGAAAAGGCTTTACTCCACGGTCAGGAAAAATCCTGCCCAGGAACCAAAATGTTTTTTGAAGCCAAATGTTTTTTTTGAAACCAAATGCAAAAACGGACACCAGGATGAGATTAAGGATGAAATTCCATGTCTAAAAATGGTGTTGCTTCAACTTTTTAAAAATCAAGCCTTTTTGGTACCAGGAGAAGAAAAGGCTTTACTCCACGGTGAGGAAAAATCCTGCCCAGGAACCAAAATGTTTTTTGAAGCCAAATTTTTTTTTTGAAACCAAATACAAAAACGGACATCAGGATGAGATTAAGGATGAAATTCCATGTCTAAAAATGGTGTTGCTTCAACTTTTTAAAAATCAAGCCTTTTTGGTGCTAGGAGAAGAAAAGGCTTTACTCCACGGTCAGGAAAAATCCTGCCCAGGAACCAAAATGTTTTTTGAAGCCAAATGTTTTTTTTGAAACCAAATGCAAAAACGGACACCAGGATGAGATTAAGGATGAAATTCCATGTCTAAAAATGGTGTTGCTTCAACTTTTTAAAAATCAAGCCTTTTTGGTGCCAGGAGAAGAAAAGGCTTTACTCCACGGTCAGGAAAAATCCTGCCCAGGAACCAAAATGTTTTTTGAAGCCAAATTTTTTTTTTGAAACCAAATGCAAAAACGGACACCAGGATGAGTTTCAGGATGAAATTCCATGTCTAAAAATGGTGTTGCTTCAACTTTTTAAAAATCAAGCCTTTTTGGTGCCAGGAGAAGAAAAGGCTTTACTCCACGGTCAGGAAAAATCCTGCCCAGGAACCAAAATGTTTTTTGAAGCCAAATTTTTTTTTTGAAACCAAATGCAAAAACGGACACCAGGATGAGATTAAGGATGAAATTCCATGTCTAAAAATGGTGTTGCTTCAACTTTTTAAAAATCAAGCCTTTTTGGTGCCAGGAGAAGAAAAGGCTTTACTCCACGGTCAGGAAAAATCCTGCCCAGGAACCAAAATGTTTTTTGAAGCCAAATTTTTTTTTTGAAACCAGATGCAAAAACGGACACCAGGATGAGATTAAGGATGAAATTCCATGTCTAAAAATGGTGTTGCTTCAACTTTTTAAAAATCAAGCCTTTTTGGTGCCAGGAGAAGAAAAGGCTTTACTCCACGGTCAGGAAAAATCCTGCCCAGGAACCAAAATGTTTTTTGAAGCCAAATTTTTTTTTTGAAACCAAATGCAAAAACGGACACCAGGATGAGTTTCAGGATGAAATTCCATGTCTAAAAATGGTGTTGCTTCAACTTTTTAAAAATCAAGCCTTTTTGGTGCCAGGAGAAGAAAAGGCTTTACTCCACGGTCAGGAAAAATCCTGCCCAGGAACCAAAATGTTTTTTGAAGCCAAATTTTTTTTTTGAAACCAAATGCAAAAACGGACACCAGGATGAGTTTCCTGATGAAATTCCATGTCTAAAAATGGTGTTGCTTCAACTTTTTAAAAATCAAGCCTTTTTGGTGCCAGGAGAAGAAAAGGCTTTACTCCACGGTCAGGAAAAATCCTGCCCAGGAACCAAAATGTTTTTTGAAGCCAAATTTTTTTTTTGAAACCAAATGCAAAAACGGACACCAGGATGAGTTTCAGGATGAAATTCCATGTCTAAAAATGGTGTTGCTTCAACTTTTTAAAAATCAAGCCTTTTTGGTGCCAGGAGAAGAAAAATCCTGCCCAGGAACCAAAATGATTTTTGAAGCCAAATGTTTTTTTTGAAACCAAATGCAAAAACGGACACCAGGATGAGATTAAGGATGAAATTCCATGTCTAAAAATGGTGTTGCTTCAACTTTTTAAAAATCAAGCCTTTTTGGTGCCAGGAGAAGAAAAGGCTTTACTCCACGGTCAGGAAAAATCCTGCCCAGGAACCAAAATGTTTTTTGAAGCCAAATTTTTTTTTTGAAACCAAATGCAAAAACGGACACCAGGATGAGTTTCAGGATGAAATTCCATGTCTAAAAATGGTGTTGCTTCAACTTTTTAAAAATCAAGCCTTTTTGGTGCCAGGAGAAGAAAAGGCTATACTCCACGGTCAGGAAAAATCCTGCCCAGGAACCAAAATGTTTTTTGAAGCCAAATTTTTTTTTTGAAACCAAATGCAAAACGGACACCAGGATGAGTTTCAGGATGAAATTCCATGTCTAAAAATGGTGTTGCTTCAACTTTTTAAAAATCAAGCCTTTTTGGTGCCAGGAGAAGAAAAGGCTATACTCCACGGTCAGGAAAAATCCTGCCCAGGAACCAAAATGTTTTTTGAAGCCAAATTTTTTTTTTGAAACCAAATGCAAAAACGGACACCAGGATGAGATTAAGGATGAAATTCCATGTCTAAAAATGGTGTTGCTTCAACTTTTTAAAAATCAAGCCTTTTTGGTGCCAGGAGAAGAAAAGGCTTTACTCCACGGTCAGGAAAAATCCTGCCCAGGAACCAAAATGTTTTTTGAAGCCAAATTTTTTTTTTGAAACCAAATGCAAAAACGGACACCAGGATGAGTTTCCTGATGAAATTCCATGTCTAAAAATGGTGTTGCTTCAACTTTTTAAAAATCAAGCCTTTTCGGTGCCAGGAGAAGAAAAGGCTTTACTCCACGGTCAGGAAAAATCCTGCCCAGGAACCAAAATGTTTTTTGAAGCCAAATTTTTTTTTTGAAACCAAATACAAAAACGGACATCAGGATGAGATTAAGGATGAAATTCCATGTCTAAAAATGGTGTTGCTTCAACTTTTTAAAAATCAAGCCTTTTTGGTGCCAGGAGAAGAAAAGGCTTTACTCCACGGTCAGGAAAAATCCTGCCCAGGAACCAAAATGTTTTTTGAAGCCAAATGTTTTTTTTGAAACCAAATGCAAAAACGGACACCAGGATGAGATTAAGGATGAAATTCCATGTCTAAAAATGGTGTTGCTTCAACTTTTTAAAAATCAAGCCTTTTTGGTGCCAGGAGAAGAAAAGGCTTTACTCCACGGTCAGGAAAAATCCTGCCCAGGAACCAAAATGTTTTTTGAAGCCAAATTTTTTTTTTGAAACCAAATGCAAAAACGGACACCAGGATGAGTTTCAGGATGAAATTCCATGTCTAAAAATGGTGTTGCTTCAACTTTTTAAAAATCAAGCCTTTTTGGTGCCAGGAGAAGAAAAGGCTTTACTCCACGGTCAGGAAAAATCCTGCCCAGGAACCAAAATGTTTTTTGAAGCCAAATTTTTTTTTTTGAAACCAAATGCAAAAACGGACACCAGGATGAGATTAAGGATGAAATTCCATGTCTAAAAATGGTGTTGCTTCAACTTTTTAAAAATCAAGCCTTTTTGGTGCCAGGAGAAGAAAAGGCTTTACTCCACGGTCAGGAAAAATCCTGCCCAGGAACCAAAATGTTTTTTGAAGCCAATTTTTTTTTTTGAAACCAGATGCAAAAACGGACACTAGGATGAGATTAAGGATGAAATTCCATGTCTAAAAATGGTGTTGCTTCAACTTTTTAAAAATCAAGCCTTTTTGGTGCCAGGAGAAGAAAAGGCTTTACTCCACGGTCAGGAAAAATCCTGCCCAGGAACCAAAATGTTTTTTGAAGCCAAATTTTTTTTTTGAAACCAAATGCAAAAACGGACACCAGGATGAGTTTCAGGATGAAATTCCATGTCTAAAAATGGTGTTGCTTCAACTTTTTAAAAATCAAGCCTTTTTGGTGCCAGGAGAAGAAAAGGCTTTACTCCACGGTCAGGAAAAATCCTGCCCAGGAACCAAAATGTTTTTTGAAGCCAAATTTTTTTTTTGAAACAAAATGCAAAAACGGACACCAGGATGAGTTTCCTGATGAAATTCCATGTCGAAAAATGGTGTTGCTTCAATTTTTTAAAAAATCAAGCCTTTTTGGTGCCAGGAGAAGAAAAGGCTTTACTCCACGGTCAGGAAAAATCCTGCCCAGGAACCAAAATGTTTTTTGAAGCCAATTTTTTTTTTTGAAACCAAATGCAAAAACGGACACCAGGATGAGATTAAGGATGAAATTCCATGTCTAAAAATGGTGTTGCTTCAACTTTTTAAAAATCAAGCCTTTTTGGTGCCAGGAGAAGAAAAGGCTTTACTCCACGGTCAGGAAAAATCCTGCCCAGGAACCAAAATGTTTTTTGAAGCCAAATTTTTTTTTTGAAACCAAATGCAAAAACGGACACCAGGATGAGTTTCAGGATGAAATTCCATGTCTAAAAATGGTGTTGCTTCAACTTTTTAAAAATCAAGCCTTTTTGGTGCCAGGAGAAGAAAAATCCTGCCCAGGAACCAAAATGATTTTTGAAGCCAAATGTTTTTTTTGAAACCAAATGCAAAAACGGACACCAGGATGAGATTAAGGATGAAATTCCATGTCTAAAAATGGTGTTGCTTCAACTTTTTAAAAATCAAGCCTTTTTGGTGCCAGGAGAAGAAAAGGCTTTACTCCACGGTCAGGAAAAATCCTGCCCAGGAACCAAAATGTTTTTTGAAGCCAAATGTTTTTTTTGAAACCAAATGCAAAAACGGACACCAGGATGAGTTTCAGGATGAAATTCCATGTCTAAAAATGGTGTTGCTTCAACTTTTTAAAAATCAAGCCTTTTTGGTGCCAGGAGAAGAAAAGGCTATACTCCACGGTCAGGAAAAATCCTGCCCAGGAACCAAAATGTTTTTTGAAGCCAAATTTTTTTTTTGAAACCAAATGCAAAACGGACACCAGGATGAGTTTCAGGATGAAATTCCATGTCTAAAAATGGTGTTGCTTCAACTTTTTAAAAATCAAGCCTTTTTGGTGCCAGGAGAAGAAAAGGCTATACTCCACGGTCAGGAAAAATCCTGTCCAGGAACCAAAATGTTTTTTGAAGCCAAATTTTTTTTTTGAAACCAAATGCAAAAACGGACACCAGGATGAGTTTCCTGATGAAATTCCATGTCTAAAAATGGTGTTGCTTCAACTTTTTAAAAATCAAGCCTTTTCGGTGCCAGGAGAAGAAAAGGCTTTACTCCACGGTCAGGAAAAATCCTGCCCAGGAACCAAAATGTTTTTTGAAGCCAAATTTTTTTTTTGAAACCAAATACAAAAACGGACACCAGGATAAGATTAAGGATGAAATTCCATGTCTAAAAATGGTGTTGCTTCAACTTTTTAAAAATCAAGCCTTTTTGGTGCAAGGAGAAGAAAAGGCTTTACTCCACGGTCAGGAAAAATCCTGCCCAGGAACCAAAATGTTTTTTGAAGCCAAATGTTTTTTTTGAAACCAAATGCAAAAACGGACACCAGGATGAGTTTCAGGATGAAATTCCATGTCTAAAAATGGTGTTGCTTCAACTTTTTAAAAATCAAGCCTTTTCGGTGCCAGGAGAAGAAAAGGCTTTACTCCACGGTCAGGAAAAATCCTGCCCAGGAACCAAAATGTTTTTTGAAGCCAAATTTTTTTTTTGAAACCAAATGCAAAAACGGACACCAGGATGAGTTTCCTGATGAAATTCCATGTCTAAAAATGGTGTTGCTTCAACTTTTTAAAAATCAAGCCTTTTCGGGGCCAGGAGAAGAAAAGGCTTTACTCCACGGTCAGGAAAAATCCTGCCCAGGAACCAAAATGTTTTTTGAAGCCAAATTTTTTTTTTGAAACCAAATGCAAAAACGGACACCAGGATGAGATTAAGGATGAAATTCCATGTCTAAAAATGGTGTTGCTTCAACTTTTTAAAAATCAAGCCTTTTTGGTGCCAGGAGAAGAAAAGGCTTTACTCCACGGTCAGGAAAAATCCTGCCCAGGAACCAAAATGTTTTTTGAAGCCAAATTTTTTTTTTGAAACCAAATGCAAAAACGGACACCAGGATGAGTTTCCTGATGAAATTCCATGTCTAAAAATGGTGTTGCTTCAACTTTTTAAAAATCAAGCCTTTTTGGTGCCAGGAGAAGAAAAGGCTTTACTCCACGGTCAGGAAAAATCCTGCCCAGGAACCAAAATGTTTTTTGAAGCCAAATTTTTTTTTTGAAACCAAATGCAAAAACGGACACCAGGATGAGTTTCCTGATGAAATTCCATGTCTAAAAATGGTGTTGCTTCAACTTTTTAAAAATCAAGCCTTTTCGGTGCCAGGAGAAGAAAAGGCTTTACTCCACGGTCAGGAAAAATCCTGCCCAGGAACCAAAATGTTTTTTGAAGCCAAATTTTTTTTTTGAAACCAAATGCAAAAACGGACACCAGGATGAGATTAAGGATGAAATTCCATGTCTAAAAATGGTGTTGCTTCAACTTTTTAAAAATCAAGCCTTTTTGGTGCCAGGAGAAGAAAAGGCTTTACTCCACGGTCAGGAAAAATCCTGCCCAGGAACCAAAATGTTTTTTGAAGCCAAATTTTTTTTTTGAAACCAAATACAAAAACGGACACCAGGATAAGATTAAGGATGAAATTCCATGTCTAAAAATGGTGTTGCTTCAACTTTTTAAAAATCAAGCCTTTTTGGTGCAAGGAGAAGAAAAGGCTTTACTCCACGGTCAGGAAAAATCCTGCCCAGGAACCAAAATGTTTTTTGAAGCCAAATTTTTTTTTTGAAACCAGATGCAAAAACGGACACCAGGATGAGATTAAGGATGAAATTCCATGTCTAAAAATGGTGTTGCTTCAACTTTTTAAAAATCAAGCCTTTTTGGTGCCAGGAGAAGAAAAGGCTTTACTCCACGGTCAGGAAAAATCCTGCCCAGGAACCAAAATGTTTTTTGAAGCCAAATTTTTTTTTTGAAACCAAATGCAAAAACGGACACCAGGATGAGTTTCAGGATGAAATTCCATGTCTAAAAATGGTGTTGCTTCAACTTTTTAAAAATCAAGCCTTTTTGGTGCCAGGAGAAGAAAAGGCTTTACTCCACGGTCAGGAAAAATCCTGCCCAGGAACCAAAATGTTTTTTGAAGCCAAATTTTTTTTTTGAAACCAAATGCAAAAACGGACACCAGGATGAGTTTCCTGATGAAATTCCATGTCTAAAAATGGTGTTGCTTCAACTTTTTAAAAATCAAGCCTTTTTGGTGCCAGGAGAAGAAAAGGCTTTACTCCACGGTCAGGAAAAATCCTGCCCAGGAACCAAAATGTTTTTTGAAGCCAAATTTTTTTTTTGAAACCAAATGCAAAAACGGACACCAGGATGAGTTTCAGGATGAAATTCCATGTCTAAAAATGGTGTTGCTTCAACTTTTTAAAAATCAAGCCTTTTTGGTGCCAGGAGAAGAAAAATCCTGCCCAGGAACCAAAATGATTTTTGAAGCCAAATGTTTTTTTTGAAACCAAATGCAAAAACGGACACCAGGATGAGATTAAGGATGAAATTCCATGTCTAAAAATGGTGTTGCTTCAACTTTTTAAAAATCAAGCCTTTTTGGTGCCAGGAGAAGAAAAGGCTTTACTCCACGGTCAGGAAAAATCCTGCCCAGGAACCAAAATGTTTTTTGAAGCCAAATTTTTTTTTTGAAACCAAATGCAAAAACGGACACCAGGATGAGTTTCAGGATGAAATTCCATGTCTAAAAATGGTGTTGCTTCAACTTTTTAAAAATCAAGCCTTTTTGGTGCCAGGAGAAGAAAAGGCTATACTCCACGGTCAGGAAAAATCCTGCCCAGGAACCAAAATGTTTTTTGAAGCCAAATTTTTTTTTTGAAACCAAATGCAAAACGGACACCAGGATGAGTTTCAGGATGAAATTCCATGTCTAAAAATGGTGTTGCTTCAACTTTTTAAAAATCAAGCCTTTTTGGTGCCAGGAGAAGAAAAGGCTATACTCCACGGTCAGGAAAAATCCTGCCCAGGAACCAAAATGTTTTTTGAAGCCAAATTTTTTTTTTGAAACCAAATGCAAAAACGGACACCAGGATGAGATTAAGGATGAAATTCCATGTCTAAAAATGGTGTTGCTTCAACTTTTTAAAAATCAAGCCTTTTTGGTGCCAGGAGAAGAAAAGGCTTTACTCCACGGTCAGGAAAAATCCTGCCCAGGAACCAAAATGTTTTTTGAAGCCAAATTTTTTTTTTGAAACCAAATGCAAAAACGGACACCAGGATGAGTTTCCTGATGAAATTCCATGTCTAAAAATGGTGTTGCTTCAACTTTTTAAAAATCAAGCCTTTTCGGTGCCAGGAGAAGAAAAGGCTTTACTCCACGGTCAGGAAAAATCCTGCCCAGGAACCAAAATGTTTTTTGAAGCCAAATTTTTTTTTTGAAACCAAATACAAAAACGGACATCAGGATGAGATTAAGGATGAAATTCCATGTCTAAAAATGGTGTTGCTTCAACTTTTTAAAAATCAAGCCTTTTTGGTGCCAGGAGAAGAAAAGGCTTTACTCCACGGTGAGGAAAAATCCTGCCCAGGAACCAAAATGTTTTTTGAAGCCAAATGTTTTTTTTGAAACCAAATGCAAAAACGGACACCAGGATGAGATTAAGGATGAAATTCCATGTCTAAAAATGGTGTTGCTTCAACTTTTTAAAAATCAAGCCTTTTTGGTGCCAGGAGAAGAAAAGGCTTTACTCCACGGTCAGGAAAAATCCTGCCCAGGAACCAAAATGTTTTTTGAAGCCAAATTTTTTTTTTGAAACCAAATGCAAAAACGGACACCAGGATGAGTTTCAGGATGAAATTCCATGTCTAAAAATGGTGTTGCTTCAACTTTTTAAAAATCAAGCCTTTTTGGTGCCAGGAGAAGAAAAGGCTTTACTCCACGGTCAGGAAAAATCCTGCCCAGGAACCAAAATGTTTTTTGAAGCCAAATTTTTTTTTTTGAAACCAAATGCAAAAACGGACACCAGGATGAGATTAAGGATGAAATTCCATGTCTAAAAATGGTGTTGCTTCAACTTTTTAAAAATCAAGCCTTTTTGGTGCCAGGAGAAGAAAAGGCTTTACTCCACGGTCAGGAAAAATCCTGCCCAGGAACCAAAATGTTTTTTGAAGCCAATTTTTTTTTTTGAAACCAGATGCAAAAACGGACACTAGGATGAGATTAAGGATGAAATTCCATGTCTAAAAATGGTGTTGCTTCAACTTTTTAAAAATCAAGCCTTTTTGGTGCCAGGAGAAGAAAAGGCTTTACTCCACGGTCAGGAAAAATCCTGCCCAGGAACCAAAATGTTTTTTGAAGCCAAATTTTTTTTTTGAAACCAAATGCAAAAACGGACACCAGGATGAGTTTCAGGATGAAATTCCATGTCTAAAAATGGTGTTGCTTCAACTTTTTAAAAATCAAGCCTTTTTGGTGCCAGGAGAAGAAAAGGCTTTACTCCACGGTCAGGAAAAATCCTGCCCAGGAACCAAAATGTTTTTTGAAGCCAAATTTTTTTTTTGAAACAAAATGCAAAAACGGACACCAGGATGAGTTTCCTGATGAAATTCCATGTCGAAAAATGGTGTTGCTTCAATTTTTTAAAAAATCAAGCCTTTTTGGTGCCAGGAGAAGAAAAGGCTTTACTCCACGGTCAGGAAAAATCCTGCCCAGGAACCAAAATGTTTTTTGAAGCCAATTTTTTTTTTTGAAACCAAATGCAAAAACGGACACCAGGATGAGATTAAGGATGAAATTCCATGTCTAAAAATGGTGTTGCTTCAACTTTTTAAAAATCAAGCCTTTTTGGTGCCAGGAGAAGAAAAGGCTTTACTCCACGGTCAGGAAAAATCCTGCCCAGGAACCAAAATGTTTTTTGAAGCCAAATTTTTTTTTTGAAACCAAATGCAAAAACGGACACCAGGATGAGTTTCAGGATGAAATTCCATGTCTAAAAATGGTGTTGCTTCAACTTTTTAAAAATCAAGCCTTTTTGGTGCCAGGAGAAGAAAAATCCTGCCCAGGAACCAAAATGATTTTTGAAGCCAAATGTTTTTTTTGAAACCAAATGCAAAAACGGACACCAGGATGAGATTAAGGATGAAATTCCATGTCTAAAAATGGTGTTGCTTCAACTTTTTAAAAATCAAGCCTTTTTGGTGCCAGGAGAAGAAAAGGCTTTACTCCACGGTCAGGAAAAATCCTGCCCAGGAACCAAAATGTTTTTTGAAGCCAAATGTTTTTTTTGAAACCAAATGCAAAAACGGACACCAGGATGAGTTTCAGGATGAAATTCCATGTCTAAAAATGGTGTTGCTTCAACTTTTTAAAAATCAAGCCTTTTTGGTGCCAGGAGAAGAAAAGGCTATACTCCACGGTCAGGAAAAATCCTGCCCAGGAACCAAAATGTTTTTTGAAGCCAAATTTTTTTTTTGAAACCAAATGCAAAACGGACACCAGGATGAGTTTCAGGATGAAATTCCATGTCTAAAAATGGTGTTGCTTCAACTTTTTAAAAATCAAGCCTTTTTGGTGCCAGGAGAAGAAAAGGCTATACTCCACGGTCAGGAAAAATCCTGCCCAGGAACCAAAATGTTTTTTGAAGCCAAATTTTTTTTTTGAAACCAAATGCAAAAACGGACACCAGGATGAGTTTCCTGATGAAATTCCATGTCTAAAAATGGTGTTGCTTCAACTTTTTAAAAATCAAGCCTTTTCGGTGCCAGGAGAAGAAAAGGCTTTACTCCACGGTCAGGAAAAATCCTGCCCAGGAACCAAAATGTTTTTTGAAGCCAAATTTTTTTTTTGAAACCAAATACAAAAACGGACACCAGGATAAGATTAAGGATGAAATTCCATGTCTAAAAATGGTGTTGCTTCAACTTTTTAAAAATCAAGCCTTTTTGGTGCAAGGAGAAGAAAAGGCTTTACTCCACGGTCAGGAAAAATCCTGCCCAGGAACCAAAATGTTTTTTGAAGCCAAATGTTTTTTTTGAAACCAAATGCAAAAACGGACACCAGGATGAGATTAAGGATGAAATTCCATGTCTAAAAATGGTGTTGCTTCAACTTTTTAAAAATCAAGCCTTTTCGGTGCCAGGAGAAGAAAAGGCTTTACTCCACGGTCAGGAAAAATCCTGCCCAGGAACCAAAATGTTTTTTGAAGCCAAATGTTTTTTTTGAAACCAAATGCAAAAACGGACACCAGGATGAGTTTCCTGATGAAATTCCATGTCTAAAAATGGTGTTGCTTCAACTTTTTAAAAATCAAGCCTTTTCGGGGCCAGGAGAAGAAAAGGCTTTACTCCACGGTCAGGAAAAATCCTGCCCAGGAACCAAAATGTTTTTTGAAGCCAAATTTTTTTTTTGAAACCAAATGCAAAAACGGACACCAGGATGAGATTAAGGATGAAATTCCATGTCTAAAAATGGTGTTGCTTCAACTTTTTAAAAATCAAGCCTTTTTGGTGCCAGGAGAAGAAAAGGCTTTACTCCACGGTCAGGAAAAATCCTGCCCAGGAACCAAAATGTTTTTTGAAGCCAAATTTTTTTTTTGAAACCAAATGCAAAAACGGACACCAGGATGAGTTTCCTGATGAAATTCCATGTCTAAAAATGGTGTTGCTTCAACTTTTTAAAAATCAAGCCTTTTTGGTGCCAGGAGAAGAAAAGGCTTTACTCCACGGTCAGGAAAAATCCTGCCCAGGAACCAAAATGTTTTTTGAAGCCAAATTTTTTTTTTGAAACCAAATGCAAAAACGGACACCAGGATGAGTTTCCTGATGAAATTCCATGTCTAAAAATGGTGTTGCTTCAACTTTTTAAAAATCAAGCCTTTTCGGTGCCAGGAGAAGAAAAGGCTTTACTCCACGGTCAGGAAAAATCCTGCCCAGGAACCAAAATGTTTTTTGAAGCCAAATTTTTTTTTTGAAACCAAATGCAAAAACGGACACCAGGATGAGATTAAGGATGAAATTCCATGTCTAAAAATGGTGTTGCTTCAACTTTTTAAAAATCAAGCCTTTTTGGTGCCAGGAGAAGAAAAGGCTTTACTCCACGGTCAGGAAAAATCCTGCCCAGGAACCAAAATGTTTTTTGAAGCCAAATTTTTTTTTTGAAACCAAATACAAAAACGGACACCAGGATAAGATTAAGGATGAAATTCCATGTCTAAAAATGGTGTTGCTTCAACTTTTTAAAAATCAAGCCTTTTTGGTGCAAGGAGAAGAAAAGGCTTTACTCCACGGTCAGGAAAAATCCTGCCCAGGAACCAAAATGTTTTTTGAAGCCAAATGTTTTTTTTGAAACCAAATGCAAAAACGGACACCAGGATGAGATTAAGGATGAAATTCCATGTCTAAAAATGGTGTTGCTTCAACTTTTTAAAAATCAAGCCTTTTCGGTGCCAGGAGAAGAAAAGGCTTTACTCCACGGTCAGGAAAAATCCTGCGCAGGAACCAAAATGTTTTTTGAAGCCAAATGTTTTTTTTGAAACCAAATGCAAAAACGGACACCAGGATGAGTTTCCTGATGAAATTCCATGTCTAAAAATGGTGTTGCTTCAACTTTTTAAAAATCAAGCCTTTTCGGGGCAAGGAGAAGAAAAGGCTTTACTCCACGGTCAGGAAAAATCCTGCCCAGGAACCAAAATGTTTTTTGAAGCCAAATGTTTTTTTTGAAACCAAATGCAAAAACGGACACCAGGATGAGATTAAGGATGAAATTCCATGTCTAAAAATGGTGTTGCTTCAACTTTTTAAAAATCAAGCCTTTTTGGTGCCAGGAGAAGAAAAGGCTTTACTCCACGGTCAGGAAAAATCCTGCCCAGGAACCAAAATGTTTTTTGAAGCCAAATTTTTTTTTTGAAACCAAATACAAAAACGGACACCAGGATAAGATTAAGGATGAAATTCCATGTCTAAAAATGGTGTTGCTTCAACTTTTTAAAAATCAAGCCTTTTTGGTGCAAGGAGAAGAAAAGGCTTTACTCCACGGTCAGGAAAAATCCTGCCCAGGAACCAAAATGTTTTTTGAAGCCAAATGTTTTTTTTGAAACCAAATGCAAAAACGGACACCAGGATGAGATTAAGGATGAAATTCCATGTCTAAAAATGGTGTTGCTTCAACTTTTTAAAAATCAAGCCTTTTTGGTGCCAGGAGAAGAAAAGGCTTTACTCCACGGTCAGGAAAAATCCTGCCCAGCAACCAAAATGTTTTTTGAAGCCAAATGTTTTTTTTGAAACCAAATGCAAAAACGGACACCAGGATGAGATTAAGGATGAAATTCCATGTCTAAAAATGGTGTTGCTTCAACTTTTTAAAAATCAAGCCTTTTTGGTGCCAGGAGAAGAAAAGGCTTTACTCCACGGTCAGGAAAAATCCTGCCCAGGAACCAAAATGTTTTTTGAAGCCAAATTTTTTTTTTGAAACCAAATGCAAAAACGGACACCAGGATTAGTTTCAGGATGAAATTCCATGTCTAAAAATGGTGTTGCTTCAACTTTTTAAAAATCAAGCCTTTTTGGTGCCAGGAGAAGAAAAGGCTATACTCCACGGTCAGGAAAAATCCTGCCCAGGAACCAAAATGTTTTTTGAAGCCAAATGTTTTTTTTGAAACCAAATGCAAAAACGGACACCAGGATGAGATTAAGGATGAAATTCCATGTCTAAAAATGGTGTTGCTTCAACTTTTTAAAAATCAAGCCTTTTTGGTGCCAGGAGAAGAAAAGGCTTTACTCCACGGTCAGGAAAAATCCTGCCCAGGAACCAAAATGTTTTTTGAAGCCAAATTTTTTTTTTGAAACCAAATGCAAAAACGGACACCAGGATGAGTTTCAGGATGAAATTCCATGTCTAAAAATGGTGTTGCTTCAACTTTTTAAAAATCAAGCCTTTTTGGTGCCAGGAGAAGAAAAGGCTTTACTCCACGGTCAGGAAAAATCCTGCCCAGGAACCAAAATGTTTTTTGAAGCCAAATTTTTTTTTTGAAACCAAATGCAAAAACGGACACCAGGATGAGTTTCAGGATGAAATTCCATGTCTAAAAATGGTGTTGCTTCAACTTTTTAAAAATCAAGCCTTTTTGGTGCCAGGAGAAGAAAAGGCTTTACTCCACGGTCAGGAAAAATCCTGCCCAGGAACCAAAATGTTTTTTGAAGCCAAATTTTTTTTTTGAAACCAAATGCAAAAACGGACACCAGGATGAGATTAAGGATGAAATTCCATGTCTAAAAATGGTGTTGCTTCAACTTTTTAAAAATCAAGCCTTTTTGGTGCCAGGAGAAGAAAAGGCTATACTCCACGGTCAGGAAAAATCCTGCCCAGGAACCAAAATGTTTTTTGAAGCCAAATGTTTTTTTTGAAACCAAATGCAAAAACGGACACCAGGATGAGATTAAGGATGAAATTCCATGTCTAAAAATGGTGTTGCTTCAACTTTTTAAAAATCAAGCCTTTTTGGTGCCAGGAGAAGAAAACGCTTTACTCCACGGTCAGGAAAAATCCTGCCCAGGAACCAAAATGTTTTTTGAAGCCAAATGTTTTTTTTGAAACCAAATGCAAAAACGGACACCAGGATGAGATTAAGGATGAAATTCCATGTCTAAAAATGGTGTTGCTTCAACTCTTTAAAAATCAAGCCTTTTTGGTGCCAGGAGAAGAAAAGGCTTTACTCCACGGTCAGGAAAAATCCTGCCCAGGAACCAAAATGTTTTTTGAAGCCAATTTTTTTTTTTCAAACCAAATGCAAAAACGGACACCAGGATGAGTTTCAGGATGAAATTCCATGTCTAAAAATGGTGTTGCTTCAACTTTTTAAAAATCAAGCCTTTTTGGTGCCAGGAGAAGAAAAGGCTTTACTCCACGGTCAGGAAAAATCCTGCCCAGGAACCAAAATGTTTTTTGAAGCCAAATGTTTTTTTTGAAACCAAATGCAAAAACGGACACCAGGATGAGATTAAGGATGAAATTCCATGTCTAAAAATGGTGTTGCTTCAACTTTTTAAAAATCAAGCCTTTTTGTGCCAGGAGAAGAAAAGGCTTTACTCCACGGTCAGGAAAAATCCTGCCCAGCAACCAAAATGTTTTTTGAAGCCAAATGTTTTTTTTGAAACCAAATGCAAAAACGGACACCAGGATGAGTTTCCTGATGAAATTCCATGTCTAAAAATGGTGTTGCTTCAACTTTTTAAAAATCAAGCCTTTTCGGGGCCAGGAGAAGAAAAGGCTTTACTCCACGGTCAGGAAAAATCCTGCCCAGGAACCAAAATGTTTTTTGAAGCCAAATGTTTTTTTTGAAACCAAATGCAAAAACGGACACCAGGATGAGATTAAGGATGAAATTCCATGTCTAAAAATGGTGTTGCTTCAACTTTTTAAAAATCAAGCCTTTTTGGTGCCAGGAGAAGAAAAGGCTTTACTCCACGGTCAGGAAAAATCCTGCCCAGGAACCAAAATGTTTTTTGAAGCCAAATTTTTTTTTTGAAACCAAATACAAAAACGGACACCAGGATAAGATTAAGGATGAAATTCCATGTCTAAAAATGGTGTTGCTTCAACTTTTTAAAAATCAAGCCTTTTTGGTGCAAGGAGAAGAAAAGGCTTTACTCCACGGTCAGGAAAAATCCTGCCCAGGAACCAAAATGTTTTTTGAAGCCAAATGTTTTTTTTGAAACCAAATGCAAAAACGGACACCAGGATGAGATTAAGGATGAAATTCCATGTCTAAAAATGGTGTTGCTTCAACTTTTTAAAAATCAAGCCTTTTTGGTGCCAGGAGAAGAAAAGGCTTTACTCCACGGTCAGGAAAAATCCTGCCCAGCAACCAAAATGTTTTTTGAAGCCAAATGTTTTTTTTGAAACCAAATGCAAAAACGGACACCAGGATGAGATTAAGGATGAAATTCCATGTCTAAAAATGGTGTTGCTTCAACTTTTTAAAAATCAAGCCTTTTTGGTGCCAGGAGAAGAAAAGGCTATACTCCACGGTCAGGAAAAATCCTGCCCAGGAACCAAAATGTTTTTTGAAGCCAAATGTTTTTTTTGAAACCAAATGAAAAAACGGACACCAGGATGAGATTAAGGATGAAATTCCATGTCTAAAAATGGTGTTGCTTCAACTTTTTAAAAATCAAGCCTTTTTGGTGCCAGGAGAAGAAAAGGCTTTACTCCACGGTCAGGAAAAATCCTGCCCAGGAACCAAAATGTTTTTTGAAGCCAAATTTTTTTTTTGAAACCAAATGCAAAAACGGACACCAGGATGAGTTTCAGGATGAAATTCCATGTCTAAAAATGGTGTTGCTTCAACTTTTTAAAAATCAAGCCTTTTTGGTGCCAGGAGAAGAAAAGGCTTTACTCCACGGTCAGGAAAAATCCTGCCCAGGAACCAAAATGTTTTTTGAAGCCAAATTTTTTTTTTGAAACCTAATGCAAAAACGGACACCAGGATGAGTTTCAGGATGAAATTCCATGTCTAAAAATGGTGTTGCTTCAACTTTTTAAAAATCAAGCCTTTTTGGTGCCAGGAGAAGAAAAGGCTATACTCCACGGTCAGGAAAAATCCTGCCCAGGAACCAAAATGTTTTTTGAAGCCAAATGTTTTTTTTGAAACCAAATGAAAAACGGACACCAGGATGAGATTAAGGATGAAATTCCATGTCTAAAAATGGTATTGCTTCAACTTTTTAAAAATCAAGCCTTTTTGGTGCCAGGAGAAGAAAAGGCTTTACTCCACGGTCAGGAAAAATCCTGCCCAGGAACCAAAATGTTTTTTGAAGCCAAATTTTTTTTTTGAAACCAAATGCAAAAACGGACACCAGGATGAGTTTCCTGATGAAATTCCATGTCTAAAAATGGTGTTGCTTCAACTTTTTAAAAATCAAGCCTTTTTGGTGCCAGGAGAAGAAAAGGCTATACTCCACGGTCAGGAAAAATCCTGCCCAGGAACCAAAATGTTTTTTGAAGCCAAATTTTTTTTTTGAAACCTAATGCAAAAACGGACACCAGGATGAGTTTCAGGATGAAATTCCATGTCTAAAAATGGTGTTGCTTCAACTTTTTAAAAATCAAGCCTTTTTGGTGCCAGGAGAAGAAAAGGCTATACTCCACGGTCAGGAAAAATCCTGCCCAGGAACCAAAATGTTTTTTGAAGCCAAATGTTTTTTTTGAAACCAAATGCAAAAACGGACACCAGGATGAGATTAAGGATGAAATTCCATGTCTAAAAATGGTGTTGCTTCAACTTTTTAAAAATCAAGCCTTTTTGGTGCCAGGAGAAGAAAAGGCTTTACTCCACGGTCAGGAAAAATCCTGCCCAGGAACCAAAATGTTTTTTGAAGCCAAATTTTTTTTTTGAAACCAAATGCAAAAACGGACACCAGGATGAGTTTCAGGATGAAATTCCATGTCTAAAAATGGTGTTGCTTCAACTTTTTAAAAATCAAGCCTTTTTGGTGCCAGGAGAAGAAAAGGCTATACTCCACGGTCAGGAAAAATCCTGCCCAGGAACCAAAATGTTTTTTGAAGCCAAATTTTTTTTTTGAAACCAAATGCAAAAACGGACACCAGGATGAGTTTCAGGATGAAATTCCATGTCTAAAAATGGTGTTGCTTCAACTTTTTAAAAATCAAGCCTTTTTGGTGCCAGGAGAAGAAAAGGCTATACTCCACGGTCAGGAAAAATCCTGCCCAGGAACCAAAATGTTTTTTGAAGCCAAATTTTTTTTTTGAAACCAAATGCAAAAACGGACACCAGGATGAGATTAAGGATGAAATTCCATGTCTAAAAATGGTGTTGCTTCAACTTTTTAAAAATCAAGCCTTTTTGGTGCCAGGAGAAGAAAAGGCTATACTCCACGGTCAGGAAAAATCCTGCCCAGGAACCAAAATGTTTTTTGAAGCCAAATGTTTTTTTTGAAACCAAATGAAAAACGGACACCAGGATGAGATTAAGGATGAAATTCCATGTCTAAAAATGGTATTGCTTCAACTTTTTAAAAATCAAGCCTTTTTGGTGCCAGGAGAAGAAAAGGCTTTACTCCACGGTCAGGAAAAATCCTGCCCAGGAACCAAAATGTTTTTTGAAGCCAAATTTTTTTTTTGAAACCAAATGCAAAAACGGACACCAGGATGAGTTTCCTGATGAAATTCCATGTCTAAAAATGGTGTTGCTTCAACTTTTTAAAAATCAAGCCTTTTTGGTGCCAGGAGAAGAAAAGGCTATACTCCACGGTCAGGAAAAATCCTGCCCAGGAACCAAAATGTTTTTTGAAGCCAAATTTTTTTTTTGAAACCTAATGCAAAAACGGACACCAGGATGAGTTTCAGGATGAAATTCCATGTCTAAAAATGGTGTTGCTTCAACTTTTTAAAAATCAAGCCTTTTTGGTGCCAGGAGAAGAAAAGGCTATACTCCACGGTCAGGAAAAATCCTGCCCAGGAACCAAAATGTTTTTTGAAGCCAAATGTTTTTTTTGAAACCAAATGCAAAAACGGACACCAGGATGAGATTAAGGATGAAATTCCATGTCTAAAAATGGTGTTGCTTCAACTTTTTAAAAATCAAGCCTTTTTGGTGCCAGGAGAAGAAAAGGCTTTACTCCACGGTCAGGAAAAATCCTGCCCAGGAACCAAAATGTTTTTTGAAGCCAAATTTTTTTTTTGAAACCAAATGCAAAAACGGACACCAGGATGAGTTTCAGGATGAAATTCCATGTCTAAAAATGGTGTTGCTTCAACTTTTTAAAAATCAAGCCTTTTTGGTGCCAGGAGAAGAAAAGGCTATACTCCACGGTCAGGAAAAATCCTGCCCAGGAACCAAAATGTTTTTTGAAGCCAAATTTTTTTTTTGAAACCAAATGCAAAAACGGACACCAGGATGAGTTTCAGGATGAAATTCCATGTCTAAAAATGGTGTTGCTTCAACTTTTTAAAAATCAAGCCTTTTTGGTGCAAGGAGAAGAAAAGGCTTTACTCCACGGTCAGGAAAAATCCTGCCCAGGAACCAAAATGTTTTTTGAAGCCAAATTTTTTTTTTGAAACCAAATGCAAAAACGGACACCAGGATGAGATTAAGGATGAAATTCCATGTCTAAAAATGGTGTTGCTTCAACTTTTTAAAAATCAAGCCTTTTCGGTGCCAGGAGAAGAAAAGGCTTTACTCCACGGTCAGGAAAAATCCTGCCCAGGAACCAAAATGTTTTTTGAAGCCAAATGTTTTTTTTGAAACCAAATGCAAAAACGGACACCAGGATGAGTTTCCTGATGAAATTCCATGTCTAAAAATGGTGTTGCTTCAACTTTTTAAAAATCAAGCCTTTTCGGTGCCAGGAGAAGAAAAGGCTTTACTCCACGGTCAGGAAAAATCCTGCCCAGGAACCAAAATGTTTTTTGAAGCCAAATTTTTTTTTTGAAACCAAATGCAAAAACGGACACCAGGATGAGTTTCCTGATGAAATTCCATGTCTAAAAATGGTGTTGCTTCAACTTTTTAAAAATCAAGCCTTTTTGGTGCCAGGAGAAGAAAACGCTTTACTCCACGGTCAGGAAAAATCCTGCCCAGGAACCAAAATGTTTTTTGAAGCCAAATGTTTTTTTTGAAACCAAATGCAAAAACGGACACCAGGATGAGATTAAGGATGAAATTCCATGTCTAAAAATGGTGTTGCTTCAACTCTTTAAAAATCAAGCCTTTTTGGTGCCAGGAGAAGAAAAGGCTTTCCTCCACGGTCAGGAAAAATCCTGCCCAGGAACCAAAATGTTTTTTGAAGCCAAATTTTTTTTTTGAAACCAAATGCAAAAACGGACACCAGGATGAGTTTCAGGATGAAATTCCATGTCTAAAAATGGTGTTGCTTCAACTTTTTAAAAATCAAGCCTTTTTGGTGCCAGGAGAAGAAAAGGCTATACTCCACGGTCAGGAAAAATCCTGCCCAGGAACCAAAATGTTTTTTGAAGCCAAATTTTTTTTTTGAAACCAAATGCAAAAACGGACACCAGGATGAGATTAAGGATGAAATTCCATGTCTAAAAATGGTGTTGCTTCAACTTTTTAAAAATCAAGCCTTTTTGGTGCCAGGAGAAGAAAAGGCTTTACTCCACGGTCAGGAAAAATCCTGCCCAGGAACCAAAATGTTTTTTGAAGCCAAATTTTGTTTTTGAAACCAAATGCAAAAACGGACACCAGGATGAGATTAAGGATGAAATTCCATGTCTAAAAATGGTGTTGCTTCAACTTTTTAAAAATCAAGCCTTTTTGGTGCCAGGAGAAGAAAAGGCTTTACTCCACGGTCAGGAAAAATCCTGCCCAGGAACCAAAATGTTTTTTGAAGCCAAATTTTTTTTTTGAAACCAAATGCAAAAACGGACACCAGGATGAGATTAAGGATGAAATTCCATGTCTAAAAATGGTGTTGCTTCAACTTTTTAAAAATCAAGCCTTGTTGGTGCCAGGAGAAGAAAAGGCTTTACTCCACGGTCAGGAAAAATCCTGCCCAGGAACCAAAATGTTTTTTGAAGCCAAATTTTTTTTTTGAAACCAGATACAAAAACGGACACCAGGATGAGTTTCAGGATGAAATTCCATGTCTAAAAATGGTGTTGCGTCAACTTTTTAAAAATCAAGCCTTTTTGGTGCCAGGAGAAGAAAAGGCTATACTCCACGGTCAGGAAAAATCCTGCCCAGGAACCAAAATGTTTTTTGAAGCCAAATTTTTTTTTTGAAACCAAATGCAAAAACGGACACCAGGATGAGATTAAGGATGAAATTCCATGTCTAAAAATGGTGTTGCTTCAACTTTTTAAAAATCAAGCCTTTTTGGTGCCAGGAGAAGAAAAGGCTTTACTCCACGGTCAGGAAAAATCCTGCCCAGGAACCAAAATGTTTTTTGAACCCAAATTTTTTTTTTGAAACCAGATGCAAAAACGGACACCAGGATGAGTTTCAGGATGAAATTCCATGTCTAAAAATGGTGTTGCGTCAACTTTTTAAAAATCAAGCCTTTTTGGTGCCAGGAGAAGAAAAGGCTATACTCCACGGTCAGGAAAAATCCTGCCCAGGAACCAAAATGTTTTTTGAAGCCAAATGTTTTTTTTGAAACCAAATGCAAAAACGGACACCAGGATGAGATTAAGGATGAAATTCCATGTCTAAAAATGGTGTTGCTTCAACTTTTTAAAAATCAAGCCTTTTTGGTGCCAGGAGAAGAAAAGGCTTTACTCCACGGTCAGGAAAAATCCTGCCCAGGAACCAAAATGTTTTTTGAAGCCAAATTTTTTTTTTGAAACCAAATGCAAAAACGGACACCAGGATGAGTTTCAGGATGAAATTCCATGTCTAAAAATGGTGTTGCTTCAACTTTTTAAAAATCAAGCCTTTTTGGTGCCAGGAGAAGAAAAGGCTTTACTCCACGGTCAGGAAAAATCCTGCCCAGGAACCAAAATGTTTTTTGAAGCCAAATTTTTTTTTTGAAACCTAATGCAAAAACGGACACCAGGATGAGTTTCAGGATGAAATTCCATGTCTAAAAATGGTGTTGCTTCAACTTTTTAAAAATCAAGCCTTTTTGGTGCCAGGAGAAGAAAAGGCTATACTCCACGGTCAGGAAAAATCCTGCCCAGGAACCAAAATGTTTTTTGAAGCCAAATGTTTTTTTTGAAACCAAATGAAAAACGGACACCAGGATGAGATTAAGGATGAAATTCCATGTCTAAAAATGGTATTGCTTCAACTTTTTAAAAATCAAGCCTTTTTGGTGCCAGGAGAAGAAAAGGCTTTACTCCACGGTCAGGAAAAATCCTGCCCAGGAACCAAAATGTTTTTTGAAGCCAAATTTTTTTTTTGAAACCAAATGCAAAAACGGACACCAGGATGAGTTTCCTGATGAAATTCCATGTCTAAAAATGGTGTTGCTTCAACTTTTTAAAAATCAAGCCTTTTTGGTGCCAGGAGAAGAAAAGGCTATACTCCACGGTCAGGAAAAATCCTGCCCAGGAACCAAAATGTTTTTTGAAGCCAAATTTTTTTTTTGAAACCTAATGCAAAAACGGACACCAGGATGAGTTTCAGGATGAAATTCCATGTCTAAAAATGGTGTTGCTTCAACTTTTTAAAAATCAAGCCTTTTTGGTGCCAGGAGAAGAAAAGGCTATACTCCACGGTCAGGAAAAATCCTGCCCAGGAACCAAAATGTTTTTTGAAGCCAAATGTTTTTTTTGAAACCAAATGCAAAAACGGACACCAGGATGAGATTAAGGATGAAATTCCATGTCTAAAAATGGTGTTGCTTCAACTTTTTAAAAATCAAGCCTTTTTGGTGCCAGGAGAAGAAAAGGCTTTACTCCACGGTCAGGAAAAATCCTGCCCAGGAACCAAAATGTTTTTTGAAGCCAAATTTTTTTTTTGAAACCAAATGCAAAAACGGACACCAGGATGAGTTTCAGGATGAAATTCCATGTCTAAAAATGGTGTTGCTTCAACTTTTTAAAAATCAAGCCTTTTTGGTGCCAGGAGAAGAAAAGGCTATACTCCACGGTCAGGAAAAATCCTGCCCAGGAACCAAAATGTTTTTTGAAGCCAAATTTTTTTTTTGAAACCAAATGCAAAAACGGACACCAGGATGAGTTTCAGGATGAAATTCCATGTCTAAAAATGGTGTTGCTTCAACTTTTTAAAAATCAAGCCTTTTTGGTGCCAGGAGAAGAAAAGGCTATACTCCACGGTCAGGAAAAATCCTGCCCAGGAACCAAAATGTTTTTTGAAGCCAAATGTTTTTTTTGAAACCAAATGAAAAACGGACACCAGGATGAGATTAAGGATGAAATTCCATGTCTAAAAATGGTATTGCTTCAACTTTTTAAAAATCAAGCCTTTTTGGTGCCAGGAGAAGAAAAGGCTTTACTCCACGGTCAGGAAAAATCCTGCCCAGGAACCAAAATGTTTTTTGAAGCCAAATTTTTTTTTTGAAACCAAATGCAAAAACGGACACCAGGATGAGTTTCCTGATGAAATTCCATGTCTAAAAATGGTGTTGCTTCAACTTTTTAAAAATCAAGCCTTTTTGGTGCCAGGAGAAGAAAAGGCTATACTCCACGGTCAGGAAAAATCCTGCCCAGGAACCAAAATGTTTTTTGAAGCCAAATGTTTTTTTTGAAACCAAATGCAAAAACGGACACCAGGATGAGATTAAGGATGAAATTCCATGTCTAAAAATGGTGTTGCTTCAACTTTTTAAAAATCAAGCCTTTTTGGTGCCAGGAGAAGAAAAGGCTTTACTCCACGGTCAGGAAAAATCCTGCCCAGGAACCAAAATGTTTTTTGAAGCCAAATTTTTTTTTTGAAACCAAATGCAAAAACGGACACCAGGATGAGTTTCAGGATGAAATTCCATGTCTAAAAATGGTGTTGCTTCAACTTTTTAAAAATCAAGCCTTTTTGGTGCCAGGAGAAGAAAAGGCTATACTCCACGGTCAGGAAAAATCCTGCCCAGGAACCAAAATGTTTTTTGAAGCCAAATTTTTTTTTTGAAACCAAATGCAAAAACGGACACCAGGATGAGTTTCCTGATGAAATTCCATGTCTAAAAATGGTGTTGCTTCAACTTTTTAAAAATCAAGCCTTTTTGGTGCCAGGAGAAGAAAAGGCTATACTCCACGGTCAGGAAAAATCCTGCCCAGGAACCAAAATGTTTTTTGAAGCCAAATGTTTTTTTTTGAAACCAAATGCAAAAACGGACACCAGGATGAGATTAAGGATGAAATTCCATGTCTAAAAATGGTGTTGCTTCAACTTTTTAAAAATCAAGCCTTTTTGGTGCCAGGAGAAGAAAAGGCTTTACTCCACGGTCAGGAAAAATCCTGCCCAGGAACCAAAATGTTTTTTGAAGCCAAATTTTTTTTTTGAAACCAAATGCAAAAACGGACACCAGGATGAGTTTCAGGATGAAATTCCATGTCTAAAAATGGTGTTGCTTCAACTTTTTAAAAATCAAGCCTTTTTGGTGCCAGGAGAAGAAAAGGCTTTACTCCACGGTCAGGAAAAATCCTGCCCAGGAACCAAAATGTTTTTTGAAGCCAAATTTTTTTTTTGAAACCTAATGCAAAAACGGACACCAGGATGAGTTTCAGGATGAAATTCCATGTCTAAAAATGGTGTTGCTTCAACTTTTTAAAAATCAAGCCTTTTTGGTGCCAGGAGAAGAAAAGGCTATACTCCACGGTCAGGAAAAATCCTGCCCAGGAACCAAAATGTTTTTTGAAGCCAAATGTTTTTTTTGAAACCAAATGCAAAAACGGACACCAGGATGAGTTTCCTGATGAAATTCCATGTCTAAAAATGGTGTTGCTTCAACTTTTTAAAAATCAAGCCTTTTTGGTGCCAGGAGAAGAAAAGGCTATACTCCACGGTCAGGAAAAATCCAGCCCAGGAACCAAAATGTTTTTTGAAGCCAAATTTTTTTTTTGAAACCTAATGCAAAAACGGACACCAGGATGAGTTTCAGGATGAAATTCCATGTCTAAAAATGGTGTTGCTTCAACTTTTTAAAAATCAAGCCTTTTTGGTGCCAGGAGAAGAAAAGGCTATACTCCACGGTCAGGAAAAATCCTGCCCAGGAACCAAAATGTTTTTTGAAGCCAAATGTTTTTTTTGAAACCAAATGCAAAAACGGACACCAGGATGAGATTAAGGATGAAATTCCATGTCTAAAAATGGTGTTGCTTCAACTTTTTAAAAATCAAGCCTTTTTGGTGCCAGGAGAAGAAAAGGCTTTACTCCACGGTCAGGAAAAATCCTGCCCAGGAACCAAAATGTTTTTTGAAGCCAAATTTTTTTTTTGAAACCAAATGCAAAAACGGACACCAGGATGAGTTTCAGGATGAAATTCCATGTCTAAAAATGGTGTTGCTTCAACTTTTTAAAAATCAAGCCTTTTTGGTGCCAGGAGAAGAAAAGGCTATACTCCACGGTCAGGAAAAATCCTGCCCAGGAACCAAAATGTTTTTTGAAGCCAAATTTTTTTTTTGAAACCAAATGCAAAAACGGACACCAGGATGAGATTAAGGATGAAATTCCATGTCTAAAAATGGTGTTGCTTCAACTTTTTAAAAATCAAGCCTTTTTGGTGCCAGGAGAAGAAAAGGCTTTACTCCACGGTCAGGAAAAATCCTGCCCAGGAACCAAAATGTTTTTTGAAGCCAAATTTTTTTTTTGAAACCAAATGCAAAAACGGACACCAGGATGAGTTTCCTGATGAAATTCCATGTCTAAAAATGGTGTTGCTTCAACTTTTTAAAAATCAAGCCTTTTTGGTGCCAGGAGAAGAAAAGGCTATACTCCACGGTCAGGAAAAATCCTGCCCAGGAACCAAAATGTTTTTTGAAGCCAATTTTTTTTTTTGAAACCTAATGCAAAAACGGACACCAGGATGAGATTAAGGATGAAATTCCATGTCTAAAAATGGTGTTGCTTCAACTTTTTAAAAATCAAGCCTTTTTGGTGCCAGGAGAAGAAAAGGCTTTACTCCACGGTCAGGAAAAATCCTGCCCAGGAACCAAAATGTTTTTTGAAGCCAAATTTTTTTTTTGAAACCAAATGCAAAAACGGACACCAGGATGAGTTTCAGGATGAAATTCCATGTCTAAAAATGGTGTTGCTTCAACTTTTTAAAAATCAAGCCTTTTTGGTGCCAGGAGAAGAAAAGGCTATACTCCACGGTCAGGAAAAATCCTGCCCAGGAACCAAAATGTTTTTTGAAGCCAAATTTTTTTTTTGAAACCAAATGCAAAAACGGACACCAGGATGAGTTTCAGGATGAAATTCCATGTCTAAAAATGGTGTTGCTTCAACTTTTTAAAAATCAAGCCTTTTTGGTGCCAGGAGAAGAAAAGGCTATACTCCACGGTCAGGAAAAATCCTGCCCAGGAACCAAAATGTTTTTTGAAGCCAAATGTTTTTTTTGAAACCAAATGCAAAAACGGACACCAGGATGAGATTAAGGATGAAATTCCATGTCTAAAAATGGTGTTGCTTCAACTTTTTAAAAATCAAGCCTTTTTGGTGCCAGGAGAAGAAAAGGCTTTACTCCACGGTCAGGAAAAATCCTGCCCAGGAACCAAAATGTTTTTTGAAGCCAAATTTTTTTTTTGAAACCAAATGCAAAAACGGACACCAGGATGAGTTTCAGGATGAAATTCCATGTCTAAAAATGGTGTTGCTTCAACTTTTTAAAAATCAAGCCTTTTTGGTGCCAGGAGAAGAAAAGGCTTTACTCCACGGTCAGGAAAAATTCTGCCCAGGAACCAAAATGTTTTTTGAAGCCAAATTTTTTTTTTGAAACCAGATACAAAAACGGACACCAGGATGAGTTTCAGGATGAAATTCCATGTCTAAAAATGGTGTTGCTTCAACTTTTTAAAAATCAAGCCTTTTTGGTGCCAGGAGAAGAAAAGGCTTTACTCCACGGTCAGGAAAAATCCTGCCCAGGAACCAAAATGTTTTTTGAATGCCAAATTTTTTTTTTGAAACCAAATGCAAAAACGGACACCAGGATGAGTTTCAGGATGAAATTCCATGTCTAAAAATGGTGTTGCTTCAACTTTTTAAAAATCAAGCCTTTTTGGTGCCAGGAGAAGAAAAGGCTTTACTCCACGGTCAGGAAAAATCCTGCCCAGGAACCAAAATGTTTTTTGAAGCCAAATTTTTTTTTTGAAACCAAATGCAAAAACGGACACCAGGATGAGATTAAGGATGAAATTCCATGTCTAAAAATGGTGTTGCTTCAACTTTTTAAAAATCAAGCCTTTTTGGTGCCAGGAGAAGAAAAGGCTTTACTCCACGGTCAGGAAAAATCCTGCCCAGGAACCAAAATGTTTTTTGAAGCCAAATTTTTTTTTTGAAACCAAAAGCAAAAACGGACACCAGGATGAGTTTCAGGATGAAATTCCATGTCTAAAAATGGTGTTGCTTCAACTTTTTAAAAATCAAGCCTTTTTGGTGCCAGGAGAAGAAAAGGCTTTACTCCACGGTCAGGAAAAATCCTGCCCAGGAACCAAAATGTTTTTTGAAGCCAAATTTTTTTTTTGAAACCAAATGCAAAAACGGACACCAGGATGAGTTTCAGGATGAAATTCCATGTCTAAAAATGGTGTTGCTTCAACTTTTTAAAAATCAAGCCTTTTTGGTGCAAGGAGAAGAAAAGGCTTTACTCCACGGTCAGGAAAAATCCTGCCCAGGAACCAAAATGTTTTTTGAAGCCAAATTTTTTTTTTGAAACCAAATGCAAAAACGGACACCAGGATGAGATTAAGGATGAAATTCCATGTCTAAAAATGGTGTTGCTTCAACTTTTTAAAAATCAAGCCTTTTCGGTGCCAGGAGAAGAAAAGGCTTTACTCCACGGTCAGGAAAAATCCTGCCCAGGAACCAAAATGTTTTTTGAAGCCAAATGTTTTTTTTGAAACCAAATGCAAAAACGGACACCAGGATGAGTTTCCTGATGAAATTCCATGTCTAAAAATGGTGTTGCTTCAACTTTTTAAAAATCAAGCCTTTTCGGTGCCAGGAGAAGAAAAGGCTTTACTCCACGGTCAGGAAAAATCCTGCCCAGGAACCAAAATGTTTTTTGAAGCCAAATTTTTTTTTTGAAACCAAATGCAAAAACGGACACCAGGATGAGTTTCCTGATGAAATTCCATGTCTAAAAATGGTGTTGCTTCAACTTTTTAAAAATCAAGCCTTTTTGGTGCCAGGAGAAGAAAACGCTTTACTCCACGGTCAGGAAAAATCCTGCCCAGGAACCAAAATGTTTTTTGAAGCCAAATGTTTTTTTTGAAACCAAATGCAAAAACGGACACCAGGATGAGATTAAGGATGAAATTCCATGTCTAAAAATGGTGTTGCTTCAACTCTTTAAAAATCAAGCCTTTTTGGTGCCAGGAGAAGAAAAGGCTTTCCTCCACGGTCAGGAAAAATCCTGCCCAGGAACCAAAATGTTTTTTGAAGCCAAATTTTTTTTTTGAAACCAAATGCAAAAACGGACACCAGGATGAGTTTCAGGATGAAATTCCATGTCTAAAAATGGTGTTGCTTCAACTTTTTAAAAATCAAGCCTTTTTGGTGCCAGGAGAAGAAAAGGCTATACTCCACGGTCAGGAAAAATCCTGCCCAGGAACCAAAATGTTTTTTGAAGCCAAATTTTTTTTTTGAAACCAAATGCAAAAACGGACACCAGGATGAGATTAAGGATGAAATTCCATGTCTAAAAATGGTGTTGCTTCAACTTTTTAAAAATCAAGCCTTTTTGGTGCCAGGAGAAGAAAAGGCTTTACTCCACGGTCAGGAAAAATCCTGCCCAGGAACCAAAATGTTTTTTGAAGCCAAATTTTTTTTTTGAAACCAAATGCAAAAACGGACACCAGGATGAGATTAAGGATGAAATTCCATGTCTAAAAATGGTGTTGCTTCAACTTTTTAAAAATCAAGCCTTTTTGGTGCCAGGAGAAGAAAAGGCTTTACTCCACGGTCAGGAAAAATCCTGCCCAGGAACCAAAATGTTTTTTGAAGCCAAATTTTTTTTTTGAAACCAAATGCAAAAACGGACACCAGGATGAGATTAAGGATGAAATTCCATGTCTAAAAATGGTGTTGCTTCAACTTTTTAAAAATCAAGCCTTTTTGGTGCCAGGAGAAGAAAAGGCTTTACTCCACGGTCAGGAAAAATCCTGCCCAGGAACCAAAATGTTTTTTGAAGCCAAATTTTTTTTTTGAAACCAGATACAAAAACGGACACCAGGATGAGTTTCAGGATGAAATTCCATGTCTAAAAATGGTGTTGCGTCAACTTTTTAAAAATCAAGCCTTTTTGGTGCCAGGAGAAGAAAAGGCTATACTCCACGGTCAGGAAAAATCCTGCCCAGGAACCAAAATGTTTTTTGAAGCCAAATTTTTTTTTTGAAACCAAATGCAAAAACGGACACCAGGATGAGATTAAGGATGAAATTCCATGTCTAAAAATGGTGTTGCTTCAACTTTTTAAAAATCAAGCCTTTTTGGTGCCAGGAGAAGAAAAGGCTTTACTCCACGGTCAGGAAAAATCCTGCCCAGGAACCAAAATGTTTTTTGAACCCAAATTTTTTTTTTGAAACCAGATGCAAAAACGGACACCAGGATGAGTTTCAGGATGAAATTCCATGTCTAAAAATGGTGTTGCGTCAACTTTTTAAAAATCAAGCCTTTTTGGTGCCAGGAGAAGAAAAGGCTATACTCCACGGTCAGGAAAAATCCTGCCCAGGAACCAAAATGTTTTTTGAAGCCAAATGTTTTTTTTGAAACCAAATGCAAAAACGGACACCAGGATGAGATTAAGGATGAAATTCCATGTCTAAAAATGGTGTTGCTTCAACTTTTTAAAAATCAAGCCTTTTTGGTGCCAGGAGAAGAAAAGGCTTTACTCCACGGTCAGGAAAAATCCTGCCCAGGAACCAAAATGTTTTTTGAAGCCAAATTTTTTTTTTGAAACCAAATGCAAAAACGGACACCAGGATGAGTTTCAGGATGAAATTCCATGTCTAAAAATGGTGTTGCTTCAACTTTTTAAAAATCAAGCCTTTTTGGTGCCAGGAGAAGAAAAGGCTTTACTCCACGGTCAGGAAAAATCCTGCCCAGGAACCAAAATGTTTTTTGAAGCCAAATTTTTTTTTTGAAACCTAATGCAAAAACGGACACCAGGATGAGTTTCAGGATGAAATTCCATGTCTAAAAATGGTGTTGCTTCAACTTTTTAAAAATCAAGCCTTTTTGGTGCCAGGAGAAGAAAAGGCTATACTCCACGGTCAGGAAAAATCCTGCCCAGGAACCAAAATGTTTTTTGAAGCCAAATGTTTTTTTTGAAACCAAATGAAAAACGGACACCAGGATGAGATTAAGGATGAAATTCCATGTCTAAAAATGGTATTGCTTCAACTTTTTAAAAATCAAGCCTTTTTGGTGCCAGGAGAAGAAAAGGCTTTACTCCACGGTCAGGAAAAATCCTGCCCAGGAACCAAAATGTTTTTTGAAGCCAAATTTTTTTTTTGAAACCAAATGCAAAAACGGACACCAGGATGAGTTTCCTGATGAAATTCCATGTCTAAAAATGGTGTTGCTTCAACTTTTTAAAAATCAAGCCTTTTTGGTGCCAGGAGAAGAAAAGGCTATACTCCACGGTCAGGAAAAATCCTGCCCAGGAACCAAAATGTTTTTTGAAGCCAAATTTTTTTTTTGAAACCTAATGCAAAAACGGACACCAGGATGAGTTTCAGGATGAAATTCCATGTCTAAAAATGGTGTTGCTTCAACTTTTTAAAAATCAAGCCTTTTTGGTGCCAGGAGAAGAAAAGGCTATACTCCACGGTCAGGAAAAATCCTGCCCAGGAACCAAAATGTTTTTTGAAGCCAAATGTTTTTTTTGAAACCAAATGCAAAAACGGACACCAGGATGAGATTAAGGATGAAATTCCATGTCTAAAAATGGTGTTGCTTCAACTTTTTAAAAATCAAGCCTTTTTGGTGCCAGGAGAAGAAAAGGCTTTACTCCACGGTCAGGAAAAATCCTGCCCAGGAACCAAAATGTTTTTTGAAGCCAAATTTTTTTTTTGAAACCAAATGCAAAAACGGACACCAGGATGAGTTTCAGGATGAAATTCCATGTCTAAAAATGGTGTTGCTTCAACTTTTTAAAAATCAAGCCTTTTTGGTGCCAGGAGAAGAAAAGGCTATACTCCACGGTCAGGAAAAATCCTGCCCAGGAACCAAAATGTTTTTTGAAGCCAAATTTTTTTTTTGAAACCAAATGCAAAAACGGACACCAGGATGAGTTTCAGGATGAAATTCCATGTCTAAAAATGGTGTTGCTTCAACTTTTTAAAAATCAAGCCTTTTTGGTGCCAGGAGAAGAAAAGGCTATACTCCACGGTCAGGAAAAATCCTGCCCAGGAACCAAAATGTTTTTTGAAGCCAAATTTTTTTTTTGAAACCAAATGCAAAAACGGACACCAGGATGAGATTAAGGATGAAATTCCATGTCTAAAAATGGTGTTGCTTCAACTTTTTAAAAATCAAGCCTTTTTGGTGCCAGGAGAAGAAAAGGCTATACTCCACGGTCAGGAAAAATCCTGCCCAGGAACCAAAATGTTTTTTGAAGCCAAATGTTTTTTTTGAAACCAAATGAAAAACGGACACCAGGATGAGATTAAGGATGAAATTCCATGTCTAAAAATGGTATTGCTTCAACTTTTTAAAAATCAAGCCTTTTTGGTGCCAGGAGAAGAAAAGGCTTTACTCCACGGTCAGGAAAAATCCTGCCCAGGAACCAAAATGTTTTTTGAAGCCAAATTTTTTTTTTGAAACCAAATGCAAAAACGGACACCAGGATGAGTTTCCTGATGAAATTCCATGTCTAAAAATGGTGTTGCTTCAACTTTTTAAAAATCAAGCCTTTTTGGTGCCAGGAGAAGAAAAGGCTATACTCCACGGTCAGGAAAAATCCTGCCCAGGAACCAAAATGTTTTTTGAAGCCAAATTTTTTTTTTGAAACCTAATGCAAAAACGGACACCAGGATGAGTTTCAGGATGAAATTCCATGTCTAAAAATGGTGTTGCTTCAACTTTTTAAAAATCAAGCCTTTTTGGTGCCAGGAGAAGAAAAGGCTATACTCCACGGTCAGGAAAAATCCTGCCCAGGAACCAAAATGTTTTTTGAAGCCAAATGTTTTTTTTGAAACCAAATGCAAAAACGGACACCAGGATGAGATTAAGGATGAAATTCCATGTCTAAAAATGGTGTTGCTTCAACTTTTTAAAAATCAAGCCTTTTTGGTGCCAGGAGAAGAAAAGGCTTTACTCCACGGTCAGGAAAAATCCTGCCCAGGAACCAAAATGTTTTTTGAAGCCAAATTTTTTTTTTGAAACCAAATGCAAAAACGGACACCAGGATGAGTTTCAGGATGAAATTCCATGTCTAAAAATGGTGTTGCTTCAACTTTTTAAAAATCAAGCCTTTTTGGTGCCAGGAGAAGAAAAGGCTATACTCCACGGTCAGGAAAAATCCTGCCCAGGAACCAAAATGTTTTTTGAAGCCAAATTTTTTTTTTGAAACCAAATGCAAAAACGGACACCAGGATGAGTTTCCTGATGAAATTCCATGTCTAAAAATGGTGTTGCTTCAACTTTTTAAAAATCAAGCCTTTTTGGTGCCAGGAGAAGAAAAGGCTATACTCCACGGTCAGGAAAAATCCTGCCCAGGAACCAAAATGTTTTTTGAAGCCAAATGTTTTTTTTGAAACCAAATGCAAAAACGGACACCAGGATGAGATTAAGGATGAAATTCCATGTCTAAAAATGGTGTTGCTTCAACTTTTTAAAAATCAAGCCTTTTTGGTGCCAGGAGAAGAAAAGGCTTTACTCCACGGTCAGGAAAAATCCTGCCCAGGAACCAAAATGTTTTTTGAAGCCAAATTTTTTTTTTGAAACCAAATGCAAAAACGGACACCAGGATGAGTTTCAGGATGAAATTCCATGTCTAAAAATGGTGTTGCTTCAACTTTTTAAAAATCAAGCCTTTTTGGTGCCAGGAGAAGAAAAGGCTTTACTCCACGGTCAGGAAAAATCCTGCCCAGGAACCAAAATGTTTTTTGAAGCCAAATTTTTTTTTTGAAACCTAATGCAAAAACGGACACCAGGATGAGTTTCAGGATGAAATTCCATGTCTAAAAATGGTGTTGCTTCAACTTTTTAAAAATCAAGCCTTTTTGGTGCCAGGAGAAGAAAAGGCTATACTCCACGGTCAGGAAAAATCCTGCCCAGGAACCAAAATGTTTTTTGAAGCCAAATGTTTTTTTTGAAACCAAATGCAAAAACGGACACCAGGATGAGTTTCCTGATGAAATTCCATGTCTAAAAATGGTGTTGCTTCAACTTTTTAAAAATCAAGCCTTTTTGGTGCCAGGAGAAGAAAAGGCTATACTCCACGGTCAGGAAAAATCCTGCCCAGGAACCAAAATGTTTTTTGAAGCCAAATTTTTTTTTTGAAACCAAATGCAAAAACGGACACCAGGATGAGTTTCAGGATGAAATTCCATGTCTAAAAATGGTGTTGCTTCAACTTTTTAAAAATCAAGCCTTTTTGGTGCCAGGAGAAGAAAAGGCTATACTCCACGGTCAGGAAAAATCCTGCCCAGGAACCAAAATGTTTTTTGAAGCCAAATTTTTTTTTTGAAACCAAATGCAAAAACGGACACCAGGATGAGATTAAGGATGAAATTCCATGTCTAAAAATGGTGTTGCTTCAACTTTTTAAAAATCAAGCCTTTTTGGTGCCAGGAGAAGAAAAGGCTATACTCCACGGTCAGGAAAAATCCTGCCCAGGAACCAAAATGTTTTTTGAAGCCAAATGTTTTTTTTGAAACCAAATGAAAAACGGACACCAGGATGAGATTAAGGATGAAATTCCATGTCTAAAAATGGTATTGCTTCAACTTTTTAAAAATCAAGCCTTTTTGGTGCCAGGAGAAGAAAAGGCTTTACTCCACGGTCAGGAAAAATCCTGCCCAGGAACCAAAATGTTTTTTGAAGCCAAATTTTTTTTTTGAAACCAAATGCAAAAACGGACACCAGGATGAGTTTCCTGATGAAATTCCATGTCTAAAAATGGTGTTGCTTCAACTTTTTAAAAATCAAGCCTTTTTGGTGCCAGGAGAAGAAAAGGCTATACTCCACGGTCAGGAAAAATCCTGCCCAGGAACCAAAATGTTTTTTGAAGCCAAATTTTTTTTTTGAAACCTAATGCAAAAACGGACACCAGGATGAGTTTCAGGATGAAATTCCATGTCTAAAAATGGTGTTGCTTCAACTTTTTAAAAATCAAGCCTTTTTGGTGCCAGGAGAAGAAAAGGCTATACTCCACGGTCAGGAAAAATCCTGCCCAGGAACCAAAATGTTTTTTGAAGCCAAATGTTTTTTTTGAAACCAAATGCAAAAACGGACACCAGGATGAGATTAAGGATGAAATTCCATGTCTAAAAATGGTGTTGCTTCAACTTTTTAAAAATCAAGCCTTTTTGGTGCCAGGAGAAGAAAAGGCTTTACTCCACGGTCAGGAAAAATCCTGCCCAGGAACCAAAATGTTTTTTGAAGCCAAATTTTTTTTTTGAAACCAAATGCAAAAACGGACACCAGGATGAGTTTCAGGATGAAATTCCATGTCTAAAAATGGTGTTGCTTCAACTTTTTAAAAATCAAGCCTTTTTGGTGCCAGGAGAAGAAAAGGCTATACTCCACGGTCAGGAAAAATCCTGCCCAGGAACCAAAATGTTTTTTGAAGCCAAATTTTTTTTTTGAAACCAAATGCAAAAACGGACACCAGGATGAGTTTCCTGATGAAATTCCATGTCTAAAAATGGTGTTGCTTCAACTTTTTAAAAATCAAGCCTTTTTGGTGCCAGGAGAAGAAAAGGCTATACTCCACGGTCAGGAAAAATCCTGCCCAGGAACCAAAATGTTTTTTGAAGCCAAATGTTTTTTTTGAAACCAAATGCAAAAACGGACACCAGGATGAGATTAAGGATGAAATTCCATGTCTAAAAATGGTGTTGCTTCAACTTTTTAAAAATCAAGCCTTTTTGGTGCCAGGAGAAGAAAAGGCTTTACTCCACGGTCAGGAAAAATCCTGCCCAGGAACCAAAATGTTTTTTGAAGCCAAATTTTTTTTTTGAAACCAAATGCAAAAACGGACACCAGGATGAGTTTCAGGATGAAATTCCATGTCTAAAAATGGTGTTGCTTCAACTTTTTAAAAATCAAGCCTTTTTGGTGCCAGGAGAAGAAAAGGCTTTACTCCACGGTCAGGAAAAATCCTGCCCAGGAACCAAAATGTTTTTTGAAGCCAAATTTTTTTTTTGAAACCTAATGCAAAAACGGACACCAGGATGAGTTTCAGGATGAAATTCCATGTCTAAAAATGGTGTTGCTTCAACTTTTTAAAAATCAAGCCTTTTTGGTGCCAGGAGAAGAAAAGGCTATACTCCACGGTCAGGAAAAATCCTGCCCAGGAACCAAAATGTTTTTTGAAGCCAAATGTTTTTTTTGAAACCAAATGCAAAAACGGACACCAGGATGAGTTTCCTGATGAAATTCCATGTCTAAAAATGGTGTTGCTTCAACTTTTTAAAAATCAAGCCTTTTTGGTGCCAGGAGAAGAAAAGGCTATACTCCACGGTCAGGAAAAATCCTGCCCAGGAACCAAAATGTTTTTTGAAGCCAAATTTTTTTTTTGAAACCTAATGCAAAAACGGACACCAGGATGAGTTTCAGGATGAAATTCCATGTCTAAAAATGGTGTTGCTTCAACTTTTTAAAAATCAAGCCTTTTTGGTGCCAGGAGAAGAAAAGGCTATACTCCACGGTCAGGAAAAATCCTGCCCAGGAACCAAAATGTTTTTTGAAGCCAAATGTTTTTTTTGAAACCAAATGCAAAAACGGACACCAGGATGAGATTAAGGATGAAATTCCATGTCTAAAAATGGTGTTGCTTCAACTTTTTAAAAATCAAGCCTTTTTGGTGCCAGGAGAAGAAAAGGCTTTACTCCACGGTCAGGAAAAATCCTGCCCAGGAACCAAAATGTTTTTTGAAGCCAAATTTTTTTTTTGAAACCAAATGCAAAAACGGACACCAGGATGAGTTTCAGGATGAAATTCCATGTCTAAAAATGGTGTTGCTTCAACTTTTTAAAAATCAAGCCTTTTTGGTGCCAGGAGAAGAAAAGGCTATACTCCACGGTCAGGAAAAATCCTGCCCAGGAACCAAAATGTTTTTTGAAGCCAAATTTTTTTTTTGAAACCAAATGCAAAAACGGACACCAGGATGAGATTAAGGATGAAATTCCATGTCTAAAAATGGTGTTGCTTCAACTTTTTAAAAATCAAGCCTTTTTGGTGCCAGGAGAAGAAAAGGCTTTACTCCACGGTCAGGAAAAATCCTGCCCAGGAACCAAAATGTTTTTTGAAGCCAAATTTTTTTTTTGAAACCAAATGCAAAAACGGACACCAGGATGAGTTTCCTGATGAAATTCCATGTCTAAAAATGGTGTTGCTTCAACTTTTTAAAAATCAAGCCTTTTTGGTGCCAGGAGAAGAAAAGGCTATACTCCACGGTCAGGAAAAATCCTGCCCAGGAACCAAAATGTTTTTTGAAGCCAATTTTTTTTTTTGAAACCTAATGCAAAAACGGACACCAGGATGAGATTAAGGATGAAATTCCATGTCTAAAAATGGTGTTGCTTCAACTTTTTAAAAATCAAGCCTTTTTGGTGCCAGGAGAAGAAAAGGCTTTACTCCACGGTCAGGAAAAATCCTGCCCAGGAACCAAAATGTTTTTTGAAGCCAAATTTTTTTTTTGAAACCAAATGCAAAAACGGACACCAGGATGAGTTTCAGGATGAAATTCCATGTCTAAAAATGGTGTTGCTTCAACTTTTTAAAAATCAAGCCTTTTTGGTGCCAGGAGAAGAAAAGGCTATACTCCACGGTCAGGAAAAATCCTGCCCAGGAACCAAAATGTTTTTTGAAGCCAAATTTTTTTTTTGAAACCAAATGCAAAAACGGACACCAGGATGAGTTTCAGGATGAAATTCCATGTCTAAAAATGGTGTTGCTTCAACTTTTTAAAAATCAAGCCTTTTTGGTGCCAGGAGAAGAAAAGGCTATACTCCACGGTCAGGAAAAATCCTGCCCAGGAACCAAAATGTTTTTTGAAGCCAAATGTTTTTTTTGAAACCAAATGCAAAAACGGACACCAGGATGAGATTAAGGATGAAATTCCATGTCTAAAAATGGTGTTGCTTCAACTTTTTAAAAATCAAGCCTTTTTGGTGCCAGGAGAAGAAAAGGCTTTACTCCACGGTCAGGAAAAATCCTGCCCAGGAACCAAAATGTTTTTTGAAGCCAAATTTTTTTTTTGAAACCAAATGCAAAAACGGACACCAGGATGAGTTTCAGGATGAAATTCCATGTCTAAAAATGGTGTTGCTTCAACTTTTTAAAAATCAAGCCTTTTTGGTGCCAGGAGAAGAAAAGGCTTTACTCCACGGTCAGGAAAAATTCTGCCCAGGAACCAAAATGTTTTTTGAAGCCAAATTTTTTTTTTGAAACCAGATACAAAAACGGACACCAGGATGAGTTTCAGGATGAAATTCCATGTCTAAAAATGGTGTTGCGTCAACTTTTTAAAAATCAAGCCTTTTTGGTGCCAGGAGAAGAAAAGGCTATACTCCACGGTCAGGAAAAATCCTGCCCAGGAACCAAAATGTTTTTTGAAGCCAAATTTTTTTTTTGAAACCAAATGCAAAAACGGACACCAGGATGAGATTAAGGATGAAATTCCATGTCTAAAAATGGTGTTGCTTCAACTTTTTAAAAATCAAGCCTTTTTGGTGCCAGGAGAAGAAAAGGCTTTACTCCACGGTCAGGAAAAATCCTGCCCAGGAACCAAAATGTTTTTTGAACCCAAATTTTTTTTTTGAAACCAGATGCAAAAACGGACACCAGGATGAGTTTCAGGATGAAATTCCATGTCTAAAAATGGTGTTGCGTCAACTTTTTAAAAATCAAGCCTTTTTGGTGCCAGGAGAAGAAAAGGCTATACTCCATGGTCAGGAAAAATCCTGCCCAGGAACCAAAATGTTTTTTGAAGCCAAATTTTTTTTTTGAAACCAAATGCAAAAACGGACACCAGGATGAGATTAAGGATGAAATTCCATGTCTAAAAATGGTGTTGCTTCAACTTTTTAAAAATCAAGCCTTTTTGGTGCCAGGAGAAGAAAAGGCTTTACTCCACGGTCAGGAAAAATCCTGCCCAGGAACCAAAATGTTTTTTGAAGCCAAATTTTTTTTTTGAAACCAAATGCAAAAACGGACACCAGGATGAGATTAAGGATGAAATTCCATGTCTAAAAATGGTGTTGCTTCAACTTTTTAAAAATCAAGCCTTTTTGGTGCCAGGAGAAGAAAAGGCTTTACTCCACGGTCAGGAAAAATCCTGCCCAGGAACCAAAATGTTTTTTGAAGCCAAATTTTTTTTTTGAAACCAAATACAAAAACGGACACCAGGATGAGATTAAGGATGAAATTCCATGTCTAAAAATGGTGTTGCTTCAACTTTTTAAAAATCAAGCCTTTTTGGTGCCAGGAGAAGAAAAGGCTTTACTCCACGGTCAGGAAAAATCCTGCCCAGGAACCAAAATATTTTTTGAAGCCAAATGTTTTTTTTGAAACCAAATACAAAAACGGACACCAGGATGAGTTTCCTGATGAAATTCCATGTCTAAAAATGGTGTTGCTTCAACTTTTTAAAAATCAAGCCTTTTTGGTGCCAGGAGAAGAAAAGGCTATACTCCACGGTCAGGAAAAATCCTGCCCAGGAACCAAAATGTTTTTTGAAGCCAAATGTTTTTTTTGAAACCAAATGCAAAAACGGACACCAGGATGAGATTAAGGATGAAATTCCATGTCTAAAAATGGTGTTGCTTCAACTTTTTAAAAATCAAGCCTTTTTGGTGCCAGGAGAAGAAAAGGCTTTACTCCACGGTCAGGAAAAATCCTGCCCAGGAACCAAAATGTTTTTTGAAGCCAAATTTTTTTTTTGAAACCAAATGCAAAAACGGACACCAGGATGAGATTAAGGATGAAATTCCATGTCTAAAAATGGTGTTGCTTCAACTTTTTAAAAATCAAGCCTTTTTGGTGCCAGGAGAAGAAAAGGCTTTACTCCACCGTCAGGAAAAATCCTGCCCAGGAACCAAAATGTTTTTTGAAGCCAAATTTTTTTTTTGAAACCAAATGCAAAAACGGATACCAGGATGAGATTAAGGATGAAATTCCATGTCTAAAAATGGTGTTGCTTCAACTTTTTAAAAATCAAGCCTTTTTGGTGCCAGGAGAAGAAAAGGCTATACTCCACGGTCAGGAAAAATCCTGCCCAGGAACCAAAATGTTTTTTGAAGCCAAATGTTTTTTTTGAAACCAAATGCAAAAACGGACACCAGGATGAGATTAAGGATGAAATTCCATGTCTAAAAATGGTGTTGCTTCAACTTTTTAAAAATCAAGCCTTTTTGGTGCCAGGAGAAGAAAAGGCTTTACTCCACGGTCAGGAAAAATCCTGCCCAGGAACCAAAATGTTTTTTGAAGCCAAATTTTTTTTTTGAAACCAAATGCAAAAACGGACACCAGGATGAGTTTCAGGATGAAATTCCATGTCTAAAAATGGTGTTGCTTCAACTTTTTAAAAATCAAGCCTTTTTGGTGCCAGGAGAAGAAAAGGCTATACTCCACGGTCAGGAAAAATCCTGCCCAGGAACCAAAATGTTTTTTGAAGCCAAATGTTTTTTTTGAAACCAAATGCAAAAACGGACACCAGGATGAGATTAAGGATGAAATTCCATGTCTAAAAATGGTGTTGCTTCAACTTTTTAAAAATCAAGCCTTTTTGGTGCCAGGAGAAGAAAAGGCTTTACTCCACGGTCAGGAAAAATCCTGCCCAGGAACCAAAATGTTTTTTGAAGCCAAAATTTTTTTTTGAAACCAAATGCAAAAACGGACACCAGGATGAGTTTCAGGATGAAATTCCATGTCTAAAAATGGTGTTGCTTCAACTTTTTAAAAATCAAGCCTTTTTGGTGCCAGGAGAAGAAAAGGCTATACTCCACGGTCAGGAAAAATCCTGCCCAGGAACCAAAATGTTTTTGAAGCCAAATTTTTATTTTGAAATCAAATACAAAAACGGACACCAGGATGAGTTTCAGGATGAAATTCCATGTCTAAAAATGGTGTTGCTTCAACTTTTTAAAAATCAAGCCTTTTTGGTGCCAGGAGAAGAAAAGGCTATACTCCACGGTCAGGAAAAATGCTGCCCAGGAACCAAAATGTTTTTTGAAGCCAAATTTTTTTTTTGAAACCAAATGCAAAAACGGACACCAGGATGAGTTTCAGGATGAAATTCCATGTCTAAAAATGGTGTTGCTTCAACTTTTTAAAAATCAAGCCTTTTTGGTGCCAGGAGAAGAAAAGGCTATACTCCACGGTCAGGAAAAATGCTGCCCAGGAACCAAAATGTTTTTTGAAGCCAAATTTTTTTTTTGAAACCAAATGCAAAAACAGACACCAGGATTAGTTTCAGGATGAAATTCCATGTCTAAAAATGGTGTTGCTTCAACTTTTTAAAAATCAAGCCTTTTTGGTGCCAGGAGAAGAAAAGGCTATACTCCACGGTCAGGAAAAATCCTGCCCAGGAACCAAAATGTTTTTTGAAGCCAAATTTTTTTTTTGAAACCAAATACAAAAACGGACACCAGGATGAGTTTCAGGATGAAATTCCATGTCTAAAAATGGTGTTGCTTCAACTTTTTAAAAATCAAGCCTTTTTGGTGCCAGGAGAAGAAAAGGCTTTACTCCACGGTCAGGAAAAATGCTGCCCAGGAACCAAAATGTTTTTTGAAGCCAATTTTTTTTTTTTGAAACCAAATACAAAAACGGACACCAGGATGAGTTTCAGGATGAAATTCCATGTCTAAAAATGGTGTTTCTTCAACTTTTTAAAAATCAAGCCTTTTTGGTGCCAGGAGAAGAAAAGGCTATACTCCACGGTCAGGAAAAATGCTGCCCAGGAACCAAAATGTTTTTTGAAGCCAAATTTTTTTTTTGAAACCAAATGCAAAAACGGACACCAGGATGAGTTCCAGGATGAAATTCCATGTCTAAAAATGGTGTTGCTTCAACTTTTTAAAAATCAAGCCTTTTTGGTGCCAGGAGAAGAAAAGGCTATACTCCACGGTCAGGAAAAATCCTGTCCTGGAACCAAAATGTTTTTTGAAGCCAAATTTTTTTTTTGAAACCAAATACAAAAACAGACACCAGGATGAGTTTCCTGATGAAATTCCATGTCTAAAAATGGTGTTGCTTCAACTTTTTAAAAATCAAGCCTTTTTGGTGCCAGGAGAAGAAAAGGCTATACTCCACGGTCAGGAAAAATCCTGCCCAGGAACCAAAATGTTTTTTGAAGCCAAATTTTTTTTTTGAAACCAAATGCAAAAACGGACACCAGGATGAATTTCAGGATGAAATTCCATGTCTAAAAATGGTGTTGCTTCAACTTTTTAAAAATCAAGCCTTTTTGGTTCCAGGAGAAGAAAAGGCTATACTCCACTGTCAGGAAAAATCCTGCCCAGGAACCAAAATGTTTTTTGAAGCCAAATTTTTTTTTTGAAACCAAATGCAAAAACGGACACCAGGATGAGTTTCAGGATGAAATTCCATGTCTAAAAATGGTGTTGCTTCAACTTTTTAAAAATCAAGCCTTTTTGGTGCCAGGAGAAGAAAAGGCTATACTCAACGGTCAGGAAAAATCCTGCCCAGGACCCAAAATGTTTTTTGAAGCCAAATTTTTTTTTTGAAACCAAATGCAAAAACGGACACCAGGATGAGTTTCAGGATGAAATTCCATGTCTAAAAATGGTGTTGCTTCAACTTTTTAAAAATCAAGCCTTTTTGGTGCCAGGAGAAGAAAAGCCTTTACTCCACGGTCAGGAAAAATCCTGCCCAGGAACCAAAATGTTTTTTGAAGCCAAATTTTTTTTTTGAAACCAAATGCAAAAACGGACACCAGGATGAGTTTCAGGATGAGATTCCATGTCTAAAAATGGTGTTGCTTCAACTTTTTAAAAATCAAGCCTTTTTGGTGCCAGGAGAAGAAATTTTTCCACGGTCAGGAGAAGGATTTTTCCACGGTCAGGAAAAATCCTGCCCAGGAACCAAAATGTTTTTTGAAGCCAAATTTTTTTTTTGAAACCAAATGCAAAAACGGACACCAGGATGAGTTTCAGGATGAAATTCCATGTCTAAAAATGGTGTTGCTTCAACTTTTTAAAAATCAAGCCTTTTTGGTGCCAGGAGAAGAAAAGGCTATACTCCACGGTCAGGAAAAATCCTGCCCAGGAACCAAAATGTTTTTTGAAGCCAAATTTTTTTTTTGAAACCAAATACAAAAACGGACACCAGGATGAGTTTCAGGATGAAATTCCATGTCTAAAAATGGTGTTGCTTCAACTTTTTAAAAATCAAGCCTTTTTGGTGCCAGGAGAAGAAAAGGCTTTACTCCACGGTCAGGAAAAATGCTGCCCAGGAACCAAAATGTTTTTTGAAGCCAATTTTTTTTTTTTGAAACCAAATACAAAAACGGACACCAGGATGAGTTTCAGGATGAAATTCCATGTCTAAAAATGGTGTTGCTTCAACTTTTTAAAAATCAAGCCTTTTTGGTGCCAGGAGAAGAAAAGGCTATACTCCACGGTCAGGAAAAATGCTGCCCAGGAACCAAAATGTTTTTTGAAGCCAAATTTTTTTTTTGAAACCAAATGCAAAAACGGACACCAGGATGAGTTCCAGGATGAAATTCCATGTCTAAAAATGGTGTTGCTTCAACTTTTTAAAAATCAAGCCTTTTTGGTGCCAGGAGAAGAAAAGGCTATACTCCACGGTCAGGAAAAATCCTGTCCTGGAACCAAAATGTTTTTTGAAGCCAAATTTTTTTTTTGAAACCAAATACAAAAACAGACACCAGGATGAGTTTCCTGATGAAATTCCATGTCTAAAAATGGTGTTGCTTCAACTTTTTAAAAATCAAGCCTTTTTGGTGCCAGGAGAAGAAAAGGCTATACTCCACGGTCAGGAAAAATCCTGCCCAGGAACCAAAATGTTTTTTGAAGCCAAATTTTTTTTTTGAAACCAAATGCAAAAACGGACACCAGGATGAATTTCAGGATGAAATTCCATGTCTAAAAATGGTGTTGCTTCAACTTTTTAAAAATCAAGCCTTTTTGGTTCCAGGAGAGGAAAAGGCTATACTCCACTGTCAGGAAAAATCCTGCCCAGGAACCAAAATGTTTTTTGAAGCCAAATTTTTTTTTTGAAACCAAATGCAAAAACGGACACCAGGATGAGTTTCAGGATGAAATTCCATGTCTAAAAATGGTGTTGCTTCAACTTTTTAAAAATCAAGCCTTTTTGGTGCCAGGAGAAGAAAAGGCTATACTCAACGGTCAGGAAAAATCCTGCCCAGGACCCAAAATGTTTTTTGAAGCCAAATTTTTTTTTTGAAACCAAATGCAAAAACGGACACCAGGATGAGTTTCAGGATGAAATTCCATGTCTAAAAATGGTGTTGCTTCAACTTTTTAAAAATCAAGCCTTTTTGGTGCCAGGAGAAGAAAAGCCTTTACTCCACGGTCAGGAAAAATCCTGCCCAGGAACCAAAATGTTTTTTGAAGCCAAATTTTTTTTTTGAAACCAAATGCAAAAACGGACACCAGGATGAGTTTCAGGATGAGATTCCATGTCTAAAAATGGTGTTGCTTCAACTTTTTAAAAATCAAGCCTTTTTGGTGCCAGGAGAAGAAATTTTTCCACGGTCAGGAGAAGGATTTTTCCACGGTCAGGAAAAATCCTGCCCAGGAACCAAAATGTTTTTTGAAGCCAAATTTTTTTTTTGAAACCAAATACAAAAACGGACACCAGGATGAGTTTCAGGATGAAATTCCATGTCTAAAAATGGTGTTGCTTCAACTTTTTAAAAATCAAGCCTTTTTGGTTCCAGGAGAAGAAAAGGCTTTACTCCACGGTCAGGAAAAATCCTGCCCAGGAACCAAAATGTTTTTTGAAGCCAAATTTTTTTTTTGAAACCAAATACAAAAACGGACACCAGGATGAGTTTCCTGATGAAATTCCATGTCTAAAAATGGTGTTGCTTCAACTTTTTAAAAATCAAGCCTTTTTGGTGCCAGGAGAAGAAAAGGCTATACTCCACGGTCAGGAATAATCCTGCCCAGGAACCAAAATGTTTTTTGAAGCCAAATTTTTTTTTTGAAACCAAATGCAAAAACGGACACCAGGATGAGTTTCAGGATGAAATTCCATGTCTAAAAATGGTGTTGCTTCAACTTTTTAAAAATCAAGCCTTTTTGGTGCCAGGAGAAGAAAAGGCTTTACTCCACGGTCAGGAAAAATCCTGCCCAGGAACCAAAATGTTTTTTGAAGCCAAATTTTTTTTTTTAAACCAAATGCAAAAACGGACACCAGGATGAGTTTCAGGATGAAATTCCATGTCTAAAAATGGTGTTGCTTCAACTTTTTAAAAATCAAGCCTTTTTGGTTCCAGGAGAAGAAAAGGCTATACTCCACGGTCAGGAAAAATCCTGCCCAGGAACCAAAATGTTTTTTGAAGCCAAATTTTTTTTTTGAAACCAAATGCAAAAACGGACACCAGGATGAGTTTCAGGATGAAATTCCATGTCTAAAAATGGTGTTGCTTCAACTTTTTAAAAATCAAGCCTTTTTGGTGCCAGGAGAAGAAAAGGCTTTACTCCACCGTCAGGAAAAATCCTGCCCAGGAACCAAAATGTTTTTTGAAGCCAATTTTTTTTTTTGAAACCAAATGCAAAAACGGACACCAGGATGAGTTTCAGGATGAAATTCCATGTCTAAAAATGGTGTTGCTTCAACTTTTTAAAAATCAAGCCTTTTTGGTGCCAGGAGAAGAAAAGGCTATACTCCACGGTCAGGAAAAATCCTGCCCAGGAACCAAAATGTTTTTTGAAGCCAAATTTTTTTTTTGAAACCAAATGCAAAAACGGACACCAGGATTAGTTTCAGGATGAAATTCCATGTCTAAAAATGGTGTTTCTTCAACTTTTTAAAAATCAAGCCTTTTTGGTGCCAGGAGAAGAAAAGGCTTTACTCCACGGTCAGGAAAAATCCTGCCCAGGAACCAAAATGTTTTTTGAAGCCAAATTTTTTTTTTGAAACCAAATGCAAAAACGGACACCAGGATGAGTTTCAGGATGAAATTCCATGTCTAAAAATGGTGTTGCTTCAACTTTTTAAAAATCAAGCCTTTTTGGTGCCAGGAGAAGAAAAGGCTATACTCCACGGTCAGGAAAAATCCTGCCCAGGAACCAAAATGTTTTTTGAAGCCAAATTTTTTTTTTGAAACCAAATGCAAAAACGGACACCAGGATGAGTTTCAGGATGAAATTCCATGTCTAAAAATGGTGTTGCTTCAACTTTTTAAAAATCAAGCCTTTTTGGTGCCAGGAGAAGAAAAGGCTTTACTCCACCGTCAGGAAAAATCCTGCCCAGGAACCAAAATGTTTTTTGAAGCCAAATTTTTTTTTTGAAACCAAATGCAAAAACGGACACCAGGATGAGTTTCAGGATGAAATTCCATGTCTAAAAATGGTGTTGCTTCAACTTTTTAAAAATCAAGCCTTTTTGGTGCCAGGAGAAGAAAAGGCTTTACTCCACCGTCAGGAAAAATCCTGCCCAGGAACCAAAATGTTTTTTGAAGCCAATTTTTTTTTTTGAAACCAAATGCAAAAACGGACACCAGGATGAGTTTCAGGATGAAATTCCATGTCTAAAAATGGTGTTGCTTCAACTTTTTAAAAATCAAGCCTTTTTGGTGCCAGGAGAAGAAAAGGCTATACTCCACGGTCAGGAAAAATCCTGCCCAGGAACCAAAATGTTTTTTGAAGCCAAATTTTTTTTTTGAAACCAAATGCAAAAACGGACACCAGGATGAGTTTCAGGATGAAATTCCATGTCTAAAAATGGTGTTGCTTCAACTTTTTAAAAATCAAGCCTTTTTGGTGCCAGGAGAAGAAAAGGCTATACTCCACGGTCAGGAAAAATCCTGCCCAGGAACCAAAATGTTTTTTGAAGCCAAATTTTTTTTTTGAAACCAAATGCAAAAACGGACACCAGGATGAGTTTCAGGATGAAATTCCATGTCTAAAAATGGTGTTGCTTCAACTTTTTAAAAATCAAGCCTTTTTGGTGCCAGGAGAAGAAAAGGCTTTACTCCACCGTCAGGAAAAATCCTGCCCAGGAACCAAAATGTTTTTTGAAGCCAATTTTTTTTTTTGAAACCAAATGCAAAAACGGACACCAGGATGAGTTTCAGGATGAAATTCCATGTCTAAAAATGGTGTTGCTTCAACTTTTTAAAAATCAAGCCTTTTTGGTGCCAGGAGAAGAAAAGGCTATACTCCACGGTCAGGAAAAATCCTGCCCAGGAACCAAAATGTTTTTTGAAGCCAAATTTTTTTTTTGAAACCAAATGCAAAAACGGACACCAGGATGAGTTTCAGGATGAAATTCCATGTCTAAAAATGGTGTTGCTTCAACTTTTTAAAAATCAAGCCTTTTTGGTGCCAGGAGAAGAAAAGGCTATACTCCACGGTCAGGAAAAATCCTGCCCAGGAACCAAAATGTTTTTTGAAGCCAAATTTTTTTTTTGAAACCAAATGCAAAAACGGACACCAGGATTAGTTTCAGGATGAAATTCCATGTCTAAAAATGGTGTTTCTTCAACTTTTTAAAAATCAAGCCTTTTTGGTGCCAGGAGAAGAAAAGGCTTTACTCCACGGTCAGGAAAAATCCTGCCCAGGAACCAAAATGTTTTTTGAAGCCAAATTTTTTTTTTGAAACCAAATGCAAAAACGGACACCAGGATGAGTTTCAGGATGAAATTCCATGTCTAAAAATGGTGTTGCTTCAACTTTTTAAAAATCAAGCCTTTTTGGTGCCAGGAGAAGAAAAGGCTTTACTCCACGGTCAGGAAAAATCCTGCCCAGGAACCAAAATGTTTTTTGAAGCCAAATTTTTTTTTTGAAACCAAATGCAAAAACGGACACCAGGATGAGTTTCAGGATGAAATTCCATGTCTAAAAATGGTGTTGCTTCAACTTTTTAAAAATCAAGCCTTTTTGGTGCCAGGAGAAGAAAAGGCTATACTCCACGGTCAGGAAAAATCCTGCCCAGGAACCAAAATGTTTTTTGAAGCCAAATTTTTTTTTTGAAACCAAATGCAAAAACGGACACCAGGATGAGTTTCAGGATGACATTCCATGTCTAAAAATGGTGTTGCTTCAACTTTTTAAAAATCAAGCCTTTTTGGTGCCAGGAGAAGAAAAGGCTTTACTCCACGGTCAGGAAAAATCCTGCCCAGGAACCAAAATGTTTTTTGAAGCCAAATTTTTTTTTTGAAACCAAATGCAAAAACGGACACCAGGATGAGTTTCAGGATGAAATTCCATGTCTAAAAATGGTGTTGCTTCAACTTTTTAAAAATCAAGCCTTTTTGGTGCCAGGAGAAGAAAAGGCTTTACTCCACCGTCAGGAAAAATCCTGCCCAGGAACCAAAATGTTTTTTGAAGCCAATTTTTTTTTTTGAAACCAAATGCAAAAACGGACACCAGGATGAGTTTCAGGATGAAATTCCATGTCTAAAAATGGTGTTGCTTCAACTTTTTAAAAATCAAGCCTTTTTGGTGCCAGGAGAAGAAAAGGCTATACTCCACGGTCAGGAAAAATCCTGCCCAGGAACCAAAATGTTTTTTGAAGCCAAATTTTTTTTTTGAAACCAAATGCAAAAACGGACACCAGGATGAGTTTCAGGATGAAATTCCATGTCTAAAAATGGTGTTGCTTCAACTTTTTAAAAATCAAGCCTTTTTGGTGCCAGGAGAAGAAAAGGCTATACTCCACGGTCAGGAAAAATCCTGCCCAGGAACCAAAATGTTTTTTGAAGCCAAATTTTTTTTTTGAAACCAAATGCAAAAACGGACACCAGGATGAGTTTCAGGATGAAATTCCATGTCTAAAAATGGTGTTGCTTCAACTTTTTAAAAATCAAGCCTTTTTGGTGCCAGGAGAAGAAAAGGCTTTACTCCACGGTCAGGAAAAATCCTGCCCAGGAACCAAAATGTTTTTTGAAGCCAAATTTTTTTTTTGAAACCAAATGCAAAAACGGACACCAGGATGAGTTTCAGGATGAAATTCCATGTCTAAAAATGGTGTTGCTTCAACTTTTTAAAAATCAAGCCTTTTTGGTGCCAGGAGAAGAAAAGGCTATACTCCACGGTCAGGAAAAATCCTGCCCAGGAACCAAAATGTTTTTTGAAGCCAAATTTTTTTTTTGAAACCAAATGCAAAAACGGACACCAGGATGAGTTTCAGGATGAAATTCCATGTCTAAAAATGGTGTTGCTTCAACTTTTTAAAAATCAAGCCTTTTTGGTGCCAGGAGAAGAAAAGGCTATACTCCACGGTCAGGAAAAATCCTGCCCAGGAACCAAAATGTTTTTTGAAGCCAAATTTTTTTTTTGAAACCAAATGCAAAAACGGACACCAGGATGAGTTTCAGGATGACATTCCATGTCTAAAAATGGTGTTGCTTCAACTTTTTAAAAATCAAGCCTTTTTGGTTCCAGGAGAAGAAAAGGCTATACTCCACGGTCAGGAAAAATCCTGCCCAGGAACCAAAATGTTTTTTGAAGCCAAATTTTTTTTTTGAAACCAAATGCAAAAACGGACACCAGGATGAGTTTCAGGATGAAATTCCATGTCTAAAAATGGTGTTGCTTCAACTTTTTAAAAATCAAGCCTTTTTGGTGCCAGGAGAAGAAAAGGCTTTACTCCACCATCAGGAAAAATCCTGCCCAGGAACCAAAATATTTTTTGAAGCCAAATTTTTTTTTTGAAACCAAATGCAAAAACGGACACCAGGATGAGTTTCAGGATGAAATTCCATGTCTAAAAATGGTGTTGCTTCAACTTTTTAAAAATCAAGCCTTTTTGGTTCCAGGAGAAGAAAAGGCTATACTCCACGGTCAGGAAAAATCCTGCCCAGGAACCAAAATGTTTTTTGAAGCCAAATTTTTTTTTTGAAACCAAATGCAAAAACGGACACCAGGATGAGTTTCAGGATGAAATTCCATGTCTAAAAATGGTGTTGCTTCAACTTTTTAAAAATCAAGCCTTTTTGGTGCCAGGAGAAGAAAAGGCTATACTCCACGGTCAGGAAAAATCCTGCCCAGGAACCAAAATGTTTTTTGAAGCCAAATTTTTTTTTTGAAACCAAATGCAAAAACGGACACCAGGATGAGTTTCAGGATGACATTCCATGTCTAAAAATGGTGTTGCTTCAACTTTTTAAAAATCAAGCCTTTTTGGTTCCAGGAGAAGAAAAGGCTATACTCCACGGTCAGGAAAAATCCTGCCCAGGAACCAAAATGTTTTTTGAAGCCAAATTTTTTTTTTGAAACCAAATGCAAAAACGGACACCAGGATGAGTTTCAGGATGAAATTCCATGTCTAAAAATGGTGTTGCTTCAACTTTTTAAAAATCAAGCCTTTTTGGTGCCAGGAGAAGAAAAGGCTTTACTCCACCATCAGGAAAAATCCTGCCCAGGAACCAAAATATTTTTTGAAGCCAAATTTTTTTTTTGAAACCAAATGCAAAAACGGACACCAGGATGAGTTTCAGGATGAAATTCCATGTCTAAAAATGGTGTTGCTTCAACTTTTTAAAAATCAAGCCTTTTTGGTTCCAGGAGAAGAAAAGGCTATACTCCACGGTCAGGAAAAATCCTGCCCAGGAACCAAAATGTTTTTTGAAGCCAAATTTTTTTTTTGAAACCAAATGCAAAAACGGACACCAGGATGAGTTTCAGGATGAAATTCCATGTCTAAAAATGGTGTTGCTTCAACTTTTTAAAAATCAAGCCTTTTTGGTGCCAGGAGAAGAAAAGGCTATACTCCACGGTCAGGAAAAATCCTGCCCAGGAACCAAAATGTTTTTTGAAGCCAAATTTTTTTTTTGAAACCAAATGCAAAAACGGACACCAGGATGAGTTTCAGGATGACATTCCATGTCTAAAAATGGTGTTGCTTCAACTTTTTAAAAATCAAGCCTTTTTGGTGCCAGGAGAAGAAAAGGCTATACTCCACGGTCAGGAAAAATCCTGCCCAGGAACCAAAATGTTTTTTGAAGCCAAATTTTTTTTTTGAAACCAAATACAAAAACGGACACCAGGATGAGTTTCAGGATGAAATTCCATGTCTAAAAATGGTGTTGCTTCAACTTTTTAAAAATCAAGCCTTTTTGGTGCCAGGAGAAGAAAAGGCTTTACTCCACGGTCAGGAAAAATCCTGCCCAGGAACCAAAATGTTTTTTGAAGCCAAATTTTTTTTTTGAAACCAAATGCAAAAACGGACACCAGGATGAGTTTCAGGATGACATTCCATGTCTAAAAATGGTGTTGCTTCAACTTTTTAAAAATCAAGCCTTTTTGGTGCCAGGAGAAGAAAAGGCTATACTCCACGGTCAGGAAAAATCCTGCCCAGGAACCAAAATGTTTTTTGAAGCCAAATTTTTTTTTTGAAACCAAATGCAAAAACGGACACCAGGATTAGTTTCAGGATGAAATTCCATGTCTAAAAATGGTGTTGCTTCAACTTTTTAAAAATCAAGCCTTTTTGGTGCCAGGAGAAGCAAAGGCTATACTCCACGGTCAGGAAAAATCCTGCCCAGGAACCAAAATGTTTTTTGAAGCCAAATTTTTTTTTTGAAACCAAATACAAAAACGGACACCAGGATGAGTTTCAGGATGAAATTCCATGTCTAAAAATGGTGTTGCTTCAACTTTTTAAAAATCAAGCCTTTTTGGTGCCAGGAGAAGAAAAGGCTATACTCCACGGTCAGGAAAAATCCTGCCCAGGAACCAAAATGTTTTTTGAAGCCAAATTTTTTTTTTTAAACCAAATGCAAAAACGGACACCAGGATGAGTTTCAGGATGAAATTCCATGTCTAAAAATGGTGTTGCTTCAACTTTTTAAAAATCAAGCCTTTTTGGTTCCAGGAGAAGAAAATGCTATACTCCACGGTCAGGAAAAATCCTGCCCAGGAACCAAAATGTTTTTTGAAGCCAAATTTTTTTTTTGAAACCAAATGCAAAAACGGACACCAGGATGAGTTTCAGGATGAAATTCCATGTCTAAAAATGGTGTTGCTTCAACTTTTTAAAAATCAAGCCTTTTTGGTGCCAGGAGAAGAAAAGGCTATACTCAACGGTCAGGAAAAATCCTGCCCAGGACCCAAAATGTTTTTTGAAGCCAAATTTTTTTTTTGAAACCAAATGCAAAAACGGACACCAGGATGAGTTTCAGGATGAAATTCCATGTCTAAAAATGGTGTTGCTTCAACTTTTTAAAAATCAAGCCTTTTTGGTGCCAGGAGAAGAAAAGGCTTTACTCCACGGTCAGGAAAAATCCTGCCCAGGAACCAAAATGTTTTTTGAAGCCAATTTTTTTTTTTGAAACCAAATGCAAAAACGGACACCAGGATGAGTTTCAGGATGAAATTCCATGTCTAAAAATGGTGTTGCTTCAACTTTTTAAAAATCAAGCCTTTTTGGTGCCAGGAGAAGAAAAGGCTATACTCCACGGTCAGGAAAAATCCTGCCCAGGAACCAAAATGTTTTTTGAAGCCAAATTTTTTTTTTGAAACCAAATACAAAAACGGACACCAGGATGAGTTTCAGGATGAAATTCCATGTCTAAAAATGGTGTTGCTTCAACTTTTTAAAAATCAAGCCTTTTTGGTGCCAGGAGAAGAAAAGGCTTTACTCCACGGTCAGGAAAAATCCTGCCCAGGAACCAAAATGTTTTTTGAAGCCAAATTTTTTTTTTGAAACCAAATACAAAAACGGACACCAGGATGAGTTTCCTGATGAAATTCCATGTCTAAAAATGGTGTTGCTTCAACTTTTTAAAAATCAAGCCTTTTTGGTGCCAGGAGAAGAAAAGGCTATACTCCACGGTCAGGAAAAATCCTGCCCAGGAACCAAAATGTTTTTTGAAGCCAAATTTTTTTTTTGAAACCAAATGCAAAAACGGACACCAGGATGAGTTTCAGGATGAAATTCCATGTCTAAAAATGGTGTTGCTTCAACTTTTTAAAAATCAAGCCTTTTTGGTGCCAGGAGAAGAAAAGGCTATACTCCACGGTCAGGAAAAATCCTGCCCAGGAACCAAAATGTTTTTTGAAGCCAAATTTTTTTTTTGAAACCAAATACAAAAACGGACACCAGGATGAGTTTCCTGATGAAATTCCATGTCTAAAAATGGTGTTGCTTCAACTTTTTAAAAATCAAGCCTTTTTGGTGCCAGGAGAAGAAAAGGCTTTACTCCACGGTCAGGAAAAATCCTGCCCAGGAACCAAAATGTTTTTTGAAGCCAAATTTTTTTTTTGAAACCAAATGCAAAAACGGACACCAGGATGAGTTTCAGGATGACATTCCATGTCTAAAAATGGTGTTGCTTCAACTTTTTAAAAATCAAGCCTTTTTGGTGCCAGGAGAAGAAAAGGCTATACTCCACGGTCAGGAAAAATCCTGCCCAGGAACCAAAATGTTTTTTGAAGCCAAATTTTTTTTTTGAAACCAAATACAAAAACGGACACCAGGATGAGTTTCCTGATGAAATTCCATGTCTAAAAATGGTGTTGCTTCAACTTTTTAAAAATCAAGCCTTTTTGGTGCCAGGAGAAGAAAAGGCTATACTCCACGGTCAGGAAAAATCCTGCCCAGGAACCAAAATGTTTTTTGAAGCCAAATTTTTTTTTTGAAACCAAATACAAAAACGGACACCAGGATGAGTTTCAGGATGAAATTCCATGTCTAAAAATGGTGTTGCTTCAACTTTTTAAAAATCAAGCCTTTTTGGTGCCAGGAGAAGAAAAGGCTTTACTCCACGGTCAGGAAAAATCCTGCCCAGGAACCAAAATGTTTTTTGAAGCCAAATTTTTTTTTTGAAACCAAATACAAAAACGGACACCAGGATGAGTTTCCTGATGAAATTCCATGTCTAAAAATGGTGTTGCTTCAACTTTTTAAAAATCAAGCCTTTTTGGTGCCAGGAGAAGAAAAGGCTATACTCCACGGTCAGGAAAAATCCTGCCCAGGAACCAAAATGTTTTTTGAAGCCAAATTTTTTTTTTGAAACCAAATGCAAAAACGGACACCAGGATGAGTTTCAGGATGAAATTCCATGTCTAAAAATGGTGTTGCTTCAACTTTTTAAAAATCAAGCCTTTTTGGTGCCAGGAGAAGAAAAGGCTTTACTCCACGGTCAGGAAAAATCCTGCCCAGGAACCAAAATGTTTTTTGAAGCCAAATTTTTTTTTTGAAACCAAATGCAAAAACGGACACCAGGATGAGTTTCAGGATGACATTCCATGTCTAAAAATGGTGTTGCTTCAACTTTTTAAAAATCAAGCCTTTTTGGTGCCAGGAGAAGAAAAGGCTATACTCCACGGTCAGGAAAAATCCTGCCCAGGAACCAAAATGTTTTTTGAAGCCAAATTTTTTTTTTGAAACCAAATACAAAAACGGACACCAGGATGAGTTTCAGGATGAAATTCCATGTCTAAAAATGGTGTTGCTTCAACTTTTTAAAAATCAAGCCTTTTTGGTGCCAGGAGAAGAAAAGGCTATACTCCAATGTCAGGAAAAATCCTGCCCAGGAACCAAAATGTTTTTTGAAGCCAAATTTTTTTTTTGAAACCAAATGCAAAAACGGACACCAGGATGAGTTTCAGGATGAAATTCCATGTCTAAAAATGGTGTTGCTTCAACTTTTTAAAAATCAAGCCTTTTTGGTGCCAGGAGAAGAAAAGGCTATACTCCACGGTCAGGAAAAATCCTGCCCAGGAACCAAAATGTTTTTTGAAGCCAAATTTTTTTTTTGAAACCAAATGCAAAAACGGACACCAGGATGAGTTTCAGGATGAAATTCCATGTCTAAAAATGGTGTTGCTTCAACTTTTTAAAAATCAAGCCTTTTTGGTGCCAGGAGAAGAAAAGGCTATACTCCACGGTCAGGAAAAATCCTGCCCAGGAACCAAAATGTTTTTTGAAGCCAAATTTTTTTTTTGAAACCAAATACAAAAACGGACACCAGGATGAGTTTCAGGATGAAATTCCATGTCTAAAAATGGTGTTGCTTCAACTTTTTAAAAATCAAGCCTTTTTGGTGCCAGGAGAAGAAAAGGCTATACTCCACGGTCAGGAAAAATCCTGCCCAGGAACCAAAATGTTTTTTGAAGCCAAATTTTTTTTTTTAAACCAAATGCAAAAACGGACACCAGGATGAGTTTCAGGATGAAATTCCATGTCTAAAAATGGTGTTGCTTCAACTTTTTAAAAATCAAGCCTTTTTGGTTCCAGGAGAAGAAAATGCTATACTCCACGGTCAGGAAAAATCCTGCCCAGGAACCAAAATGTTTTTTGAAGCCAAATTTTTTTTTTGAAACCAAATGCAAAAACGGACACCAGGATGAGTTTCAGGATGAAATTCCATGTCTAAAAATGGTGTTGCTTCAACTTTTTAAAAATCAAGCCTTTTTGGTGCCAGGAGAAGAAAAGGCTATACTCAACGGTCAGGAAAAATCCTGCCCAGGACCCAAAATGTTTTTTGAAGCCAAATTTTTTTTTTGAAACCAAATGCAAAAACGGACACCAGGATGAGTTTCAGGATGAAATTCCATGTCTAAAAATGGTGTTGCTTCAACTTTTTAAAAATCAAGCCTTTTTGGTGCCAGGAGAAGAAAAGGCTTTACTCCACGGTCAGGAAAAATCCTGCCCAGGAACCAAAATGTTTTTTGAAGCCAATTTTTTTTTTTGAAACCAAATGCAAAAACGGACACCAGGATGAGTTTCAGGATGAAATTCCATGTCTAAAAATGGTGTTGCTTCAACTTTTTAAAAATCAAGCCTTTTTGGTGCCAGGAGAAGAAAAGGCTATACTCCACGGTCAGGAAAAATCCTGCCCAGGAACCAAAATGTTTTTTGAAGCCAAATTTTTTTTTTGAAACCAAATACAAAAACGGACACCAGGATGAGTTTCAGGATGAAATTCCATGTCTAAAAATGGTGTTGCTTCAACTTTTTAAAAATCAAGCCTTTTTGGTGCCAGGAGAAGAAAAGGCTTTACTCCACGGTCAGGAAAAATCCTGCCCAGGAACCAAAATGTTTTTTGAAGCCAAATTTTTTTTTTGAAACCAAATACAAAAACGGACACCAGGATGAGTTTCCTGATGAAATTCCATGTCTAAAAATGGTGTTGCTTCAACTTTTTAAAAATCAAGCCTTTTTGGTGCCAGGAGAAGAAAAGGCTATACTCCACGGTCAGGAAAAATCCTGCCCAGGAACCAAAATGTTTTTTGAAGCCAAATTTTTTTTTTGAAACCAAATGCAAAAACGGACACCAGGATGAGTTTCAGGATGAAATTCCATGTCTAAAAATGGTGTTGCTTCAACTTTTTAAAAATCAAGCCTTTTTGGTGCCAGGAGAAGAAAAGGCTTTACTCCACGGTCAGGAAAAATCCTGCCCAGGAACCAAAATGTTTTTTGAAGCCAAATTTTTTTTTTGAAACCAAATGCAAAAACGGACACCAGGATGAGTTTCAGGATGACATTCCATGTCTAAAAATGGTGTTGCTTCAACTTTTTAAAAATCAAGCCTTTTTGGTGCCAGGAGAAGAAAAGGCTATACTCCACGGTCAGGAAAAATCCTGCCCAGGAACCAAAATGTTTTTTGAAGCCAAATTTTTTTTTTGAAACCAAATACAAAAACGGACACCAGGATGAGTTTCAGGATGAAATTCCATGTCTAAAAATGGTGTTGCTTCAACTTTTTAAAAATCAAGCCTTTTTGGTGCCAGGAGAAGAAAAGGCTATACTCCACGGTCAGGAAAAATCCTGCCCAGGAACCAAAATGTTTTTTGAAGCCAAATTTTTTTTTTGAAACCAAATACAAAAACGGACACCAGGATGAGTTTCAGGATGAAATTCCATGTCTAAAAATGGTGTTGCTTCAACTTTTTAAAAATCAAGCCTTTTTGGTGCCAGGAGAAGAAAAGGCTTTACTCCACGGTCAGGAAAAATCCTGCCCAGGAACCAAAATGTTTTTTGAAGCCAAATTTTTTTTTTGAAACCAAATACAAAAACGGACACCAGGATGAGTTTCCTGATGAAATTCCATGTCTAAAAATGGTGTTGCTTCAACTTTTTAAAAATCAAGCCTTTTTGGTGCCAGGAGAAGAAAAGGCTATACTCCACGGTCAGGAAAAATCCTGCCCAGGAACCAAAATGTTTTTTGAAGCCAAATTTTTTTTTTGAAACCAAATGCAAAAACGGACACCAGGATGAGTTTCAGGATGAAATTCCATGTCTAAAAATGGTGTTGCTTCAACTTTTTAAAAATCAAGCCTTTTTGGTGCCAGGAGAAGAAAAGGCTTTACTCCACGGTCAGGAAAAATCCTGCCCAGGAACCAAAATGTTTTTTGAAGCCAAATTTTTTTTTTGAAACCAAATGCAAAAACGGACACCAGGATGAGTTTCAGGATGACATTCCATGTCTAAAAATGGTGTTGCTTCAACTTTTTAAAAATCAAGCCTTTTTGGTGCCAGGAGAAGAAAAGGCTATACTCCACGGTCAGGAAAAATCCTGCCCAGGAACCAAAATGTTTTTTGAAGCCAAATTTTTTTTTTGAAACCAAATACAAAAACGGACACCAGGATGAGTTTCAGGATGAAATTCCATGTCTAAAAATGGTGTTGCTTCAACTTTTTAAAAATCAAGCCTTTTTGGTGCCAGGAGAAGAAAAGGCTATACTCCAATGTCAGGAAAAATCCTGCCCAGGAACCAAAATGTTTTTTGAAGCCAAATTTTTTTTTTGAAACCAAATGCAAAAACGGACACCAGGATGAGTTTCAGGATGAAATTCCATGTCTAAAAATGGTGTTGCTTCAACTTTTTAAAAATCAAGCCTTTTTGGTGCCAGGAGAAGAAAAGTCTATACTCCACGGTCAGGAAAAATCCTGCCCAGGAACCAAAATGTTTTTTGAAGCCAAATTTTTTTTTTGAAACCAAATGCAAAAACGGACACCAGGATGAGTTTCAGGATGAAATTCCATGTCTAAAAATGGTGTTGCTTCAACTTTTTAAAAATCAAGCCTTTTTGGTGCCAGGAGAAGAAAAGGCTTTACTCCACGGTCAGGAAAAATCCTGCCCAGGAACCAAAATGTTTTTTGAAGCCAAATTTTTTTTTTGAAACCAAATGCAAAAACGGACACCAGGATGAGTTTCAGGATGACATTCCATGTCTAAAAATGGTGTTGCTTCAACTTTTTAAAAATCAAGCCTTTTTGGTGCCAGGAGAAGAAAAGGCTATACTCCACGGTCAGGAAAAATCCTGCCCAGGAACCAAAATGTTTTTTGAAGCCAAATTTTTTTTTTTGAAACCAAATACAAAAACGGACACCAGGATGAGTTTCAGGATGAAATTCCATGTCTAAAAATGGTGTTGCTTCAACTTTTTAAAAATCAAGCCTTTTTGGTGCCAGGAGAAGAAAAGGCTATACTCCACGGTCAGGAAAAATCCTGCCCAGGAACCAAAATGTTTTTTGAAGCCAAATTTTTTTTTTGAAACCAAATGCAAAAACGGACACCAGGATGAGTTTCAGGATGAAATTCCATGTCTAAAAATGGTGTTGCTTCAACTTTTTAAAAATCAAGCCTTTTTGGTTCCAGGAGAAGAAAAGGCTATACTCCACGGTCAGGAAAAATCCTGCCCAGGAACCAAAATGTTTTTTGAAGCCAAATTTTTTTTTTGAAACCAAATGCAAAAACGGACACCAGGATGAGCTTCAGGATGAAATTCCATGTCTAAAAATGGTGTTGCTTCAACTTTTTAAAAATCAAGCCTTTTTGGTGCCAGGAGAAGAAAAGGCTATACTCCACGGTCAGGAAAAATCCTGCCCAGGAACCAAAATGTTTTTTGAAGCCAAATTTTTTTTTTGAAACCAAATACAAAAACGGACACCAGGATGAGTTTCAGGATGAAATTCCATGTCTAAAAATGGTGTTGCTTCAACTTTTTAAAAATCAAGCCTTTTTGGTGCCAGGAGAAGAAAAGGCTATACTCCACGGTCAGGAAAAATCCTGCCCAGGAACCAAAATGTTTTTTGAAGCCAAACTTTTTTTTTGAAACCAAATACAAAAACGGACACCAGGATGAATTTCAGGATGAAATTCCATGTCTAAAAATGGTGTTGCTTCAACTTTTTAAAAATCAAGCCTTTTTGGTGCCAGGAGAAGAAAAGGCTTTACTCCACGGTCAGGAAAAATCCTGCCCAGGAACCAAAATGTTTTTTGAAGCCAAATTTTTTTTTGAAACCAAATACAAAAACGGACACCAGGATGAGTTTCCTGATGAAATTCCATGTCTAAAAATGGTGTTGCTTCAACTTTTTAAAAATCAAGCCTTTTTGGTGCCAGGAGAAGAAAAGGCTATACTCCACGGACAGGAAAAATCCTGCCCAGGAACCAAAATGTTTTTTGAAGCCAAATTTTTTTTTTGAAACCAAATGCAAAAACGGACACCAGGATGAGTTTCAGGATGAAATTCCATGTCTAAAAATGGTGTTGCTTCAACTTTTTAAAAATCAAGCCTTTTTGGTTCCAGGAGAAGAAAAGGCTATACTCCACGGTCAGGAAAAATCCTGCCCAGGAACCAAAATGTTTTTTGAAGCCAAATTTTTTTTTTGAAACCAAATGCAAAAACGGACACCAGGATGAGTTTCAGGATGAAATTCCATGTCTAAAAATGGTGTTGCTTCAACTTTTTAAAAATCAAGCCTTTTTGGTGCCAGGAGAAGAAAAGGCTATACTCCACGGTCAGGAAAAATCCTGCCCAGGAACCAAAATGTTTTTTGAAGCCAAATTTTTTTTTTGAAACCAAATGCAAAAACGGACACCAGGATGAGTTTCAGGATGAAATTCCATGTCTAAAAATGGTGTTGCTTCAACTTTTTAAAAATCAAGCCTTTTTGGTGCCTGGAGAAGAAAAGGCTTTACTCCACGGTCAGGAAAAATCCTGCCCAGGAACCAAAATGTTTTTTGAAGCCAAATTTTTTTTTTGAAACCAAATGCAAAAACGGACACCAGGATGAGTTTCAGGATGAAATTCCATGTCTAAAAATGGTGTTGCTTCAACTTTTTAAAAATCAAGCCTTTTTGGTGCCAGGAGAAGAAAAGGCTATACTCCACGGTCAGGAAAAATCCTGCCCAGGAACCAAAATGTTTTTTGAAGCCAAATTTTTTTTTTGAAACCAAATGCAAAAACGGACACTAGGATGAGTTTCAGGATGACATTCCATGTCTAAAAATGGTGTTGCTTCAACTTTTTAAAAATCAAGCCTTTTTGGTTCCAGGAGAAGAAAAGGCTATACTCCACGGTCAGGAAAAATCCTGCCCAGGAACCAAAATGTTTTTTGAAGCCAAATTTTTTTTTTGAAACCAAATGCAAAAACGGACACCAGGATGAGTTTCAGGATGAAATTCCATGTCTAAAAATGGTGTTGCTTCAACTTTTTAAAAATCAAGCCTTTTTGGTGCCAGGAGAAGAAAAGGCTTTACTCCACCGTCAGGAAAAATCCTGCCCAGGAACCAAAATATTTTTTGAAGCCAAATTTTTTTTTTGAAACCAAATGCAAAAACGGACACCAGGATGAGTTTCAGGATGAAATTCCATGTCTAAAAATGGTGTTGCTTCAACTTTTTAAAAATCAAGCCTTTTTGGTGCCAGGAGAAGAAAAGGCTATACTCCACGGTCAGGAAAAATCCTGCCCAGGAACCAAAATGTTTTTTGAAGCCAAATTTTTTTTTTGAAACCAAATGCAAAAACGGACACCAGGATGAGTTTCAGGATGAAATTCCATGTCTAAAAATGGTGTTGCTTCAACTTTTTAAAAATCAAGCCTTTTTGGTGCCTGGAGAAGAAAAGGCTTTACTCCACGGTCAGGAAAAATCCTGCCCAGGAACCAAAATGTTTTTTGAAGCCAAATTTTTTTTTTGAAACCAAATGCAAAAACGGACACCAGGATGAGTTTCAGGATGAAATTCCATGTCTAAAAATGGTGTTGCTTCAACTTTTTAAAAATCAAGCCTTTTTGGTGCCAGGAGAAGAAAAGGCTATACTCCACGGTCAGGAAAAATCCTGCCCAGGAACCAAAATGTTTTTTGAAGCCAAATTTTTTTTTTGAAACCAAATGCAAAAACGGACACCAGGATGAGTTTCAGGATGACATTCCATGTCTAAAAATGGTGTTGCTTCAACTTTTTAAAAATCAAGCCTTTTTGGTTCCAGGAGAAGAAAAGGCTATACTCCACGGTCAGGAAAAATCCTGCCCAGGAACCAAAATGTTTTTTGAAGCCAAATTTTTTTTTTGAAACCAAATGCAAAAACGGACACCAGGATGAGTTTCAGGATGAAATTCCATGTCTAAAAATGGTGTTGCTTCAACTTTTTAAAAATCAAGCCTTTTTGGTGCCAGGAGAAGAAAAGGCTATACTCCACGGTCAGGAAAAATCCTGCCCAGGAACCAAAATGTTTTTTGAAGCCAAATTTTTTTTTTGAAACCAAATGCAAAAACGGACACCAGGATGAGTTTCAGGATGACATTCCATGTCTAAAAATGGTGTTGCTTCAACTTTTTAAAAATCAAGCCTTTTTGGTTCCAGGAGAAGAAAAGGCTATACTCCACGGTCAGGAAAAATCCTGCCCAGGAACCAAAATGTTTTTTGAAGCCAAATTTTTTTTTTGAAACCAAATGCAAAAACGGACACCAGGATGAGTTTCAGGATGAAATTCCATGTCTAAAAATGGTGTTGCTTCAACTTTTTAAAAATCAAGCCTTTTTGGTGCCAGGAGAAGAAAAGGCTTTACTCCACCATCAGGAAAAATCCTGCCCAGGAACCAAAATATTTTTTGAAGCCAAATTTTTTTTTTGAAACCAAATGCAAAAACGGACACCAGGATGAGTTTCAGGATGAAATTCCATGTCTAAAAATGGTGTTGCTTCAACTTTTTAAAAATCAAGCCTTTTTGGTTCCAGGAGAAGAAAAGGCTATACTCCACGGTCAGGAAAAATCCTGCCCAGGAACCAAAATGTTTTTTGAAGCCAAATTTTTTTTTTGAAACCAAATGCAAAAACGGACACCAGGATGAGTTTCAGGATGAAATTCCATGTCTAAAAATGGTGTTGCTTCAACTTTTTAAAAATCAAGCCTTTTTGGTGCCAGGAGAAGAAAAGGCTATACTCCACGGTCAGGAAAAATCCTGCCCAGGAACCAAAATGTTTTTTGAAGCCAAATTTTTTTTTTGAAACCAAATGCAAAAACGGACACCAGGATGAGTTTCAGGATGACATTCCATGTCTAAAAATGGTGTTGCTTCAACTTTTTAAAAATCAAGCCTTTTTGGTGCCAGGAGAAGAAAAGGCTATACTCCACGGTCAGGAAAAATCCTGCCCAGGAACCAAAATGTTTTTTGAAGCCAAATTTTTTTTTTGAAACCAAATACAAAAACGGACACCAGGATGAGTTTCAGGATGAAATTCCATGTCTAAAAATGGTGTTGCTTCAACTTTTTAAAAATCAAGCCTTTTTGGTGCCAGGAGAAGAAAAGGCTTTACTCCACGGTCAGGAAAAATCCTGCCCAGGAACCAAAATGTTTTTTGAAGCCAAATTTTTTTTTTGAAACCAAATGCAAAAACGGACACCAGGATGAGTTTCAGGATGACATTCCATGTCTAAAAATGGTGTTGCTTCAACTTTTTAAAAATCAAGCCTTTTTGGTGCCAGGAGAAGAAAAGGCTATACTCCACGGTCAGGAAAAATCCTGCCCAGGAACCAAAATGTTTTTTGAAGCCAAATTTTTTTTTTGAAACCAAATGCAAAAACGGACACCAGGATTAGTTTCAGGATGAAATTCCATGTCTAAAAATGGTGTTGCTTCAACTTTTTAAAAATCAAGCCTTTTTGGTGCCAGGAGAAGCAAAGGCTATACTCCACGGTCAGGAAAAATCCTGCCCAGGAACCAAAATGTTTTTTGAAGCCAAATTTTTTTTTTGAAACCAAATACAAAAACGGACACCAGGATGAGTTTCAGGATGAAATTCCATGTCTAAAAATGGTGTTGCTTCAACTTTTTAAAAATCAAGCCTTTTTGGTGCCAGGAGAAGAAAAGGCTATACTCCACGGTCAGGAAAAATCCTGCCCAGGAACCAAAATGTTTTTTGAAGCCAAATTTTTTTTTTTAAACCAAATGCAAAAACGGACACCAGGATGAGTTTCAGGATGAAATTCCATGTCTAAAAATGGTGTTGCTTCAACTTTTTAAAAATCAAGCCTTTTTGGTTCCAGGAGAAGAAAATGCTATACTCCACGGTCAGGAAAAATCCTGCCCAGGAACCAAAATGTTTTTTGAAGCCAAATTTTTTTTTTGAAACCAAATGCAAAAACGGACACCAGGATGAGTTTCAGGATGAAATTCCATGTCTAAAAATGGTGTTGCTTCAACTTTTTAAAAATCAAGCCTTTTTGGTGCCAGGAGAAGAAAAGGCTATACTCAACGGTCAGGAAAAATCCTGCCCAGGACCCAAAATGTTTTTTGAAGCCAAATTTTTTTTTTGAAACCAAATGCAAAAACGGACACCAGGATGAGTTTCAGGATGAAATTCCATGTCTAAAAATGGTGTTGCTTCAACTTTTTAAAAATCAAGCCTTTTTGGTGCCAGGAGAAGAAAAGGCTTTACTCCACGGTCAGGAAAAATCCTGCCCAGGAACCAAAATGTTTTTTGAAGCCAATTTTTTTTTTTGAAACCAAATGCAAAAACGGACACCAGGATGAGTTTCAGGATGAAATTCCATGTCTAAAAATGGTGTTGCTTCAACTTTTTAAAAATCAAGCCTTTTTGGTGCCAGGAGAAGAAAAGGCTATACTCCACGGTCAGGAAAAATCCTGCCCAGGAACCAAAATGTTTTTTGAAGCCAAATTTTTTTTTTGAAACCAAATACAAAAACGGACACCAGGATGAGTTTCAGGATGAAATTCCATGTCTAAAAATGGTGTTGCTTCAACTTTTTAAAAATCAAGCCTTTTTGGTGCCAGGAGAAGAAAAGGCTTTACTCCACGGTCAGGAAAAATCCTGCCCAGGAACCAAAATGTTTTTTGAAGCCAAATTTTTTTTTTGAAACCAAATACAAAAACGGACACCAGGATGAGTTTCCTGATGAAATTCCATGTCTAAAAATGGTGTTGCTTCAACTTTTTAAAAATCAAGCCTTTTTGGTGCCAGGAGAAGAAAAGGCTATACTCCACGGTCAGGAAAAATCCTGCCCAGGAACCAAAATGTTTTTTGAAGCCAAATTTTTTTTTTGAAACCAAATGCAAAAACGGACACCAGGATGAGTTTCAGGATGAAATTCCATGTCTAAAAATGGTGTTGCTTCAACTTTTTAAAAATCAAGCCTTTTTGGTGCCAGGAGAAGAAAAGGCTATACTCCACGGTCAGGAAAAATCCTGCCCAGGAACCAAAATGTTTTTTGAAGCCAAATTTTTTTTTTGAAACCAAATACAAAAACGGACACCAGGATGAGTTTCCTGATGAAATTCCATGTCTAAAAATGGTGTTGCTTCAACTTTTTAAAAATCAAGCCTTTTTGGTGCCAGGAGAAGAAAAGGCTTTACTCCACGGTCAGGAAAAATCCTGCCCAGGAACCAAAATGTTTTTTGAAGCCAAATTTTTTTTTTGAAACCAAATGCAAAAACGGACACCAGGATGAGTTTCAGGATGACATTCCATGTCTAAAAATGGTGTTGCTTCAACTTTTTAAAAATCAAGCCTTTTTGGTGCCAGGAGAAGAAAAGGCTATACTCCACGGTCAGGAAAAATCCTGCCCAGGAACCAAAATGTTTTTTGAAGCCAAATTTTTTTTTTGAAACCAAATGCAAAAACGGACACCAGGATGAGTTTCAGGATGACATTCCATGTCTAAAAATGGTGTTGCTTCAACTTTTTAAAAATCAAGCCTTTTTGGTGCCAGGAGAAGAAAAGGCTATACTCCACGGTCAGGAAAAATCCTGCCCAGGAACCAAAATGTTTTTTGAAGCCAAATTTTTTTTTTGAAACCAAATGCAAAAACGGACACCAGGATTAGTTTCAGGATGAAATTCCATGTCTAAAAATGGTGTTGCTTCAACTTTTTAAAAATCAAGCCTTTTTGGTGCCAGGAGAAGCAAAGGCTATACTCCACGGTCAGGAAAAATCCTGCCCAGGAACCAAAATGTTTTTTGAAGCCAAATTTTTTTTTTGAAACCAAATACAAAAACGGACACCAGGATGAGTTTCAGGATGAAATTCCATGTCTAAAAATGGTGTTGCTTCAACTTTTTAAAAATCAAGCCTTTTTGGTGCCAGGAGAAGAAAAGGCTATACTCCACGGTCAGGAAAAATCCTGCCCAGGAACCAAAATGTTTTTTGAAGCCAAATTTTTTTTTTTAAACCAAATGCAAAAACGGACACCAGGATGAGTTTCAGGATGAAATTCCATGTCTAAAAATGGTGTTGCTTCAACTTTTTAAAAATCAAGCCTTTTTGGTTCCAGGAGAAGAAAATGCTATACTCCACGGTCAGGAAAAATCCTGCCCAGGAACCAAAATGTTTTTTGAAGCCAAATTTTTTTTTTGAAACCAAATGCAAAAACGGACACCAGGATGAGTTTCAGGATGAAATTCCATGTCTAAAAATGGTGTTGCTTCAACTTTTTAAAAATCAAGCCTTTTTGGTGCCAGGAGAAGAAAAGGCTATACTCAACGGTCAGGAAAAATCCTGCCCAGGACCCAAAATGTTTTTTGAAGCCAAATTTTTTTTTTGAAACCAAATGCAAAAACGGACACCAGGATGAGTTTCAGGATGAAATTCCATGTCTAAAAATGGTGTTGCTTCAACTTTTTAAAAATCAAGCCTTTTTGGTGCCAGGAGAAGAAAAGGCTTTACTCCACGGTCAGGAAAAATCCTGCCCAGGAACCAAAATGTTTTTTGAAGCCAATTTTTTTTTTTGAAACCAAATGCAAAAACGGACACCAGGATGAGTTTCAGGATGAAATTCCATGTCTAAAAATGGTGTTGCTTCAACTTTTTAAAAATCAAGCCTTTTTGGTGCCAGGAGAAGAAAAGGCTATACTCCACGGTCAGGAAAAATCCTGCCCAGGAACCAAAATGTTTTTTGAAGCCAAATTTTTTTTTTGAAACCAAATACAAAAACGGACACCAGGATGAGTTTCAGGATGAAATTCCATGTCTAAAAATGGTGTTGCTTCAACTTTTTAAAAATCAAGCCTTTTTGGTGCCAGGAGAAGAAAAGGCTTTACTCCACGGTCAGGAAAAATCCTGCCCAGGAACCAAAATGTTTTTTGAAGCCAAATTTTTTTTTTGAAACCAAATACAAAAACGGACACCAGGATGAGTTTCCTGATGAAATTCCATGTCTAAAAATGGTGTTGCTTCAACTTTTTAAAAATCAAGCCTTTTTGGTGCCAGGAGAAGAAAAGGCTATACTCCACGGTCAGGAAAAATCCTGCCCAGGAACCAAAATGTTTTTTGAAGCCAAATTTTTTTTTTGAAACCAAATGCAAAAACGGACACCAGGATGAGTTTCAGGATGAAATTCCATGTCTAAAAATGGTGTTGCTTCAACTTTTTAAAAATCAAGCCTTTTTGGTGCCAGGAGAAGAAAAGGCTATACTCCACGGTCAGGAAAAATCCTGCCCAGGAACCAAAATGTTTTTTGAAGCCAAATTTTTTTTTTGAAACCAAATACAAAAACGGACACCAGGATGAGTTTCCTGATGAAATTCCATGTCTAAAAATGGTGTTGCTTCAACTTTTTAAAAATCAAGCCTTTTTGGTGCCAGGAGAAGAAAAGGCTTTACTCCACGGTCAGGAAAAATCCTGCCCAGGAACCAAAATGTTTTTTGAAGCCAAATTTTTTTTTTGAAACCAAATGCAAAAACGGACACCAGGATGAGTTTCAGGATGACATTCCATGTCTAAAAATGGTGTTGCTTCAACTTTTTAAAAATCAAGCCTTTTTGGTGCCAGGAGAAGAAAAGGCTATACTCCACGGTCAGGAAAAATCCTGCCCAGGAACCAAAATGTTTTTTGAAGCCAAATTTTTTTTTTGAAACCAAATACAAAAACGGACACCAGGATGAGTTTCCTGATGAAATTCCATGTCTAAAAATGGTGTTGCTTCAACTTTTTAAAAATCAAGCCTTTTTGGTGCCAGGAGAAGAAAAGGCTATACTCCACGGTCAGGAAAAATCCTGCCCAGGAACCAAAATGTTTTTTGAAGCCAAATTTTTTTTTTGAAACCAAATACAAAAACGGACACCAGGATGAGTTTCAGGATGAAATTCCATGTCTAAAAATGGTGTTGCTTCAACTTTTTAAAAATCAAGCCTTTTTGGTGCCAGGAGAAGAAAAGGCTTTACTCCACGGTCAGGAAAAATCCTGCCCAGGAACCAAAATGTTTTTTGAAGCCAAATTTTTTTTTTGAAACCAAATACAAAAACGGACACCAGGATGAGTTTCCTGATGAAATTCCATGTCTAAAAATGGTGTTGCTTCAACTTTTTAAAAATCAAGCCTTTTTGGTGCCAGGAGAAGAAAAGGCTATACTCCACGGTCAGGAAAAATCCTGCCCAGGAACCAAAATGTTTTTTGAAGCCAAATTTTTTTTTTGAAACCAAATGCAAAAACGGACACCAGGATGAGTTTCAGGATGAAATTCCATGTCTAAAAATGGTGTTGCTTCAACTTTTTAAAAATCAAGCCTTTTTGGTGCCAGGAGAAGAAAAGGCTTTACTCCACGGTCAGGAAAAATCCTGCCCAGGAACCAAAATGTTTTTTGAAGCCAAATTTTTTTTTTGAAACCAAATGCAAAAACGGACACCAGGATGAGTTTCAGGATGACATTCCATGTCTAAAAATGGTGTTGCTTCAACTTTTTAAAAATCAAGCCTTTTTGGTGCCAGGAGAAGAAAAGGCTATACTCCACGGTCAGGAAAAATCCTGCCCAGGAACCAAAATGTTTTTTGAAGCCAAATTTTTTTTTTGAAACCAAATACAAAAACGGACACCAGGATGAGTTTCAGGATGAAATTCCATGTCTAAAAATGGTGTTGCTTCAACTTTTTAAAAATCAAGCCTTTTTGGTGCCAGGAGAAGAAAAGGCTATACTCCAATGTCAGGAAAAATCCTGCCCAGGAACCAAAATGTTTTTTGAAGCCAAATTTTTTTTTTGAAACCAAATGCAAAAACGGACACCAGGATGAGTTTCAGGATGAAATTCCATGTCTAAAAATGGTGTTGCTTCAACTTTTTAAAAATCAAGCCTTTTTGGTGCCAGGAGAAGAAAAGGCTATACTCCACGGTCAGGAAAAATCCTGCCCAGGAACCAAAATGTTTTTTGAAGCCAAATTTTTTTTTTGAAACCAAATGCAAAAACGGACACCAGGATGAGTTTCAGGATGAAATTCCATGTCTAAAAATGGTGTTGCTTCAACTTTTTAAAAATCAAGCCTTTTTGGTGCCAGGAGAAGAAAAGGCTATACTCCACGGTCAGGAAAAATCCTGCCCAGGAACCAAAATGTTTTTTGAAGCCAAATTTTTTTTTTGAAACCAAATACAAAAACGGACACCAGGATGAGTTTCAGGATGAAATTCCATGTCTAAAAATGGTGTTGCTTCAACTTTTTAAAAATCAAGCCTTTTTGGTGCCAGGAGAAGAAAAGGCTATACTCCACGGTCAGGAAAAATCCTGCCCAGGAACCAAAATGTTTTTTGAAGCCAAATTTTTTTTTTTAAACCAAATGCAAAAACGGACACCAGGATGAGTTTCAGGATGAAATTCCATGTCTAAAAATGGTGTTGCTTCAACTTTTTAAAAATCAAGCCTTTTTGGTTCCAGGAGAAGAAAATGCTATACTCCACGGTCAGGAAAAATCCTGCCCAGGAACCAAAATGTTTTTTGAAGCCAAATTTTTTTTTTGAAACCAAATGCAAAAACGGACACCAGGATGAGTTTCAGGATGAAATTCCATGTCTAAAAATGGTGTTGCTTCAACTTTTTAAAAATCAAGCCTTTTTGGTGCCAGGAGAAGAAAAGGCTATACTCAACGGTCAGGAAAAATCCTGCCCAGGACCCAAAATGTTTTTTGAAGCCAAATTTTTTTTTTGAAACCAAATGCAAAAACGGACACCAGGATGAGTTTCAGGATGAAATTCCATGTCTAAAAATGGTGTTGCTTCAACTTTTTAAAAATCAAGCCTTTTTGGTGCCAGGAGAAGAAAAGGCTTTACTCCACGGTCAGGAAAAATCCTGCCCAGGAACCAAAATGTTTTTTGAAGCCAATTTTTTTTTTTGAAACCAAATGCAAAAACGGACACCAGGATGAGTTTCAGGATGAAATTCCATGTCTAAAAATGGTGTTGCTTCAACTTTTTAAAAATCAAGCCTTTTTGGTGCCAGGAGAAGAAAAGGCTATACTCCACGGTCAGGAAAAATCCTGCCCAGGAACCAAAATGTTTTTTGAAGCCAAATTTTTTTTTTGAAACCAAATACAAAAACGGACACCAGGATGAGTTTCAGGATGAAATTCCATGTCTAAAAATGGTGTTGCTTCAACTTTTTAAAAATCAAGCCTTTTTGGTGCCAGGAGAAGAAAAGGCTTTACTCCACGGTCAGGAAAAATCCTGCCCAGGAACCAAAATGTTTTTTGAAGCCAAATTTTTTTTTTGAAACCAAATACAAAAACGGACACCAGGATGAGTTTCCTGATGAAATTCCATGTCTAAAAATGGTGTTGCTTCAACTTTTTAAAAATCAAGCCTTTTTGGTGCCAGGAGAAGAAAAGGCTATACTCCACGGTCAGGAAAAATCCTGCCCAGGAACCAAAATGTTTTTTGAAGCCAAATTTTTTTTTTGAAACCAAATGCAAAAACGGACACCAGGATGAGTTTCAGGATGAAATTCCATGTCTAAAAATGGTGTTGCTTCAACTTTTTAAAAATCAAGCCTTTTTGGTGCCAGGAGAAGAAAAGGCTTTACTCCACGGTCAGGAAAAATCCTGCCCAGGAACCAAAATGTTTTTTGAAGCCAAATTTTTTTTTTGAAACCAAATGCAAAAACGGACACCAGGATGAGTTTCAGGATGACATTCCATGTCTAAAAATGGTGTTGCTTCAACTTTTTAAAAATCAAGCCTTTTTGGTGCCAGGAGAAGAAAAGGCTATACTCCACGGTCAGGAAAAATCCTGCCCAGGAACCAAAATGTTTTTTGAAGCCAAATTTTTTTTTTGAAACCAAATACAAAAACGGACACCAGGATGAGTTTCAGGATGAAATTCCATGTCTAAAAATGGTGTTGCTTCAACTTTTTAAAAATCAAGCCTTTTTGGTGCCAGGAGAAGAAAAGGCTATACTCCACGGTCAGGAAAAATCCTGCCCAGGAACCAAAATGTTTTTTGAAGCCAAATTTTTTTTTTGAAACCAAATACAAAAACGGACACCAGGATGAGTTTCAGGATGAAATTCCATGTCTAAAAATGGTGTTGCTTCAACTTTTTAAAAATCAAGCCTTTTTGGTGCCAGGAGAAGAAAAGGCTTTACTCCACGGTCAGGAAAAATCCTGCCCAGGAACCAAAATGTTTTTTGAAGCCAAATTTTTTTTTTGAAACCAAATACAAAAACGGACACCAGGATGAGTTTCCTGATGAAATTCCATGTCTAAAAATGGTGTTGCTTCAACTTTTTAAAAATCAAGCCTTTTTGGTGCCAGGAGAAGAAAAGGCTATACTCCACGGTCAGGAAAAATCCTGCCCAGGAACCAAAATGTTTTTTGAAGCCAAATTTTTTTTTTGAAACCAAATGCAAAAACGGACACCAGGATGAGTTTCAGGATGAAATTCCATGTCTAAAAATGGTGTTGCTTCAACTTTTTAAAAATCAAGCCTTTTTGGTGCCAGGAGAAGAAAAGGCTTTACTCCACGGTCAGGAAAAATCCTGCCCAGGAACCAAAATGTTTTTTGAAGCCAAATTTTTTTTTTGAAACCAAATGCAAAAACGGACACCAGGATGAGTTTCAGGATGACATTCCATGTCTAAAAATGGTGTTGCTTCAACTTTTTAAAAATCAAGCCTTTTTGGTGCCAGGAGAAGAAAAGGCTATACTCCACGGTCAGGAAAAATCCTGCCCAGGAACCAAAATGTTTTTTGAAGCCAAATTTTTTTTTTGAAACCAAATACAAAAACGGACACCAGGATGAGTTTCAGGATGAAATTCCATGTCTAAAAATGGTGTTGCTTCAACTTTTTAAAAATCAAGCCTTTTTGGTGCCAGGAGAAGAAAAGGCTATACTCCAATGTCAGGAAAAATCCTGCCCAGGAACCAAAATGTTTTTTGAAGCCAAATTTTTTTTTTGAAACCAAATGCAAAAACGGACACCAGGATGAGTTTCAGGATGAAATTCCATGTCTAAAAATGGTGTTGCTTCAACTTTTTAAAAATCAAGCCTTTTTGGTGCCAGGAGAAGAAAAGTCTATACTCCACGGTCAGGAAAAATCCTGCCCAGGAACCAAAATGTTTTTTGAAGCCAAATTTTTTTTTTGAAACCAAATGCAAAAACGGACACCAGGATGAGTTTCAGGATGAAATTCCATGTCTAAAAATGGTGTTGCTTCAACTTTTTAAAAATCAAGCCTTTTTGGTGCCAGGAGAAGAAAAGGCTTTACTCCACGGTCAGGAAAAATCCTGCCCAGGAACCAAAATGTTTTTTGAAGCCAAATTTTTTTTTTGAAACCAAATGCAAAAACGGACACCAGGATGAGTTTCAGGATGACATTCCATGTCTAAAAATGGTGTTGCTTCAACTTTTTAAAAATCAAGCCTTTTTGGTGCCAGGAGAAGAAAAGGCTATACTCCACGGTCAGGAAAAATCCTGCCCAGGAACCAAAATGTTTTTTGAAGCCAAATTTTTTTTTTTGAAACCAAATACAAAAACGGACACCAGGATGAGTTTCAGGATGAAATTCCATGTCTAAAAATGGTGTTGCTTCAACTTTTTAAAAATCAAGCCTTTTTGGTGCCAGGAGAAGAAAAGGCTATACTCCACGGTCAGGAAAAATCCTGCCCAGGAACCAAAATGTTTTTTGAAGCCAAATTTTTTTTTTGAAACCAAATGCAAAAACGGACACCAGGATGAGTTTCAGGATGAAATTCCATGTCTAAAAATGGTGTTGCTTCAACTTTTTAAAAATCAAGCCTTTTTGGTTCCAGGAGAAGAAAAGGCTATACTCCACGGTCAGGAAAAATCCTGCCCAGGAACCAAAATGTTTTTTGAAGCCAAATTTTTTTTTTGAAACCAAATGCAAAAACGGACACCAGGATGAGCTTCAGGATGAAATTCCATGTCTAAAAATGGTGTTGCTTCAACTTTTTAAAAATCAAGCCTTTTTGGTGCCAGGAGAAGAAAAGGCTATACTCCACGGTCAGGAAAAATCCTGCCCAGGAACCAAAATGTTTTTTGAAGCCAAATTTTTTTTTTGAAACCAAATACAAAAACGGACACCAGGATGAGTTTCAGGATGAAATTCCATGTCTAAAAATGGTGTTGCTTCAACTTTTTAAAAATCAAGCCTTTTTGGTGCCAGGAGAAGAAAAGGCTATACTCCACGGTCAGGAAAAATCCTGCCCAGGAACCAAAATGTTTTTTGAAGCCAAACTTTTTTTTTGAAACCAAATACAAAAACGGACACCAGGATGAATTTCAGGATGAAATTCCATGTCTAAAAATGGTGTTGCTTCAACTTTTTAAAAATCAAGCCTTTTTGGTGCCAGGAGAAGAAAAGGCTTTACTCCACGGTCAGGAAAAATCCTGCCCAGGAACCAAAATGTTTTTTGAAGCCAAATTTTTTTTTGAAACCAAATACAAAAACGGACACCAGGATGAGTTTCCTGATGAAATTCCATGTCTAAAAATGGTGTTGCTTCAACTTTTTAAAAATCAAGCCTTTTTGGTGCCAGGAGAAGAAAAGGCTATACTCCACGGACAGGAAAAATCCTGCCCAGGAACCAAAATGTTTTTTGAAGCCAAATTTTTTTTTTGAAACCAAATGCAAAAACGGACACCAGGATGAGTTTCAGGATGAAATTCCATGTCTAAAAATGGTGTTGCTTCAACTTTTTAAAAATCAAGCCTTTTTGGTTCCAGGAGAAGAAAAGGCTATACTCCACGGTCAGGAAAAATCCTGCCCAGGAACCAAAATGTTTTTTGAAGCCAAATTTTTTTTTTGAAACCAAATGCAAAAACGGACACCAGGATGAGTTTCAGGATGAAATTCCATGTCTAAAAATGGTGTTGCTTCAACTTTTTAAAAATCAAGCCTTTTTGGTGCCAGGAGAAGAAAAGGCTATACTCCACGGTCAGGAAAAATCCTGCCCAGGAACCAAAATGTTTTTTGAAGCCAAATTTTTTTTTTGAAACCAAATGCAAAAACGGACACCAGGATGAGTTTCAGGATGAAATTCCATGTCTAAAAATGGTGTTGCTTCAACTTTTTAAAAATCAAGCCTTTTTGGTGCCTGGAGAAGAAAAGGCTTTACTCCACGGTCAGGAAAAATCCTGCCCAGGAACCAAAATGTTTTTTGAAGCCAAATTTTTTTTTTGAAACCAAATGCAAAAACGGACACCAGGATGAGTTTCAGGATGAAATTCCATGTCTAAAAATGGTGTTGCTTCAACTTTTTAAAAATCAAGCCTTTTTGGTGCCAGGAGAAGAAAAGGCTATACTCCACGGTCAGGAAAAATCCTGCCCAGGAACCAAAATGTTTTTTGAAGCCAAATTTTTTTTTTGAAACCAAATGCAAAAACGGACACTAGGATGAGTTTCAGGATGACATTCCATGTCTAAAAATGGTGTTGCTTCAACTTTTTAAAAATCAAGCCTTTTTGGTTCCAGGAGAAGAAAAGGCTATACTCCACGGTCAGGAAAAATCCTGCCCAGGAACCAAAATGTTTTTTGAAGCCAAATTTTTTTTTTGAAACCAAATGCAAAAACGGACACCAGGATGAGTTTCAGGATGAAATTCCATGTCTAAAAATGGTGTTGCTTCAACTTTTTAAAAATCAAGCCTTTTTGGTGCCAGGAGAAGAAAAGGCTTTACTCCACCGTCAGGAAAAATCCTGCCCAGGAACCAAAATATTTTTTGAAGCCAAATTTTTTTTTTGAAACCAAATGCAAAAACGGACACCAGGATGAGTTTCAGGATGAAATTCCATGTCTAAAAATGGTGTTGCTTCAACTTTTTAAAAATCAAGCCTTTTTGGTGCCAGGAGAAGAAAAGGCTATACTCCACGGTCAGGAAAAATCCTGCCCAGGAACCAAAATGTTTTTTGAAGCCAAATTTTTTTTTTGAAACCAAATGCAAAAACGGACACCAGGATGAGTTTCAGGATGAAATTCCATGTCTAAAAATGGTGTTGCTTCAACTTTTTAAAAATCAAGCCTTTTTGGTGCCTGGAGAAGAAAAGGCTTTACTCCACGGTCAGGAAAAATCCTGCCCAGGAACCAAAATGTTTTTTGAAGCCAAATTTTTTTTTTGAAACCAAATGCAAAAACGGACACCAGGATGAGTTTCAGGATGAAATTCCATGTCTAAAAATGGTGTTGCTTCAACTTTTTAAAAATCAAGCCTTTTTGGTGCCAGGAGAAGAAAAGGCTATACTCCACGGTCAGGAAAAATCCTGCCCAGGAACCAAAATGTTTTTTGAAGCCAAATTTTTTTTTTGAAACCAAATGCAAAAACGGACACCAGGATGAGTTTCAGGATGACATTCCATGTCTAAAAATGGTGTTGCTTCAACTTTTTAAAAATCAAGCCTTTTTGGTTCCAGGAGAAGAAAAGGCTATACTCCACGGTCAGGAAAAATCCTGCCCAGGAACCAAAATGTTTTTTGAAGCCAAATTTTTTTTTTGAAACCAAATGCAAAAACGGACACCAGGATGAGTTTCAGGATGAAATTCCATGTCTAAAAATGGTGTTGCTTCAACTTTTTAAAAATCAAGCCTTTTTGGTGCCAGGAGAAGAAAAGGCTTTACTCCACCATCACGAAAAATCCTGCCCAGGAACCAAAATATTTTTTGAAGCCAAATTTTTTTTTTGAAACCAAATGCAAAAACGGACACCAGGATGACTTTCAGGATGAAATTCCATGTCTAAAAATGGTGTTGCTTCAACTTTTTAAAAATCAAGCCTTTTTGGTTCCAGGAGAAGAAAAGGCTATACTCCACGGTCAGGAAAAATCCTGCCCAGGAACCAAAATGTTTTTTGAAGCCAAATTTTTTTTTTGAAACCAAATGCAAAAACGGACACCAGGATGAGTTTCAGGATGAAATTCCATGTCTAAAAATGGTGTTGCTTCAACTTTTTAAAAATCAAGCCTTTTTGGTGCCAGGAGAAGAAAAGGCTATACTCCACGGTCAGGAAAAATCCTGCCCAGGAACCAAAATGTTTTTTGAAGCCAAATTTTTTTTTTGAAACCAAATGCAAAAACGGACACCAGGATGAGTTTCAGGATGAAATTCCATGTCTAAAAATGGTGTTGCTTCAACTTTTTAAAAATCAAGCCTTTTTGGTGCCAGGAGAAGAAAAGGCTATACTCCACGGTCAGGAAAAATCCTGCCCAGGAACCAAAATGTTTTTTGAAGCCAAATTTTTTTTTTGAAACCAAATACAAAAACGGACACCAGGATGAGTTTCAGGATGAAATTCCATGTCTAAAAATGGTGTTGCTTCAACTTTTTAAAAATCAAGCCTTTTTGGTGCCAGGAGAAGAAAAGGCTTTACTCCACGGTCAGGAAAAATCCTGCCCAGGAACCAAAATGTTTTTTGAAGCCAAATTTTTTTTTTGAAACCAAATGCAAAAACGGACACCAGGATGAGTTTCAGGATGAAATTCCATGTCTAAAAATGGTGTTGCTTCAACTTTTTAAAAATCAAGCCTTTTTGGTGCCAGGAGAAGAAAAGGCTATACTCCACGGTCAGGAAAAATCCTGCCCAGGAACCAAAATGTTTTTTGAAGCCAAATTTTTTTTTTGAAACCAAATGCAAAAACGGACACCAGGATTAGTTTCAGGATGAAATTCCATGTCTAAAAATGGTGTTGCTTCAACTTTTTAAAAATCAAGCCTTTTTGGTGCCAGGAGAAGCAAAGGCTATACTCCACGGTCAGGAAAAATCCTGCCCAGGAACCAAAATGTTTTTTGAAGCCAAATTTTTTTTTTGAAACCAAATACAAAAACGGACACCAGGATGAGTTTCAGGATGAAATTCCATGTCTAAAAATGGTGTTGCTTCAACTTTTTAAAAATCAAGCCTTTTTGGTGCCAGGAGAAGAAAAGGCTATACTCCACGGTCAGGAAAAATCCTGCCCAGGAACCAAAATGTTTTTTGAAGCCAAATTTTTTTTTTTAAACCAAATGCAAAAACGGACACCAGGATGAGTTTCAGGATGAAATTCCATGTCTAAAAATGGTGTTGCTTCAACTTTTTAAAAATCAAGCCTTTTTGGTTCCAGGAGAAGAAAATGCTATACTCCACGGTCAGGAAAAATCCTGCCCAGGAACCAAAATGTTTTTTGAAGCCAAATTTTTTTTTTGAAACCAAATGCAAAAACGGACACCAGGATGAGTTTCAGGATGAAATTCCATGTCTAAAAATGGTGTTGCTTCAACTTTTTAAAAATCAAGCCTTTTTGGTGCCAGGAGAAGAAAAGGCTATACTCAACGGTCAGGAAAAATCCTGCCCAGGACCCAAAATGTTTTTTGAAGCCAAATTTTTTTTTTGAAACCAAATGCAAAAACGGACACCAGGATGAGTTTCAGGATGAAATTCCATGTCTAAAAATGGTGTTGCTTCAACTTTTTAAAAATCAAGCCTTTTTGGTGCCAGGAGAAGAAAAGGCTTTACTCCACGGTCAGGAAAAATCCTGCCCAGGAACCAAAATGTTTTTTGAAGCCAATTTTTTTTTTTGAAACCAAATGCAAAAACGGACACCAGGATGAGTTTCAGGATGAAATTCCATGTCTAAAAATGGTGTTGCTTCAACTTTTTAAAAATCAAGCCTTTTTGGTGCCAGGAGAAGAAAAGGCTATACTCCACGGTCAGGAAAAATCCTGCCCAGGAACCAAAATGTTTTTTGAAGCCAAATTTTTTTTTTGAAACCAAATACAAAAACGGACACCAGGATGAGTTTCAGGATGAAATTCCATGTCTAAAAATGGTGTTGCTTCAACTTTTTAAAAATCAAGCCTTTTTGGTGCCAGGAGAAGAAAAGGCTTTACTCCACGGTCAGGAAAAATCCTGCCCAGGAACCAAAATGTTTTTTGAAGCCAAATTTTTTTTTTGAAACCAAATACAAAAACGGACACCAGGATGAGTTTCCTGATGAAATTCCATGTCTAAAAATGGTGTTGCTTCAACTTTTTAAAAATCAAGCCTTTTTGGTGCCAGGAGAAGAAAAGGCTATACTCCACGGTCAGGAAAAATCCTGCCCAGGAACCAAAATGTTTTTTGAAGCCAAATTTTTTTTTTGAAACCAAATGCAAAAACGGACACCAGGATGAGTTTCAGGATGAAATTCCATGTCTAAAAATGGTGTTGCTTCAACTTTTTAAAAATCAAGCCTTTTTGGTGCCAGGAGAAGAAAAGGCTTTACTCCACGGTCAGGAAAAATCCTGCCCAGGAACCAAAATGTTTTTTGAAGCCAAATTTTTTTTTTGAAACCAAATGCAAAAACGGACACCAGGATGAGTTTCAGGATGACATTCCATGTCTAAAAATGGTGTTGCTTCAACTTTTTAAAAATCAAGCCTTTTTGGTGCCAGGAGAAGAAAAGGCTATACTCCACGGTCAGGAAAAATCCTGCCCAGAAACCAAAATGTTTTTTGAAGCCAAATTTTTTTTTTGAAACCAAATACAAAAACGGACACCAGGATGAGTTTCAGGATGAAATTCCATGTCTAAAAATGGTGTTGCTTCAACTTTTTAAAAATCAAGCCTTTTTGGTGCCAGGAGAAGAAAAGGCTATACTCCACGGTCAGGAAAAATCCTGCCCAGGAACCAAAATGTTTTTTGAAGCCAAATTTTTTTTTTGAAACCAAATACAAAAACGGACACCAGGATGAGTTTCAGGATGAAATTCCATGTCTAAAAATGGTGTTGCTTCAACTTTTTAAAAATCAAGCCTTTTTGGTGCCAGGAGAAGAAAAGGCTTTACTCCACGGTCAGGAAAAATCCTGCCCAGGAACCAAAATGTTTTTTGAAGCCAAATTTTTTTTTTGAAACCAAATACAAAAACGGACACCAGGATGAGTTTCCTGATGAAATTCCATGTCTAAAAATGGTGTTGCTTCAACTTTTTAAAAATCAAGCCTTTTTGGTGCCAGGAGAAGAAAAGGCTATACTCCACGGTCAGGAAAAATCCTGCCCAGGAACCAAAATGTTTTTTGAAGCCAAATTTTTTTTTTGAAACCAAATGCAAAAACGGACACCAGGATGAGTTTCAGGATGAAATTCCATGTCTAAAAATGGTGTTGCTTCAACTTTTTAAAAATCAAGCCTTTTTGGTGCCAGGAGAAGAAAAGGCTTTACTCCACGGTCAGGAAAAATCCTGCCCAGGAACCAAAATGTTTTTTGAAGCCAAATTTTTTTTTTGAAACCAAATGCAAAAACGGACACCAGGATGAGTTTCAGGATGACATTCCATGTCTAAAAATGGTGTTGCTTCAACTTTTTAAAAATCAAGCCTTTTTGGTGCCAGGAGAAGAAAAGGCTATACTCCACGGTCAGGAAAAATCCTGCCCAGGAACCAAAATGTTTTTTGAAGCCAAATTTTTTTTTTGAAACCAAATACAAAAACGGACACCAGGATGAGTTTCAGGATGAAATTCCATGTCTAAAAATGGTGTTGCTTCAACTTTTTAAAAATCAAGCCTTTTTGGTGCCAGGAGAAGAAAAGGCTATACTCCAATGTCAGGAAAAATCCTGCCCAGGAACCAAAATGTTTTTTGAAGCCAAATTTTTTTTTTGAAACCAAATGCAAAAACGGACACCAGGATGAGTTTCAGGATGAAATTCCATGTCTAAAAATGGTGTTGCTTCAACTTTTTAAAAATCAAGCCTTTTTGGTGCCAGGAGAAGAAAAGGCTATACTCCACGGTCAGGAAAAATCCTGCCCAGGAACCAAAATGTTTTTTGAAGCCAAATTTTTTTTTTGAAACCAAATGCAAAAACGGACACCAGGATGAGTTTCAGGATGAAATTCCATGTCTAAAAATGGTGTTGCTTCAACTTTTTAAAAATCAAGCCTTTTTGGTGCCAGGAGAAGAAAAGGCTTTACTCCACGGTCAGGAAAAATCCTGCCCAGGAACCAAAATGTTTTTTGAAGCCAAATTTTTTTTTTGAAACCAAATGCAAAAACGGACACCAGGATGAGTTTCAGGATGACATTCCATGTCTAAAAATGGTGTTGCTTCAACTTTTTAAAAATCAAGCCTTTTTGGTGCCAGGAGAAGAAAAGGCTATACTCCACGGTCAGGAAAAATCCTGCCCAGGAACCAAAATGTTTTTTGAAGCCAAATTTTTTTTTTGAAACCAAATACAAAAACGGACACCAGGATGAGTTTCAGGATGAAATTCCATGTCTAAAAATGGTGTTGCTTCAACTTTTTAAAAATCAAGCCTTTTTGGTGCCAGGAGAAGAAAAGGCTATACTCCACGGTCAGGAAAAATCCTGCCCAGGAACCAAAATGTTTTTTGAAGCCAAATTTTTTTTTTGAAACCAAATACAAAAACGGACACCAGGATGAGTTTCAGGATGAAATTCCATGTCTAAAAATGGTGTTGCTTCAACTTTTTAAAAATCAAGCCTTTTTGGTGCCAGGAGAAGAAAAGGCTTTACTCCACGGTCAGGAAAAATCCTGCCCAGGAACCAAAATGTTTTTTGAAGCCAAATTTTTTTTTTGAAACCAAATACAAAAACGGACACCAGGATGAGTTTCCTGATGAAATTCCATGTCTAAAAATGGTGTTGCTTCAACTTTTTAAAAATCAAGCCTTTTTGGTGCCAGGAGAAGAAAAGGCTATACTCCACGGTCAGGAAAAATCCTGCCCAGGAACCAAAATGTTTTTTGAAGCCAAATTTTTTTTTTGAAACCAAATGCAAAAACGGACACCAGGATGAGTTTCAGGATGAAATTCCATGTCTAAAAATGGTGTTGCTTCAACTTTTTAAAAATCAAGCCTTTTTGGTGCCAGGAGAAGAAAAGGCTTTACTCCACGGTCAGGAAAAATCCTGCCCAGGAACCAAAATGTTTTTTGAAGCCAAATTTTTTTTTTGAAACCAAATACAAAAACGGACACCAGGATGAGTTTCCTGATGAAATTCCATGTCTAAAAATGGTGTTGCTTCAACTTTTTAAAAATCAAGCCTTTTTGGTGCCAGGAGAAGAAAAGGCTTTACTCCACGGTCAGGAAAAATCCTGCCCAGGAACCAAAATGTTTTTTGAAGCCAAATTTTTTTTTTGAAACCAAATGCAAAAACGGACACCAGGATGAGTTTCAGGATGACATTCCATGTCTAAAAATGGTGTTGCTTCAACTTTTTAAAAATCAAGCCTTTTTGGTGCCAGGAGAAGCAAAGGCTATACTCCACGGTCAGGAAAAATCCTGCCCAGGAACCAAAATGTTTTTTGAAGCCAAATTTTTTTTTTGAAACCAAATACAAAAACGGACACCAGGATGAGTTTCAGGATGAAATTCCATGTCTAAAAATGGTGTTGCTTCAACTTTTTAAAAATCAAGCCTTTTTGGTGCCAGGAGAAGAAAAGGCTATACTCCACGGTCAGGAAAAATCCTGCCCAGGAACCAAAATGTTTTTTGAAGCCAAATTTTTTTTTTGAAACCAAATGCAAAAACGGACACCAGGATGAGTTTCAGGATGAAATTCCATGTCTAAAAATGGTGTTGCTTCAACTTTTTAAAAATCAAGCCTTTTTGGTGCCAGGAGAAGAAAAGGCTTTACTCCACGGTCAGGAAAAATCCTGCCCAGGAACCAAAATGTTTTTTGAAGCCAAATTTTTTTTTTGAAACCAAATACAAAAACGGACACCAGGATGAGTTTCCTGATGAAATTCCATGTCTAAAAATGGTGTTGCTTCAACTTTTTAAAAATCAAGCCTTTTTGGTGCCAGGAGAAGAAAAGGCTATACTCCACGGTCAGGAAAAATCCTGCCCAGGAACCAAAATGTTTTTTGAAGCCAAATTTTTTTTTTGAAACCAAATGCAAAAACGGACACCAGGATGAGTTTCAGGATGAAATTCCATGTCTAAAAATGGTGTTGCTTCAACTTTTTAAAAATCAAGCCTTTTTGGTGCCAGGAGAAGAAAAGGCTTTACTCCACGGTCAGGAAAAATCCTGCCCAGGAACCAAAATGTTTTTTGAAGCCAAATTTTTTTTTTGAAACCAAATGCAAAAACGGACACCAGGATGAGTTTCAGGATGACATTCCATGTCTAAAAATGGTGTTGCTTCAACTTTTTAAAAATCAAGCCTTTTTGGTGCCAGGAGAAGAAAAGGCTATACTCCACGGTCAGGAAAAATCCTGCCCAGGAACCAAAATGTTTTTTGAAGCCAAATTTTTTTTTTGAAACCAAATACAAAAACGGACACCAGGATGAGTTTCAGGATGAAATTCCATGTCTAAAAATGGTGTTGCTTCAACTTTTTAAAAATCAAGCCTTTTTGGTGCCAGGAGAAGAAAAGGCTTTACTCCACGGTCAGGAAAAATCCTGCCCAGGAACCAAAATGTTTTTTGAAGCCAAATTTTTTTTTTGAAACCAAATACAAAAACGGACACCAGGATGAGTTTCCTGATGAAATTCCATGTCTAAAAATGGTGTTGCTTCAACTTTTTAAAAATCAAGCCTTTTTGGTGCCAGGAGAAGAAAAGGCTATACTCCACGGTCAGGAAAAATCCTGCCCAGGAACCAAAATGTTTTTTGAAGCCAAATTTTTTTTTTGAAACCAAATGCAAAAACGGACACCAGGATGAGTTTCAGGATGAAATTCCATGTCTAAAAATGGTGTTGCTTCAACTTTTTAAAAATCAAGCCTTTTTGGTGCCAGGAGAAGAAAAGGCTTTACTCCACGGTCAGGAAAAATCCTGCCCAGGAACCAAAATGTTTTTTGAAGCCAAATTTTTTTTTTGAAACCAAATGCAAAAACGGACACCAGGATGAGTTTCAGGATGACATTCCATGTCTAAAAATGGTGTTGCTTCAACTTTTTAAAAATCAAGCCTTTTTGGTGCCAGGAGAAGCAAAGGCTATACTCCACGGTCAGGAAAAATCCTGCCCAGGAACCAAAATGTTTTTTGAAGCCAAATTTTTTTTTTGAAACCAAATACAAAAACGGACACCAGGATGAGTTTCAGGATGAAATTCCATGTCTAAAAATGGTGTTGCTTCAACTTTTTAAAAATCAAGCCTTTTTGGTGCCAGGAGAAGAAAAGGCTATACTCCAATGTCAGGAAAAATCCTGCCCAGGAACCAAAATGTTTTTTGAAGCCAAATTTTTTTTTTGAAACCAAATGCAAAAACGGACACCAGGATGAGTTTCAGGATGAAATTCCATGTCTAAAAATGGTGTTGCTTCAACTTTTTAAAAATCAAGCCTTTTTGGTGCCAGGAGAAGAAAAGGCTATACTCCACGGTCAGGAAAAATCCTGCCCAGGAACCAAAATGTTTTTTGAAGCCAAATTTTTTTTTTGAAACCAAATGCAAAAACGGACACCAGGATGAGTTTCAGGATGAAATTCCATGTCTAAAAATGGTGTTGCTTCAACTTTTTAAAAATCAAGCCTTTTTGGTGCCAGGAGAAGAAAAGGCTTTACTCCACGGTCAGGAAAAATCCTGCCCAGGAACCAAAATGTTTTTTGAAGCCAAATTTTTTTTTTGAAACCAAATGCAAAAACGGACACCAGGATGAGTTTCAGGATGACATTCCATGTCTAAAAATGGTGTTGCTTCAACTTTTTAAAAATCAAGCCTTTTTGGTGCCAGGAGAAGAAAAGGCTATACTCCACGGTCAGGAAAAATCCTGCCCAGGAACCAAAATGTTTTTTGAAGCCAAATTTTTTTTTTGAAACCAAATACAAAAACGGACACCAGGATGAGTTTCAGGATGAAATTCCATGTCTAAAAATGGTGTTGCTTCAACTTTTTAAAAATCAAGCCTTTTTGGTGCCAGGAGAAGAAAAGGCTATACTCCACGGTCAGGAAAAATCCTGCCCAGGAACCAAAATGTTTTATGAAGCCAAATTTTTTTTTTGAAACCAAATACAAAAACGGACACCAGGATGAGTTTCAGGATGAAATTCCATGTCTAAAAATGGTGTTGCTTCAACTTTTTAAAAATCAAGCCTTTTTGGTGCCAGGAGAAGAAAAGGCTTTACTCCACGGTCAGGAAAAATCCTGCCCAGGAACCAAAATGTTTTTTGAAGCCAAATTTTTTTTTTGAAACCAAATACAAAAACGGACACCAGGATGAGTTTCCTGATGAAATTCCATGTCTAAAAATGGTGTTGCTTCAACTTTTTAAAAATCAAGCCTTTTTGGTGCCAGGAGAAGAAAAGGCTATACTCCACGGTCAGGAAAAATCCTGCCCAGGAACCAAAATGTTTTTTGAAGCCAAATTTTTTTTTTGAAACCAAATGCAAAAACGGACACCAGGATGAGTTTCAGGATGAAATTCCATGTCTAAAAATGGTGTTGCTTCAACTTTTTAAAAATCAAGCCTTTTTGGTGCCAGGAGAAGAAAAGGCTTTACTCCACGGTCAGGAAAAATCCTGCCCAGGAACCAAACTGTTTTTTGAAGCCAAATTTTTTTTTTGAAACCAAATGCAAAAACGGACACCAGGATGAGTTTCAGGATGACATTCCATGTCTAAAAATGGTGTTGCTTCAACTTTTTAAAAATCAAGCCTTTTTGGTGCCAGGAGAAGAAAAGGCTATACTCCACGGTCAGGAAAAATCCTGCCCAGGAACCAAAATGTTTTTTGAAGCCAAATTTTTTTTTTGAAACCAAATACAAAAACGGACACCAGGATGAGTTTCAGGATGAAATTCCATGTCTAAAAATGGTGTTGCTTCAACTTTTTAAAAATCAAGCCTTTTTGGTGCCAGGAGAAGAAAAGGCTATACTCCACGGTCAGGAAAAATCCTGCCCAGGAACCAAAATGTTTTTTGAAGCCAAATTTTTTTTTTGAAACCAAATGCAAAAACGGACACCAGGATGAGTTTCAGGATGAAATTCCATGTCTAAAAATGGTGTTGCTTCAACTTTTTAAAAATCAAGCCTTTTTGGTGCCAGGAGAAGAAAAGGCTATACTCCACGGTCAGGAAAAATCCTGCCCAGGAACCAAAATGTTTTTTGAAGCCAAATTTTTTTTTTGAAACCAAATACAAAAACGGACACCAGGATGAGTTTCAGGATGAAATTCCATGTCTAAAAATGGTGTTGCTTCAACTTTTTAAAAATCAAGCCTTTTTGGTGCCAGGAGAAGAAAAGGCTTTACTCCACGGTCAGGAAAAATCCTGCCCAGGAACCAAAATGTTTTTTGAAGCCAAATTTTTTTTTTGAAACCAAATACAAAAATGGACACCAGGATGAGTTTCCTGATGAAATTCCATGTCTAAAAATGGTGTTGCTTCAACTTTTTAAAAATCAAGCCTTTTTCATGCCAGGAGAAGAAAAGGCTATGCTCCACGGTCAGGAAAAATCCTGCCCAGGAACCAAAATGTTTTTTGAAGCCAAATTTTTTTTTTGAAACCAAATGCAAAAACGGACACCAGGATGAGTTTCAGGATGAAATTCCATGTCTAAAAATGGTGTTGCTTCAACTTTTTAAAAATCAAGCCTTTTTGGTGCCAGGAGAAGAAAAGGCTTTACTCCACGGTCAGGAAAAATCCTGCCCAGGAACCAAAATGTTTTTTGAAGCCAAATTTTTTTTTTGAAACCAAATGCAAAAACGGACACCAGGATGAGTTTCAGGATGAAATTCCATGTCTAAAAATGGTGTTGCTTCAACTTTTTAAAAATCAAGCCTTTTTGGTGCCAGGAGAAGAAAAGGCTATACTCCACGGTCAGGAAAAATCCTGCCCAGGAACCAAAATGTTTTTTGAAGCCAAATTTTTTTTTTGAAACCAAATGCAAAAACGGACACCAGGATGAGTTTCAGGATGAAATTCCATGTCTAAAAATGGTGTTGCTTCAACTTTTTAAAAATCAAGCCTTTTTGGTGCCAGGAGAAGAAAAGGCTATACTCCACGGTCAGGAAAAATCCTGCCCAGGAACCAAAATGTTTTTTGAAGCCAAATTTTTTTTTTGAAACCAAATGCAAAAACGGACACCAGGATGAGTTTCAGGATGAAATTCCATGTCTAAAAATGGTGTTGCTTCAACTTTTTAAAAATCAAGCCTTTTTGGTGCCAGGAGAAGAAAAGGCTATACTCCACGGTCAGGAAAAATCCTGCCCAGGAACCAAAATGTTTTTTGAAGCCAAATTTTTTTTTTGAAACCAAATGCAAAAACGGACACCAGGATGAGTTTCAGGATGAAATTCCATGTCTAAAAATGGTGTTGCTTCAACTTTTTAAAAATCAAGCCTTTTTGGTGCCAGGAGAAGAAAAGGCTATACTCCACGGTCAGGAAAAATCCTGCCCAGGAACCAAAATGTTTTTTGAAGCCAAATTTTTTTTTTGAAACCAAATGCAAAAACGGACACCAGGATGAGTTTCAGGATGAAATTCCATGTCTAAAAATGGTGTTGCTTCAACTTTTTAAAAATCAAGCCTTTTTGGTGCCAGGAGAAGAAAAGGCTATACTCCACGGTCAGGAAAAATCCTGCCCAGGAACCAAAATGTTTTTTGAAGCCAAATTTTTTTTTTGAAACCAAATGCAAAAACGGACACCAGGATTAGTTTCAGGATGAAATTCCATGTCTAAAAATGGTGTTGCTTCAACTTTTTAAAAATCAAGCCTTTTTGGTGCCAGGAGAAGCAAAGGCTATACTCCACGGTCAGGAAAAATCCTGCCCAGGAACCAAAATGTTTTTTGAAGCCAAATTTTTTTTTTGAAACCAAATACAAAAACGGACACCAGGATGAGTTTCAGGATGAAATTCCATGTCTAAAAATGGTGTTGCTTCAACTTTTTAAAAATCAAGCCTTTTTGGTGCCAGGAGAAGAAAAGGCTATACTCCACGGTCAGGAAAAATCCTGCCCAGGAACCAAAATGTTTTTTGAAGCCAAATTTTTTTTTTGAAACCAAATGCAAAAACGGACACCAGGATGAGTTTCAGGATGAAATTCCATGTCTAAAAATGGTGTTGCTTCAACTTTTTAAAAATCAAGCCTTTTTGGTTCCAGGAGAAGAAAAGGCTATACTCCACGGTCAGGAAAAATCCTGCCCAGGAACCAAAATGTTTTTTGAAGCCAAATTTTTTTTTTGAAACCAAATGCAAAAACGGACACCAGGATGAGTTTCAGGATGAAATTCCATGTCTAAAAATGGTGTTGCTTCAACTTTTTAAAAATCAAGCCTTTTTGGTGCCAGGAGAAGAAAAGGCTATACTCAACGGTCAGGAAAAATCCTGCCCAGGACCCAAAATGTTTTTTGAAGCCAAATTTTTTTTTTCAAACCAAATGCAAAAACGGACACCAGGATGAGTTTCAGGATGAAATTCCATGTCTAAAAATGGTGTTGCTTCAACTTTTTAAAAATCAAGCCTTTTTGGTGCCAGGAGAAGAAAAGGCTTTACTCCACGGTCAGGAAAAATCCTGCCCAGGAACCAAAATGTTTTTTGAAGCCAATTTTTTTTTTTGAAACCAAATGCAAAAACGGACACCAGGATGAGTTTCAGGATGAAATTCCATGTCTAAAAATGGTGTTGCTTCAACTTTTTAAAAATCAAGCCTTTTTGGTGCCAGGAGAAGAAAAGGCTATACTCCACGGTCAGGAAAAATCCTGCCCAGGAACCAAAATGTTTTTTGAAGCCAAATTTTTTTTTTGAAACCAAATACAAAAACGGACACCAGGATGAGTTTCAGGATGAAATTCCATGTCTAAAAATGGTGTTGCTTCAACTTTTTAAAAATCAAGCCTTTTTGGTGCCAGGAGAAGAAAAGGCTATACTCCACGGTCAGGAAAAATCCTGCCCAGGAACCAAAATGTTTTTTGAAGCCAAATTTTTTTTTTGAAACCAAATGCAAAAACGGACACCAGGATGAGTTTCAGGATGAAATTCCATGTCTAAAAATGGTGTTGCTTCAACTTTTTAAAAATCAAGCCTTTTTGGTTCCAGGAGAAGAAAAGGCTATACTCCACGGTCAGGAAAAATCCTGCCCAGGAACCAAAATGTTTTTTGAAGCCAAATTTTTTTTTTGAAACCAAATGCAAAAACGGACACCAGGATGAGTTTCAGGATGAAATTCCATGTCTAAAAATGGTGTTGCTTCAACTTTTTAAAAATCAAGCCTTTTTGGTGCCAGGAGAAGAAAAGGCTATACTCAACGGTCAGGAAAAATCCTGCCCAGGAACCAAAATGTTTTTTGAAGCCAAATTTTTTTTTTCAAACCAAATGCAAAAACGGACACCAGGATGAGTTTCAGGATGAAATTCCATGTCTAAAAATGGTGTTGCTTCAACTTTTTAAAAATCAAGCCTTTTTGGTGCCAGGAGAAGAAAAGGCTATACTCCACGGTCAGGAAAAATCCTGCCCAGGAACCAAAATGTTTTTTGAAGCCAAATTTTTTTTTTGAAACCAAATACAAAAACGGACACCAGGATGAGTTTCAGGATGAAATTCCATGTCTAAAAATGGTGTTGCTTCAACTTTTTAAAAATCAAGCCTTTTTGGTGCCAGGAGAAGAAAAGGCTATACTCCAATGTCAGGAAAAATCCTGCCCAGGAACCAAAATGTTTTTTGAAGCCAAATTTTTTTTTTGAAACCAAATGCAAAAACGGACACCAGGATGAGTTTCAGGATGAAATTCCATGTCTAAAAATGGTGTTGCTTCAACTTTTTAAAAATCAAGCCTTTTTGGTGCCAGGAGAAGAAAAGGCTATACTCCACGGTCAGGAAAAATCCTGCCCAGGAACCAAAATGTTTTTTGAAGCCAAATTTTTTTTTTGAAACCAAATGCAAAAACGGACACCAGGATGAGTTTCAGGATGAAATTCCATGTCTAAAAATGGTGTTGCTTCAACTTTTTAAAAATCAAGCCTTTTTGGTGCCAGGAGAAGAAAAGGCTTTACTCCACGGTCAGGAAAAATCCTGCCCAGGAACCAAAATGTTTTTTGAAGCCAAATTTTTTTTTGAAACCAAATGCAAAAACGGACACCAGGATGAGTTTCAGGATGACATTCCATGTCTAAAAATGGTGTTGCTTCAACTTTTTAAAAATCAAGCCTTTTTGGTGCCAGGAGAAGAAAAGGCTATACTCCACGGTCAGGAAAAATCCTGCCCAGGAACCAAAATGTTTTTTGAAGCCAAATTTTTTTTTTGAAACCAAATACAAAAACGGACACCAGGATGAGTTTCAGGATGAAATTCCATGTCTAAAAATGGTGTTGCTTCAACTTTTTAAAAATCAAGCCTTTTTGGTGCCAGGAGAAGAAAAGGCTATACTCCACGGTCAGGAAAAATCCTGCCCAGGAACCAAAATGTTTTTTGAAGCCAAATTTTTTTTTTGAAACCAAATACAAAAACGGACACCAGGATGAGTTTCAGGATGAAATTCCATGTCTAAAAATGGTGTTGCTTCAACTTTTTAAAAATCAAGCCTTTTTGGTGCCAGGAGAAGAAAAGGCTTTACTCCACGGTCAGGAAAAATCCTGCCCAGGAACCAAAATGTTTTTTGAAGCCAAATTTTTTTTTTGAAACCAAATACAAAAACGGACACCAGGATGAGTTTCCTGATGAAATTCCATGTCTAAAAATGGTGTTGCTTCAACTTTTTAAAAATCAAGCCTTTTTGGTGCCAGGAGAAGAAAAGGCTATACTCCACGGTCAGGAAAAATCCTGCCCAGGAACCAAAATGTTTTTTGAAGCCAAATTTTTTTTTTGAAACCAAATGCAAAAACGGACACCAGGATGAGTTTCAGGATGAAATTCCATGTCTAAAAATGGTGTTGCTTCAACTTTTTAAAAATCAAGCCTTTTTGGTGCCAGGAGAAGAAAAGGCTTTACTCCACGGTCAGGAAAAATCCTGCCCAGGAACCAAAATGTTTTTTGAAGCCAAATTTTTTTTTTGAAACCAAATGCAAAAACGGACACCAGGATGAGTTTCAGGATGACATTCCATGTCTAAAAATGGTGTTGCTTCAACTTTTTAAAAATCAAGCCTTTTTGGTGCCAGGAGAAGAAAAGGCTATACTCCACGGTCAGGAAAAATCCTGCCCAGGAACCAAAATGTTTTTTGAAGCCAAATTTTTTTTTTGAAACCAAATACAAAAACGGACACCAGGATGAGTTTCAGGATGAAATTCCATGTCTAAAAATGGTGTTGCTTCAACTTTTTAAAAATCAAGCCTTTTTGGTGCCAGGAGAAGAAAAGGCTATACTCCACGGTCAGGAAAAATCCTGCCCAGGAACCAAAATGTTTTTTGAAGCCAAATTTTTTTTTTGAAACCAAATGCAAAAACGGACACCAGGATGAGTTTCAGGATGAAATTCCATGTCTAAAAATGGTGTTGCTTCAACTTTTTAAAAATCAAGCCTTTTTGGTGCCAGGAGAAGAAAAGGCTATACTCCACGGTCAGGAAAAATCCTGCCCAGGAACCAAAATGTTTTTTGAAGCCAAATTTTTTTTTTGAAACCAAATGCAAAAACGGACACCAGGATGAGTTTCAGGATGAAATTCCATGTCTAAAAATGGTGTTGCTTCAACTTTTTAAAAATCAAGCCTTTTTGGTGCCAGGAGAAGAAAAGGCTATACTCCACGGTCAGGAAAAATCCTGCCCAGGAACCAAAATGTTTTTTGAAGCCAAATTTTTTTTTTGAAACCAAATGCAAAAACGGACACCAGGATGAGTTTCAGGATGAAATTCCATGTCTAAAAATGGTGTTGCTTCAACTTTTTAAAAATCAAGCCTTTTTGGTGCCAGGAGAAGAAAAGGCTATACTCCACGGTCAGGAAAAATCCTGCCCAGGAACCAAAATGTTTTTTGAAGCCAAATTTTTTTTTTGAAACCAAATGCAAAAACGGACACCAGGATGAGTTTCAGGATGAAATTCCATGTCTAAAAATGGTGTTGCTTCAACTTTTTAAAAATCAAGCCTTTTTGGTGCCAGGAGAAGAAAAGGCTTTACTCCACGGTCAGGAAAAATCCTGCCCAGGAACCAAAATGTTTTTTGAAGCCAAATTTTTTTTTTGAAACCAAATGCAAAAACGGACACCAGGATGAGTTTCAGGATGAAATTCCATGTCTAAAAATGGTGTTGCTTCAACTTTTTAAAAATCAAGCCTTTTTGGTGCCAGGAGAAGAAAAGGCTATACTCCACGGTCAGGAAAAATCCTGCCCAGGAACCAAAATGTTTTTTGAAGCCAAATTTTTTTTTTGAAACCAAATGCAAAAACGGACACCAGGATGAGTTTCAGGATGAAATTCCATGTCTAAAAATGGTGTTGCTTCAACTTTTTAAAAATCAAGCCTTTTTGGTGCCAGGAGAAGAAAAGGCTATACTCCACGGTCAGGAAAAATCCTGCCCAGGAACCAAAATGTTTTTTGAAGCCAAATTTTTTTTTTGAAACCAAATGCAAAAACGGACACCAGGATGAGTTTCAGGATGAAATTCCATGTCTAAAAATGGTGTTGCTTCAACTTTTTAAAAATCAAGCCTTTTTGGTGCCAGGAGAAGAAAAGGCTATACTCCACGGTCAGGAAAAATCCTGCCCAGGAACCAAAATGTTTTTTGAAGCCAAATTTTTTTTTTGAAACCAAATGCAAAAACGGACACCAGGATGAGTTTCAGGATGAAATTCCATGTCTAAAAATGGTGTTGCTTCAACTTTTTAAAAATCAAGCCTTTTTGGTGCCAGGAGAAGAAAAGGCTATACTCCACGGTCAGGAAAAATCCTGCCCAGGAACCAAAATGTTTTTTGAAGCCAAATTTTTTTTTTGAAACCAAATGCAAAAACGGACACCAGGATGAGTTTCAGGATGAAATTCCATGTCTAAAAATGGTGTTGCTTCAACTTTTTAAAAATCAAGCCTTTTTGGTGCCAGGAGAAGAAAAGGCTATACTCCACGGTCAGGAAAAATCCTGCCCAGGAACCAAAATGTTTTTTGAAGCCAAATTTTTTTTTTGAAACCAAATGCAAAAACGGACACCAGGATTAGTTTCAGGATGAAATTCCATGTCTAAAAATGGTGTTGCTTCAACTTTTTAAAAATCAAGCCTTTTTGGTGCCAGGAGAAGCAAAGGCTATACTCCACGGTCAGGAAAAATCCTGCCCAGGAACCAAAATGTTTTTTGAAGCCAAATTTTTTTTTTGAAACCAAATACAAAAACGGACACCAGGATGAGTTTCAGGATGAAATTCCATGTCTAAAAATGGTGTTGCTTCAACTTTTTAAAAATCAAGCCTTTTTGGTGCCAGGAGAAGAAAAGGCTATACTCCACGGTCAGGAAAAATCCTGCCCAGGAACCAAAATGTTTTTTGAAGCCAAATTTTTTTTTTGAAACCAAATGCAAAAACGGACACCAGGATGAGTTTCAGGATGAAATTCCATGTCTAAAAATGGTGTTGCTTCAACTTTTTAAAAATCAAGCCTTTTTGGTTCCAGGAGAAGAAAAGGCTATACTCCACGGTCAGGAAAAATCCTGCCCAGGAACCAAAATGTTTTTTGAAGCCAAATTTTTTTTTTGAAACCAAATGCAAAAACGGACACCAGGATGAGTTTCAGGATGAAATTCCATGTCTAAAAATGGTGTTGCTTCAACTTTTTAAAAATCAAGCCTTTTTGGTGCCAGGAGAAGAAAAGGCTATACTCCACGGTCAGGAAAAATCCTGCCCAGGAACCAAAATGTTTTTTGAAGCCAAATTTTTTTTTTGAAACCAAATGCAAAAATGGACACCAGGATGAGTTTCAGGATGAAATTCCATGTCTAAAAATGGTGTTGCTTCAACTTTTTAAAAATCAAGCCTTTTTGGTGCCAGGAGAAGAAAAGGCTTTACTCCACGGTCAGGAAAAATCCTGCCCAGGAACCAAAATGTTTTTTGAAGCCAAATTTTTTTTTTGAAACCAAATGCAAAAACGGACACCAGGATGAGTTTCAGGATGAAATTCCATGTCTAAAAATGGTGTTGCTTCAACTTTTTAAAAATCAAGCCTTTTTGGTGCCAGGAGAAGAAAAGGCTATACTCCACGGTCAGGAAAAATCCTGCCCAGGAACCAAAATGTTTTTTGAAGCCAAATTTTTTTTTTGAAACCAAATGCAAAAACGGACACCAGGATGAGTTTCAGGATGAAATTCCATGTCTAAAAATGGTGTTGCTTCAACTTTTTAAAAATCAAGCCTTTTTGGTGCCAGGAGAAGAAAAGGCTATACTCCACGGTCAGGAAAAATCCTGCCCAGGAACCAAAATGTTTTTTGAAGCCAAATTTTTTTTTTGAAACCAAATGCAAAAACGGACACCAGGATGAGTTTCAGGATGAAATTCCATGTCTAAAAATGGTGTTGCTTCAACTTTTTAAAAATCAAGCCTTTTTGGTGCCAGGAGAAGAAAAGGCTATACTCCACGGTCAGGAAAAATCCTGCCCAGGAACCAAAATGTTTTTTGAAGCCAAATTTTTTTTTTGAAACCAAATGCAAAAACGGACACCAGGATGAGTTTCAGGATGAAATTCCATGTCTAAAAATGGTGTTGCTTCAACTTTTTAAAAATCAAGCCTTTTTGGTGCCAGGAGAAGAAAAGGCTATACTCCACGGTCAGGAAAAATCCTGCCCAGGAACCAAAATGTTTTTTGAAGCCAAATTTTTTTTTTGAAACCAAATGCAAAAACGGACACCAGGATGAGTTTCAGGATGAAATTCCATGTCTAAAAATGGTGTTGCTTCAACTTTTTAAAAATCAAGCCTTTTTGGTGCCAGGAGAAGAAAAGGCTATACTCCACGGTCAGGAAAAATCCTGCCCAGGAACCAAAATGTTTTTTGAAGCCAAATTTTTTTTTTGAAACCAAATGCAAAAACGGACACCAGGATTAGTTTCAGGATGAAATTCCATGTCTAAAAATGGTGTTGCTTCAACTTTTTAAAAATCAAGCCTTTTTGGTGCCAGGAGAAGCAAAGGCTATACTCCACGGTCAGGAAAAATCCTGCCCAGGAACCAAAATGTTTTTTGAAGCCAAATTTTTTTTTTGAAACCAAATACAAAAACGGACACCAGGATGAGTTTCAGGATGAAATTCCATGTCTAAAAATGGTGTTGCTTCAACTTTTTAAAAATCAAGCCTTTTTGGTGCCAGGAGAAGAAAAGGCTATACTCCACGGTCAGGAAAAATCCTGCCCAGGAACCAAAATGTTTTTTGAAGCCAAATTTTTTTTTTGAAACCAAATGCAAAAACGGACACCAGGATGAGTTTCAGGATGAAATTCCATGTCTAAAAATGGTGTTGCTTCAACTTTTTAAAAATCAAGCCTTTTTGGTTCCAGGAGAAGAAAAGGCTATACTCCACGGTCAGGAAAAATCCTGCCCAGGAACCAAAATGTTTTTTGAAGCCAAATTTTTTTTTTGAAACCAAATGCAAAAACGGACACCAGGATGAGTTTCAGGATGAAATTCCATGTCTAAAAATGGTGTTGCTTCAACTTTTTAAAAATCAAGCCTTTTTGGTGCCAGGAGAAGAAAAGGCTATACTCAACGGTCAGGAAAAATCCTGCCCAGGACCCAAAATGTTTTTTGAAGCCAAATTTTTTTTTTCAAACCAAATGCAAAAACGGACACCAGGATGAGTTTCAGGATGAAATTCCATGTCTAAAAATGGTGTTGCTTCAACTTTTTAAAAATCAAGCCTTTTTGGTGCCAGGAGAAGAAAAGGCTTTACTCCACGGTCAGGAAAAATCCTGCCCAGGAACCAAAATGTTTTTTGAAGCCAATTTTTTTTTTTGAAACCAAATGCAAAAACGGACACCAGGATGAGTTTCAGGATGAAATTCCATGTCTAAAAATGGTGTTGCTTCAACTTTTTAAAAATCAAGCCTTTTTGGTGCCAGGAGAAGAAAAGGCTATACTCCACGGTCAGGAAAAATCCTGCCCAGGAACCAAAATGTTTTTTGAAGCCAAATTTTTTTTTTGAAACCAAATACAAAAACGGACACCAGGATGAGTTTCAGGATGAAATTCCATGTCTAAAAATGGTGTTGCTTCAACTTTTTAAAAATCAAGCCTTTTTGGTGCCAGGAGAAGAAAAGGCTATACTCCACGGTCAGGAAAAATCCTGCCCAGGAACCAAAATGTTTTTTGAAGCCAAATTTTTTTTTTGAAACCAAATGCAAAAACGGACACCAGGATGAGTTTCAGGATGAAATTCCATGTCTAAAAATGGTGTTGCTTCAACTTTTTAAAAATCAAGCCTTTTTGGTTCCAGGAGAAGAAAAGGCTATACTCCACGGTCAGGAAAAATCCTGCCCAGGAACCAAAATGTTTTTTGAAGCCAAATTTTTTTTTTGAAACCAAATGCAAAAACGGACACCAGGATGAGTTTCAGGATGAAATTCCATGTCTAAAAATGGTGTTGCTTCAACTTTTTAAAAATCAAGCCTTTTTGGTGCCAGGAGAAGAAAAGGCTATACTCAACGGTCAGGAAAAATCCTGCCCAGGACCCAAAATGTTTTTTGAAGCCAAATTTTTTTTTTCAAACCAAATGCAAAAACGGACACCAGGATGAGTTTCAGGATGAAATTCCATGTCTTAAAATGGTGTTGCTTCAACTTTTTAAAAATCAAGCCTTTTTGGTGCCAGGAGAAGAAAAGGCTTTACTCCACGGTCAGGAAAAATCCTGCCCAGGAACCAAAATGTTTTTTGAAGCCATTTTTTTTTTTTGAAACCAAATGCAAAAACGGACACCAGGATGAGTTTCAGGATGAAATTCCATGTCTAAAAATGGTGTTGCTTCAACTTTTTAAAAATCAAGCCTTTTTGGTGCCAGGAGAAGAAAAGGCTATACTCCACGGTCAGGAAAAATCCTGCCCAGGAACCAAAATGTTTTTTGAAGCCAAATTTTTTTTTTGAAACCAAATACAAAAACGGACACCAGGATGAGTTTCAGGATGAAATTCCATGTCTAAAAATGGTGTTGCTTCAACTTTTTAAAAATCAAGCCTTTTTGGTGCCAGGAGAAGAAAAGGCTTTACTCCACGGTCAGGAAAAATCCTGCCCAGGAACCAAAATGTTTTTTGAAGCCAAATTTTTTTTTTGAAACCAAATACAAAAACGGACACCAGGATGAGTTTCCTGATGAAATTCCATGTCTAAAAATGGTGTTGCTTCAACTTTTTAAAAATCAAGCCTTTTTGGTGCCAGGAGAAGAAAAGGCTATACTCCACGGTCAGGAAAAATCCTGCCCAGGAACCAAAATGTTTTTTGAAGCCAAATTTTTTTTTTGAAACCAAATGCAAAAACGGACACCAGGATGAGTTTCAGGATGAAATTCCATGTCTAAAAATGGTGTTGCTTCAACTTTTTAAAAATCAAGCCTTTTTGGTGCCAGGAGAAGAAAAGGCTTTACTCCACGGTCAGGAAAAATCCTGCCCAGGAACCAAAATGTTTTTTGAAGCCAAATTTTTTTTTTGAAACCAAATGCAAAAACGGACACCAGGATGAGTTTCAGGATGACATTCCATGTCTAAAAATGGTGTTGCTTCAACTTTTTAAAAATCAAGCCTTTTTGGTGCCAGGAGAAGAAAAGGCTATACTCCACGGTCAGGAAAAATCCTGCCCAGGAACCAAAATGTTTTTTGAAGCCAAATTTTTTTTTTGAAACCAAATACAAAAACGGACACCAGGATGAGTTTCAGGATGAAATTCCATGTCTAAAAATGGTGTTGCTTCAACTTTTTAAAAATCAAGCCTTTTTGGTGCCAGGAGAAGAAAAGGCTATACTCCACGGTCAGGAAAAATCCTGCCCAGGAACCAAAATGTTTTTTGAAGCCAAATTTTTTTTTTGAAACCAAATACAAAAACGGACACCAGGATGAGTTTCAGGATGAAATTCCATGTCTAAAAATGGTGTTGCTTCAACTTTTTAAAAATCAAGCCTTTTTGGTGCCAGGAGAAGAAAAGGCTTTACTCCACGGTCATGAAAAATCCTGCCCAGGAACCAAAATGTTTTTTGAAGCCAAATTTTTTTTTTGAAACCAAATACAAAAATGGACACCAGGATGAGTTTCCTGATGAAATTCCATGTCTAAAAATGGTGTTGCTTCAACTTTTTAAAAATCAAGCCTTTTTGGTGCCAGGAGAAGAAAAGGCTATACTCCACGTTCAGGAAAAATCCTGCCCAGGAACCAAAATGTTTTTTGAAGCCAAATTTTTTTTTTGAAACCAAATGCAAAAACGGACACCAGGATGAGTTTCAGGATGAAATTCCATGTCTAAAAATGGTGTTGCTTCAACTTTTTAAAAATCAAGCCTTTTTGGTGCCAGGAGAAGAAAAGGCTTTACTCCACGGTCAGGAAAAATCCTGCCCAGGAACCAAAATGTTTTTTGAAGCCAAATTTTTTTTTTGAAACCAAATGCAAAAACGGACACCAGGATGAGTTTCAGGATGAAATTCCATGTCCAAAAATGGTGTTGCTTCAACTTTTTAAAAATCAAGCCTTTTTGGTGCCAGGAGAAGAAAAGTCTATACTCCACGGTCAGGAAAAATCCTGCCCAGATACCAAAATGTTTTTTGAAGCCAAATTTCTTTTTTGAAACCAAATACAAAAACGGACACCAGGATGAGTTTCAGGATGAAATTCCATGTCTAAAAATGGTGTTGCTTCAACTTTTTAAAAATCAAGCCTTTTTGGTGCCAGGAGAAGAAAAGGCTTTACTCCACGGTCAGGAAAAATCCTGCCCAGGAACCAAAATGTTTTTTGAAGCCAAATTTTTTTTTTTGAAACCAAATACAAAAACGGACACCAGGATGAGTTTCAGGATGAAATTCCATGTCTAAAAATGGTGTTGCTTCAACTTTTTAAAAATCAAGCCTTTTTGGTTCCAGGAGAAGAAAAGGCTATACTCCACGGTCAGGAAAAATCCTGCCCAGGAACCAAAATGTTTTTTGAAGCCAAATTTTTTTTTTGAAACCAAATGCAAAAACGGACACCAGGATGAGTTTCAGGATGAAATTCCATGTCCAAAAATGGTGTTGCTTCAACTTTTTAAAAATCAAGCCTTTTTGGTGCCAGGAGAAGAAAAGTCTATACTCCACGGTCAGGAAAAATCCTGCCCAGATACCAAAATGTTTTTTGAAGCCAAATTTCTTTTTTGAAACCAAATACAAAAACGGACACCAGGATGAGTTTCAGGATGAAATTCCATGTCTAAAAATGGTGTTGCTTCAACTTTTTAAAAATCAAGCCTTTTTGGTGCCAGGAGAAGAAAAGGCTTTACTCCACGGTCAGGAAAAATCCTGCCCAGGAACCAAAATGTTTTTTGAAGCCAAATTTTTTTTTTGAAACCAAATACAAAAACGGACACCAGGATGAGTTTCAGGATGAAATTCCATGTCTAAAAATGGTGTTGCTTCAACTTTTTAAAAATCAAGCCTTTTTGGTTCCAGGAGAAGAAAAGGCTATACTCCACGGTCAGGAAAAATCCTGCCCAGGAACCAAAATGTTTTTTGAAGCCAAATTTTTTTTTTGAAACCAAATGCAAAAACGGACACCAGGATGAGTTTCAGGATGAAATTCCATGTCTAAAAATGGTGTTGCTTCAACTTTTTAAAAATCAAGCCTTTTTGGTGCCAGGAGAAGAAAAGGCTATACTCAACGGTCAGGAAAAATCCTGCCCAGGACCCAAAATGTTTTTTGAAGCCAAATTTTTTTTTTCAAACCAAATGCAAAAACGGACACCAGGATGAGTTTCAGGATGAAATTCCATGTCTAAAAATGGTGTTGCTTCAACTTTTTAAAAATCAAGCCTTTTTGGTGCCAGGAGAAGAAAAGGCTTTACTCCACGGTCAGGAAAAATCCTGCCCAGGAACCAAAATGTTTTTTGAAGCCAATTTTTTTTTTTGAAACCAAATGCAAAAACGGACACCAGGATGAGTTTCAGGATGAAATTCCATGTCTAAAAATGGTGTTGCTTCAACTTTTTAAAAATCAAGCCTTTTTGGTGCCAGGAGAAGAAAAGGCTATACTCCACGGTCAGGAAAAATCCTGCCCAGGAACCAAAATGTTTTTTGAAGCCAAATTTTTTTTTTGAAACCAAATACAAAAACGGACACCAGGATGAGTTTCAGGATGAAATTCCATGTCTAAAAATGGTGTTGCTTCAACTTTTTAAAAATCAAGCCTTTTTGGTGCCAGGAGAAGAAAAGGCTTTACTCCACGGTCAGGAAAAATCCTGCCCAGGAACCAAAATGTTTTTTGAAGCCAAATTTTTTTTTTGAAACCAAATACAAAAACGGACACCAGGATGAGTTTCCTGATGAAATTCCATGTCTAAAAATGGTGTTGCTTCAACTTTTTAAAAATCAAGCCTTTTTGGTGCCAGGAGAAGAAAAGGCTATACTCCACGGTCAGGAAAAATCCTGCCCAGGAACCAAAATGTTTTTTGAAGCCAAATTTTTTTTTTGAAACCAAATGCAAAAACGGACACCAGGATGAGTTTCAGGATGAAATTCCATGTCTAAAAATGGTGTTGCTTCAACTTTTTAAAAATCAAGCCTTTTTGGTGCCAGGAGAAGAAAAGGCTTTACTCCACGGTCAGGAAAAATCCTGCCCAGGAACCAAAATGTTTTTTGAAGCCAAATTTTTTTTTTGAAACCAAATGCAAAAACGGACACCAGGATGAGTTTCAGGATGACATTCCATGTCTAAAAATGGTGTTGCTTCAACTTTTTAAAAATCAAGCCTTTTTGGTGCCAGGAGAAGAAAAGGCTATACTCCACGGTCAGGAAAAATCCTGCCCAGGAACCAAAATGTTTTTTGAAGCCAAATTTTTTTTTTGAAACCAAATACAAAAACGGACACCAGGATGAGTTTCAGGATGAAATTCCATGTCTAAAAATGGTGTTGCTTCAACTTTTTAAAAATCAAGCCTTTTTGGTGCCAGGAGAAGAAAAGGCTATACTCCACGGTCAGGAAAAATCCTGCCCAGGAACCAAAATGTTTTTTGAAGCCAAATTTTTTTTTTGAAACCAAATACAAAAATGGACACCAGGATGAGTTTCCTGATGAAATTCCATGTCTAAAAATGGTGTTGCTTCAACTTTTTAAAAATCAAGCCTTTTTGGTGCCAGGAGAAGAAAAGGCTATACTCCACGTTCAGGAAAAATCCTGCCCAGGAACCAAAATGTTTTTTGAAGCCAAATTTTTTTTTTGAAACCAAATGCAAAAACGGACACCAGGATGAGTTTCAGGATGAAATTCCATGTCTAAAAATGGTGTTGCTTCAACTTTTTAAAAATCAAGCCTTTTTGGTGCCAGGAGAAGAAAAGGCTTTACTCCACGGTCAGGAAAAATCCTGCCCAGGAACCAAAATGTTTTTTGAAGCCAAATTTTTTTTTTGAAACCAAATGCAAAAACGGACACCAGGATGAGTTTCAGGATGAAATTCCATGTCCAAAAATGGTGTTGCTTCAACTTTTTAAAAATCAAGCCTTTTTGGTGCCAGGAGAAGAAAAGTCTATACTCCACGGTCAGGAAAAATCCTGCCCAGATACCAAAATGTTTTTTGAAGCCAAATTTCTTTTTTGAAACCAAATACAAAAACGGACACCAGGATGAGTTTCAGGATGAAATTCCATGTCTAAAAATGGTGTTGCTTCAACTTTTTAAAAATCAAGCCTTTTTGGTGCCAGGAGAAGAAAAGGCTTTACTCCACGGTCAGGAAAAATCCTGCCCAGGAACCAAAATGTTTTTTGAAGCCAAATTTTTTTTTTGAAACCAAATGCAAAAACGGACACCAGGATGAGTTTCAGGATGAAATTCCATGTCTAAAAATGGTGTTGCTTCAACTTTTTAAAAATCAAGCCTTTTTGGTGCCAGGAGAAGAAAAGGCTATACTCCACGGTCAGGAAAAATCCTGCCCAGGAACCAAAATGTTTTTTGAAGCCAAATTTTTTTTTTGAAACCAAATGCAAAAACGGACACCAGGATGAGTTTCAGGATGAAATTCCATGTCTAAAAATGGTGTTGCTTCAACTTTTTAAAAATCAAGCCTTTTTGGTGCCAGGAGAAGAAAAGGCTATACTCCACGGTCAGGAAAAATCCTGCCCAGGAACCAAAATGTTTTTTGAAGCCAAACTTTTTTTTTGAAACCAAATACAAAAACGGACACCAGGATGAGTTTCAGGATGAAATTCCATGTCTAAAAATGGTGTTGCTTCAACTTTTTAAAAATCAAGCCTTTTTGGTGCCAGGAGAAGAAAAGGCTTTACTCCACGGTCAGGAAAAATCCTGCCCAGGAACCAAAATGTTTTTTGAAGCCAAATTTTTTTTTTGAAACCAAATACAAAAACGGACACCAGGATGAGTTTCCTGATGAAATTCTATGTCTAAAAATGGTGTTGCTTCAACTTTTTAAAAATCAAGCCTTTTTGGTGCCAGGAGAAGAAAAGGCAATACTCCACGGTCAGGAAAAATCCTGCCCAGGAACCAAAATGTTTTTTGAAGCCAAATTTTTTTTTTGAAACCAAATACAAAAACGGACACCAGGATGAGTTTCCTGATGAAATTCCATGTCTAAAAATGGTGTTGCTTCAACTTTTTAAAAATCAAGCCTTTTTGGTGCCAGGAGAAGAAAAGGCTATACTCCACGGTCAGGAAAAATCCTGCCCAGGAACCAAAATGTTTTTTGAAGCCAATTTTTTTTTTTGAAACCAAATGCAAAAACGGACACCAGGATGAGTTTCAGGATGAAATTCCATGTCTAAAAATGGTGTTGCTTCAACTTTTTAAAAATCAAGCCTTTTTGGTGCCAGGAGAAGAAAAGGCTTTACTCCACGGTCAGGAAAAATCCTGCCCAGGAACCAAAATGTTTTTTGAAGCCAAATTTTTTTTTTGAAACCAAATGCAAAAACGGACACCAGGATGAGTTTCAGGATGAAATTCCATGTCTAAAAATGGTGTTGCTTCAACTTTTTAAAAATCAAGCCTTTTTGGTCCCAGGAGAAGAAAAGGCTTTACTCCACGGTCAGGAAAAATCCTGCCCAGGAACCAAAATGTTTTTTGAAGCCAAATTTTTTTTTTGAAACCAAATGCAAAAACGGACACCAGGATGAGTTTCAGGATGAAATTCCATGTCTAAAAATGGTGTTGCTTCAACTTTTTAAAAATCAAGCCTTTTTGGTGCCAGGAGAAGAAAAGGCTATACTCCACGGTCAGGAAAAATCCTGCCCAGGAACCAAAATGTTTTTTGAAGCCAAACTTTTTTTTTGAAACCAAATACAAAAACGGACACCAGGATGAATTTCAGGATGAAATTCCATGTCTAAAAATGGTGTTGCTTCAACTTTTTAAAAATCAAGCCTTTTTGGTGCCAGGAGAAGAAAAGGCTTTACTCCACGGTCAGGAAAAATCCTGCCCAGGAACCAAAATGTTTTTTGAAGCCAAATTTTTTTTTGAAACCAAATACAAAAACGGACACCAGGATGAGTTTCCTGATGAAATTCCATGTCTAAAAATGGTGTTGCTTCAACTTTTTAAAAATCAAGCCTTTTTGGTGCCAGGAGAAGGAAAGGCTATACTCCACGGACAGGAAAAATCCTGCCCAGGAACCAAAATGTTTTTTGAAGCCAAATTTTTTTTTTGAAACCAAATGCAAAAACGGACACCAGGATGAGTTTCAGGATGAAATTCCATGTCTAAAAATGGTGTTGCTTCAACTTTTTAAAAATCAAGCCTTTTTGGTGCCAGGAGAAGAAAAGGCTATACTCCACGGTCAGGAAAAATCCTGCCCAGGAACCAAAATGTTTTTTGAAGCCAAATTTTTTTTTTGAAACCAAATGCAAAAACGGACACCAGGATGAGTTTCAGGATGAAATTCCATGTCTAAAAATGGTGTTGCTTCAACTTTTTAAAAATCAAGCCTTTTTGGTGCCAGGAGAAGAAAAGGCTTTACTCCACGGTCAGGAAAAATCCTGCCCAGGAACCAAAATGTTTTTTGAAGCCAAATTTTTTTTTTGAAACCAAATGCAAAAACGGACACCAGGATGAGTTTCAGGATGAAATTCCATGTCTAAAAATGGTGTTGCTTCAACTTTTTAAAAATCAAGCCTTTTTGGTGCCAGGAGAAGAAAAGGCTTTACTCCACGGTCAGGAAAAATCCTGCCCAGGAACCAAAATGTTTTTTGAAGCCAAATTTTTTTTTTGAAACCAAATGCAAAAACGGACACCAGGATGAGTTTCAGGATGAAATTCCATGTCTAAAAATGGTGTTGCTTCAACTTTTTAAAAATCAAGCCTTTTTGGTGCCAGGAGAAGAAAAGGCTTTACTCCACGGTCAGGAAAAATCCTGCCCAGGAACCAAAATGTTTTTTGAAGCCAAATTTTTTTTTTGAAACCAAATACAAAAACGGACACCAGGATGAGTTTCCTGATGAAATTCCATGTCTAAAAATGGTGTTGCTTCAACTTTTTAAAAATCAAGCCTTTTTGGTGCCAGGAGAAGAAAAGGCTATACTCCACGGTCAGGAAAAATCCTGCCCAGGAACCAAAATGTTTTTTGAAGCCAAATTTTTTTTTTGAAACCAAATGCAAAAACGGACACCAGGATGAGTTTCAGGATGAAATTCCATGTCTAAAAATGGTGTTGCTTCAACTTTTTAAAAATCAAGCCTTTTTGGTGCCAGGAGAAGAAAAGGCTTTACTCCACGGTCAGGAAAAATCCTGCCCAGGAACCAAAATGTTTTTTGAAGCCAAATTTTTTTTTTGAAACCAAATGCAAAAACGGACACCAGGATGAGTTTCAGGATGAAATTCCATGTCTAAAAATGGTGTTGCTTCAACTTTTTAAAAATCAAGCCTTTTTGGTGCCAGGAGAAGAAAAGGCTTTACTCCACGGTCAGGAAAAATCCTGCCCAGGAACCAAAATGTTTTTTGAAGCCAAATTTTTTTTTTGAAACCAAATGCAAAAACGGACACCAGGATGAGTTTCAGGATGAAATTCCATGTCTAAAAATGGTGTTGCTTCAACTTTTTAAAAATCAAGCCTTTTTGGTGCCAGGAGAAGAAAAGGCTATACTCCACGGTCAGGAAAAATCCTGCCCAGGAACCAAAATGTTTTTTGAAGCCAAATTTTTTTTTTGAAACCAAATGCAAAAACGGACACCAGGATGAGTTTCAGGATGAAATTCCATGTCTAAAAATGGTGTTGCTTCAACTTTTTAAAAATCAAGCCTTTTTGGTGCCAGGAGAAGAAAAGGCTTTACTCCACGGTCAGGAAAAATCCTGCCCAGGAACCAAAATGTTTTTTGAAGCCAAATTTTTTTTTTGAAACCAAATGCAAAAACGGACACCAGGATGAGTTTCAGGATGAAATTCCATGTCTAAAAATGGTGTTGCTTCAACTTTTTAAAAATCAAGCCTTTTTGGTGCCAGGAGAAGAAAAGGCTATACTCCACGGTCAGGAAAAATCCTGCCCAGGAACCAAAATGTTTTTTGAAGCCAAATTTTTTTTTTGAAACCAAATGCAAAAACGGACACCAGGATGAGTTTCAGGATGAAATTCCATGTCTAATAATGGTGTTGCTTCAACTTTTTAAAAATCAAGCCTTTTTGGTGCCAGGAGAAGAAAAGGCTATACTCCACGGTCAGGAAAAATCCTGCCCAGGAACCAAAATGTTTTTTGAAGCCAAACTTTTTTTTTGAAACCAAATGCAAAAACGGACACCAGGATGAGTTTCAGGATGAAATTCCATGTCTAAAAATGGTGTTGCTTCAACTTTTTAAAAATCAAGCCTTTTTGGTGCCAGGAGAAGAAAAGGCTTTACTCCACGGTCAGGAAAAATCCTGCCCAGGAACCAAAATGTTTTTTGAAGCCAAATTTTTTTTTTGAAACCAAATGCAAAAACGGACACCAGGATGAGTTTCAGGATGAAATTCCATGTCTAAAAATGGTGTTGCTTCAACTTTTTAAAAATCAAGCCTTTTTGGTGCCAGGAGAAGAAAAGGCTTTACTCCACGGTCAGGAAAAATCCTGCCCAGGAACCAAAATGTTTTTTGAAGCCAAATTTTTTTTTTGAAACCAAATACAAAAACGGACACCAGGATGAGTTTCCTGATGAAATTCCATGTCTAAAAATGGTGTTGCTTCAACTTTTTAAAAATCAAGCCTTTTTGGTGCCAGGAGAAGAAAAGGCTATACTCCACGGTCAGGAAAAATCCTGCCCAGGAACCAAAATGTTTTTTGAAGCCAAATTTTTTTTTTGAAACCAAATGCAAAAACGGACACCAGGATGAGTTTCAGGATGAAATTCCATGTCTAAAAATGGTGTTGCTTCAACTTTTTAAAAATCAAGCCTTTTTGGTGCCAGGAGAAGAAAAGGCTTTACTCCACGGTCAGGAAAAATCCTGCCCAGGAACCAAAATGTTTTTTGAAGCCAAATTTTTTTTTTGAAACCAAATGCAAAAACGGACACCAGGATGAGTTTCAGGATGAAATTCCATGTCTAAAAATGGTGTTGCTTCAACTTTTTAAAAATCAAGCCTTTTTGGTGCCAGGAGAAGAAAAGGCTTTACTCCACGGTCAGGAAAAATCCTGCCCAGGAACCAAAATGTTTTTTGAAGCCAAATTTTTTTTTTGAAACCAAATGCAAAAACGGACACCAGGATGAGTTTCAGGATGAAATTCCATGTCTAAAAATGGTGTTGCTTCAACTTTTTAAAAATCAAGCCTTTTTGGTGCCAGGAGAAGAAAAGGCTATACTCCACGGTCAGGAAAAATCCTGCCCAGGAACCAAAATGTTTTTTGAAGCCAAATTTTTTTTTTGAAACCAAATGCAAAAACGGACACCAGGATGAGTTTCAGGATGAAATTCCATGTCTAAAAATGGTGTTGCTTCAACTTTTTAAAAATCAAGCCTTTTTGGTGCCAGGAGAAGAAAAGGCTTTACTCCACGGTCAGGAAAAATCCTGCCCAGGAACCAAAATGTTTTTTGAAGCCAAATTTTTTTTTTGAAACCAAATGCAAAAACGGACACCAGGATGAGTTTCAGGATGAAATTCCATGTCTAAAAATGGTGTTGCTTCAACTTTTTAAAAATCAAGCCTTTTTGGTGCCAGGAGAAGAAAAGGCTATACTCCACGGTCAGGAAAAATCCTGCCCAGGAACCAAAATGTTTTTTGAAGCCAAATTTTTTTTTTGAAACCAAATGCAAAAACGGACACCAGGATGAGTTTCAGGATGAAATTCCATGTCTAATAATGGTGTTGCTTCAACTTTTTAAAAATCAAGCCTTTTTGGTGCCAGGAGAAGAAAAGGCTATACTCCACGGTCAGGAAAAATCCTGCCCAGGAACCAAAATGTTTTTTGAAGCCAAACTTTTTTTTTGAAACCAAATGCAAAAACGGACACCAGGATGAGTTTCAGGATGAAATTCCATGTCTAAAAATGGTGTTGCTTCAACTTTTTAAAAATCAAGCCTTTTTGGTGCCAGGAGAAGAAAAGGCTTTACTCCACGGTCAGGAAAAATCCTGCCCAGGAACCAAAATGTTTTTTGAAGCCAAATTTTTTTTTTGAAACCAAATGCAAAAACGGACACCAGGATGAGTTTCAGGATGAAATTCCATGTCTAAAAATGGTGTTGCTTCAACTTTTTAAAAATCAAGCCTTTTTGGTGCCAGGAGAAGAAAAGGCTTTACTCCACGGTCAGGAAAAATCCTGCCCAGGAACCAAAATGTTTTTTGAAGCCAAATTTTTTTTTTGAAACCAAATGCAAAAACGGACACCAGGATGAGTTTCAGGATGAAATTCCATGTCTAAAAATGGTGTTGCTTCAACTTTTTAAAAATCAAGCCTTTTTGGTGCCAGGAGAAGAAAAGGCTATACTCCACGGTCAGGAAAAATCCTGCCCAGGAACCAAAATGTTTTTTGAAGCCAAATTTTTTTTTTGAAACCAAATGCAAAAACGGACACCAGGATGAGTTTCAGGATGAAATTCCATGTCTAATAATGGTGTTGCTTCAACTTTTTAAAAATCAAGCCTTTTTGGTGCCAGGAGAAGAAAAGGCTATACTCCACGGTCAGGAAAAATCCTGCCCAGGAACCAAAATGTTTTTTGAAGCCAAACTTTTTTTTTGAAACCAAATGCAAAAACGGACACCAGGATGAGTTTCAGGATGAAATTCCATGTCTAAAAATGGTGTTGCTTCAACTTTTTAAAAATCAAGCCTTTTTGGTGCCAGGAGAAGAAAAGGCTTTACTCCACGGTCAGGAAAAATCCTGCCCAGGAACCAAAATGTTTTTTGAAGCCAAATTTTTTTTTTGAAACCAAATGCAAAAACGGACACCAGGATGAGTTTCAGGATGAAATTCCATGTCTAAAAATGGTGTTGCTTCAACTTTTTAAAAATCAAGCCTTTTTGGTGCCAGGAGAAGAAAAGGCTATACTCCACGGTCAGGAAAAATCCTGCCCAGGAACCAAAATGTTTTTTGAAGCCAAATTTTTTTTTTGAAACCAAATGCAAAAACGGACACCAGGATGAGTTTCAGGATGAAATTCCATGTCTAAAAATGGTGTTGCTTCAACTTTTTAAAAATCAAGCCTTTTTGGTGCCAGGAGAAGAAAAGGCTATACTCCACGGTCAGGAAAAATCCTGCCCAGGAACCAAAATGTTTTTTGAAGCCAAACTTTTTTTTTGAAACCAAATACAAAAACGGACAACAGGATGAGTTTCAGGATGAAATTCCATGTCTAAAAATGGTGTTGCTTCAACTTTTTAAAAATCAAGCCTTTTTGGTGCCAGGAGAAGAAAAGGCTTTACTCCACGGTCAGGAAAAATCCTGCCCAGGAACCAAAATGTTTTTTGAAGCCAAATTTTTTTTTTGAAACCAAATACAAAAACGGACACCAGGATGAGTTTCCTGATGAAATTCTATGTCTAAAAATGGTGTTGCTTCAACTTTTTAAAAATCAAGCCTTTTTGGTGCCAGGAGAAGAAAAGGCTATACTCCACGGTCAGGAAAAATCCTGCCCAGGAACCAAAATGTTTTTTGAAGCCAAATTTTTTTTTTGAAACCAAATACAAAAACGGACACCAGGATGAGTTTCCTGATGAAATTCCATGTCTAAAAATGGTGTTGCTTCAACTTTTTAAAAATCAAGCCTTTTTGGTGCCAGGAGAAGAAAAGGCTATACTCCACGGTCAGGAAAAATCCTGCCCAGGAACCAAAATGTTTTTTGAAGCCAAATTTTTTTTTTGAAACCAAATGCAAAAACGGACACCAGGATGAGTTTCAGGATGAAATTCCATGTCTAAAAATGGTGTTGCTTCAACTTTTTAAAAATCAAGCCTTTTTGGTGCCAGGAGAAGAAAAGGCTTTACTCCACGGTCAGGAAAAATCCTGCCCAGGAACCAAAATGTTTTTTGAAGCCAAATTTTTTTTTTGAAACCAAATGCAAAAACGGACACCAGGATGAGTTTCAGGATGAAATTCCATGTCTAAAAATGGTGTTGCTTCAACTTTTTAAAAATCAAGCCTTTTTGGTGCCAGGAGAAGAAAAGGCTTTACTCCACGGTCAGGAAAAATCCTGCCCAGGAACCAAAATGTTTTTTGAAGCCAAATTTTTTTTTTGAAACCAAATGCAAAAACGGACACCAGGATGAGTTTCAGGATGAAATTCCATGTCTAAAAATGGTGTTGCTTCAACTTTTTAAAAATCAAGCCTTTTTGGTGCCAGGAGAAGAAAAGGCTATACTCCACGGTCAGGAAAAATCCTGCCCAGGAACCAAAATGTTTTTTGAAGCCAAACTTTTTTTTTGAAACCAAATACAAAAACGGACACCAGGATGAGTTTCAGGATGAAATTCCATGTCTAAAAATGGTGTTGCTTCAACTTTTTAAAAATCAAGCCTTTTTGGTGCCAGGAGAAGAAAAGGCTTTACTCCACGGTCAGGAAAAATCCTGCCCAGGAACCAAAATGTTTTTTGAAGCCAAATTTTTTTTTTGAAACCAAATACAAAAACGGACACCAGGATGAGTTTCCTGATGAAATTCCATGTCTAAAAATGGTGTTGCTTCAACTTTTTAAAAATCAAGCCTTTTTGGTGCCAGGAGAAGAAAAGGCTATACTCCACGGTCAGGAAAAATCCTGCCCAGGAACCAAAATGTTTTTTGAAGCCAAATTTTTTTTTTGAAACCAAATACAAAAACGGACACCAGGATGAGTTTCCTGATGAAATTCCATGTCTAAAAATGGTGTTGCTTCAACTTTTTAAAAATCAAGCGTTTTTGGTGGCAGGAGAAGAAAAGGCTTTACTCCACGGTCAGGAAAAATCCTGCCCAGGAACCAAAATGTTTTTTGAAGCCAAATTTTTTTTTTGAAACCAAATGCAAAAACGGACACCAGGATGAGTTTCAGGATGAAATTCCATGTCTAAAAATGGTGTTGCTTCAACTTTTTAAAAATCAAGCCTTTTTGGTGCCAGGAGAAGAAAAGGCTATACTCCACGGTCAGGAAAAATCCTGCCCAGGAACCAAAATGTTTTTTGAAGCCAAATTTTTTTTTTGAAACCAAATGCAAAAACGGACACCAGGATGAGTTTCAGGATGAAATTCCATGTCTAAAAATGGTGTTGCTTCAACTTTTTAAAAATCAAGCCTTTTTGGTGCCAGGAGAAGAAAAGGCTATACTCCACGGTCAGGAAAAATCCTGCCCAGGAACCAAAATGTTTTTTGAAGCCAAACTTTTTTTTTGAAACCAAATACAAAAACGGACACCAGGATGAGTTTCAGGATGAAATTCCATGTCTAAAAATGGTGTTGCTTCAACTTTTTAAAAATCAAGCCTTTTTGGTGCCAGGAGAAGAAAAGGCTTTACTCCACGGTCAGGAAAAATCCTGCCCAGGAACCAAAATGTTTTTTGAAGCCAAATTTTTTTTTTGAAACCAAATACAAAAACGGACACCAGGATGAGTTTCCTGATGAAATTCCATGTCTAAAAATGGTGTTGCTTCAACTTTTTAAAAATCAAGCCTTTTTGGTGCCAGGAGAAGAAAAGGCTATACTCCACGGTCAGGAAAAATCCTGCCCAGGAACCAAAATGTTTTTTGAAGCCAAATTTTTTTTTTGAAACCAAATACAAAAACGGACACCAGGATGAGTTTCCTGATGAAATTCCATGTCTAAAAATGGTGTTGCTTCAACTTTTTAAAAATCAAGCGTTTTTGGTGGCAGGAGAAGAAAAGGCTTTACTCCACGGTCAGGAAAAATCCTGCCCAGGAACCAAAATGTTTTTTGAAGCCAAATTTTTTTTTTGAAACCAAATGCAAAAACGGACACCAGGATGAGTTTCAGGATGAAATTCCATGTCTAAAAATGGTGTTGCTTCAACTTTTTAAAAATCAAGCCTTTTTGGTGCCAGGAGAAGAAAAGGCTATACTCCACGGTCAGGAAAAATCCTGCCCAGGAACCAAAATGTTTTTTGAAGCCAATTTTTTTTTTTGAAACCAAATGCAAAAACGGACACCAGGATGAGTTTCAGGATGAAATTCCATGTCTAAAAATGGTGTTGCTTCAACTTTTTAAAAATCAAGCCTTTTTGGTGCCAGGAGAAGAAAAGGCTATACTCCACGGTCAGGAAAAATCCTGCCCAGGAACCAAAATGTTTTTTGAAGCCAAACTTTTTTTTTGAAACCAAATACAAAAACGGACACCAGGATGAGTTTCAGGATGAAATTCCATGTCTAAAAATGGTGTTGCTTCAACTTTTTAAAAATCAAGCCTTTTTGGTGCCAGGAGAAGAAAAGGCTTTACTCCACGGTCAGGAAAAATCCTGCCCAGGAACCAAAATGTTTTTTGAAGCCAAATTTTTTTTTTGAAACCAAATACAAAAACGGACACCAGGATGAGTTTCCTGATGAAATTCTATGTCTAAAAATGGTGTTGCTTCAACTTTTTAAAAATCAAGCCTTTTTGGTGCCAGGAGAAGAAAAGGCTATACTCCACGGTCAGGAAAAATCCTGCCCAGGAACCAAAATGTTTTTTGAAGCCAAATTTTTTTTTTGAAACCAAATGCAAAAACGGACACCAGGATGAGTTTCAGGATGAAATTCCATGTCTAAAAATGGTGTTGCTTCAACTTTTTAAAAATCAAGCCTTTTTGGTGCCAGGAGAAGAAAAGGCTTTACTCCACGGTCAGGAAAAATCCTGCCCAGGAACCAAAATGTTTTTTGAAGCCAAATTTTTTTTTTGAAACCAAATGCAAAAACGGACACCAGGATGAGTTTCAGGATGAAATTCCATGTCTAAAAATGGTGTTGCTTCAACTTTTTAAAAATCAAGCCTTTTTGGTGCCAGGAGAAGAAAAGGCTTTACTCCACGGTCAGGAAAAATCCTGCCCAGGAACCAAAATGTTTTTTGAAGCCAAATTTTTTTTTTGAAACCAAATGCAAAAACGGACACCAGGATGAGTTTCAGGATGAAATTCCATGTCTAAAAATGGTGTTGCTTCAACTTTTTAAAAATCAAGCCTTTTTGGTGCCAGGAGAAGAAAAGGCTATACTCCACGGTCAGGAAAAATCCTGCCCAGGAACCAAAATGTTTTTTGAAGCCAAACTTTTTTTTTGAAACCAAATACAAAAACGGACACCAGGATGAGTTTCAGGATGAAATTCCATGTCTAAAAATGGTGTTGCTTCAACTTTTTAAAAATCAAGCCTTTTTGGTGCCAGGAGAAGAAAAGGCTTTACTCCACGGTCAGGAAAAATCCTGCCCAGGAACCAAAATGTTTTTTGAAGCCAAATTTTTTTTTTGAAACCAAATACAAAAACGGACACCAGGATGAGTTTCCTGATGAAATTCTATGTCTAAAAATGGTGTTGCTTCAACTTTTTAAAAATCAAGCCTTTTTGGTGCCAGGAGAAGAAAAGGCTATACTCCACGGTCAGGAAAAATCCTGCCCAGGAACCAAAATGTTTTTTGAAGCCAAATTTTTTTTTTGAAACCAAATACAAAAACGGACACCAGGATGAGTTTCCTGATGAAATTCCATGTCTAAAAATGGTGTTGCTTCAACTTTTTAAAAATCAAGCCTTTTTGGTGCCAGGAGAAGAAAAGGCTTTACTCCACGGTCAGGAAAAATCCTGCCCAGGAACCAAAATGTTTTTTGAAGCCAAATTTTTTTTTTGAAACCAAATGCAAAAACGGACACCAGGATGAGTTTCAGGATGAAATTCCATGTCTAAAAATGGTGTTGCTTCAACTTTTTAAAAATCAAGCCTTTTTGGTGCCAGGAGAAGAAAAGGCTATACTCCACGGTCAGGAAAAATCCTGCCCAGGAACCAAAATGTTTTTTGAAGCCAAATTTTTTTTTTGAAACCAAATGCAAAAACGGACACCAGGATGAGTTTCAGGATGAAATTCCATGTCTAAAAATGGTGTTGCTTCAACTTTTTAAAAATCAAGCCTTTTTGGTGCCAGGAGAAGAAAAGGCTATACTCCACGGTCAGGAAAAATCCTGCCCAGGAACCAAAATGTTTTTTGAAGCCAAACTTTTTTTTTGAAACCAAATACAAAAACGGACACCAGGATGAGTTTCAGGATGAAATTCCATGTCTAAAAATGGTGTTGCTTCAACTTTTTAAAAATCAAGCCTTTTTGGTGCCAGGAGAAGAAAAGGCTTTACTCCACGGTCAGGAAAAATCCTGCCCAGGAACCAAAATGTTTTTTGAAGCCAAATTTTTTTTTTGAAACCAAATACAAAAACGGACACCAGGATGAGTTTCCTGATGAAATTCTATGTCTAAAAATGGTGTTGCTTCAACTTTTTAAAAATCAAGCCTTTTTGGTGCCAGGAGAAGAAAAGGCTATACTCCACGGTCAGGAAAAATCCTGCCCAGGAACCAAAATGTTTTTTGAAGCCAAATTTTTTTTTTGAAACCAAATACAAAAACGGACACCAGGATGAGTTTCCTGATGAAATTCCATGTCTAAAAATGGTGTTGCTTCAACTTTTTAAAAATCAAGCCTTTTTGGTGCCAGGAGAAGAAAAGGCTATACTCCACGGTCAGGAAAAATCCTGCCCAGGAACCAAAATGTTTTTTGAAGCCAAATTTTTTTTTTGAAACCAAATGCAAAAACGGACACCAGGATGAGTTTCCTGATGAAATTCCATGTCTAAAAATGGTGTTGCTTCAACTTTTTAAAAATCAAGCGTTTTTGGTGCCAGGAGAAGAAAAGGCTTTACTCCACGGTCAGGAAAAATCCTGCCCAGGAACCAAAATGTTTTTTGAAGCCAAATTTTTTTTTTGAAACCAAATGCAAAAACGGACACCAGGATGAGTTTCAGGATGAAATTCCATGTCTAAAAATGGTGTTGCTTCAACTTTTTAAAAATCAAGCCTTTTTGGTGCCAGGAGAAGAAAAGGCTTTACTCCACGGTCAGGAAAAATCCTGCCCAGGAACCAAAATGTTTTTTGAAGCCAAATTTTTTTTTTGAAACCAAATGCAAAAACGGACACCAGGATGAGTTTCAGGATGAAATTCCATGTCTAAAAATGGTGTTGCTTCAACTTTTTAAAAATCAAGCCTTTTTGGTGCCAGGAGAAGAAAAGGCTTTACTCCACGGTCAGGAAAAATCCTGCCCAGGAACCAAAATGTTTTTTGAAGCCAAATTTTTTTTTTGAAACCAAATACAAAAACGGACACCAGGATGAGTTTCCTGATGAAATTCTATGTCTAAAAATGGTGTTGCTTCAACTTTTTAAAAATCAAGCCTTTTTGGTGCCAGGAGAAGAAAAGGCTATACTCCACGGTCAGGAAAAATCCTGCCCAGGAACCAAAATGTTTTTTGAAGCCAAATTTTTTTTTTGAAACCAAATGCAAAAACGGACACCAGGATGAGTTTCAGGATGAAATTCCATGTCTAAAAATGGTGTTGCTTCAACTTTTTAAAAATCAAGCCTTTTTGGTGCCAGGAGAAGAAAAGGCTTTACTCCACGGTCAGGAAAAATCCTGCCCAGGAACCAAAATGTTTTTTGAAGCCAAATTTTTTTTTTGAAACCAAATGCAAAAACGGACACCAGGATGAGTTTCAGGATGAAATTCCATGTCTAAAAATGGTGTTGCTTCAACTTTTTAAAAATCAAGCCTTTTTGGTGCCAGGAGAAGAAAAGGCTTTACTCCACGGTCAGGAAAAATCCTGCCCAGGAACCAAAATGTTTTTTGAAGCCAAATTTTTTTTTTGAAACCAAATGCAAAAACGGACACCAGGATGAGTTTCAGGATGAAATTCCATGTCTAAAAATGGTGTTGCTTCAACTTTTTAAAAATCAAGCCTTTTTGGTGCCAGGAGAAGAAAAGGCTATACTCCACGGTCAGGAAAAATCCTGCCCAGGAACCAAAATGTTTTTTGAAGCCAAACTTTTTTTTTGAAACCAAATACAAAAACGGACACCAGGATGAGTTTCAGGATGAAATTCCATGTCTAAAAATGGTGTTGCTTCAACTTTTTAAAAATCAAGCCTTTTTGGTGCCAGGAGAAGAAAAGGCTTTACTCCACGGTCAGGAAAAATCCTGCCCAGGAACCAAAATGTTTTTTGAAGCCAAATTTTTTTTTTGAAACCAAATACAAAAACGGACACCAGGATGAGTTTCCTGATGAAATTCCATGTCTAAAAATGGTGTTGCTTCAACTTTTTAAAAATCAAGCCTTTTTGGTGCCAGGAGAAGAAAAGGCTATACTCCACGGTCAGGAAAAATCCTGCCCAGGAACCAAAATGTTTTTTGAAGCCAAATTTTTTTTTTGAAACCAAATACAAAAACGGACACCAGGATGAGTTTCCTGATGAAATTCCATGTCTAAAAATGGTGTTGCTTCAACTTTTTAAAAATCAAGCGTTTTTGGTGGCAGGAGAAGAAAAGGCTTTACTCCACGGTCAGGAAAAATCCTGCCCAGGAACCAAAATGTTTTTTGAAGCCAAATTTTTTTTTTGAAACCAAATGCAAAAACGGACACCAGGATGAGTTTCAGGATGAAATTCCATGTCTAAAAATGGTGTTGCTTCAACTTTTTAAAAATCAAGCCTTTTTGGTGCCAGGAGAAGAAAAGGCTATACTCCACGGTCAGGAAAAATCCTGCCCAGGAACCAAAATGTTTTTTGAAGCCAAATTTTTTTTTTGAAACCAAATGCAAAAACGGACACCAGGATGAGTTTCAGGATGAAATTCCATGTCTAAAAATGGTGTTGCTTCAACTTTTTAAAAATCAAGCCTTTTTGGTGCCAGGAGAAGAAAAGGCTATACTCCACGGTCAGGAAAAATCCTGCCCAGGAACCAAAATGTTTTTTGAAGCCAAACTTTTTTTTTGAAACCAAATACAAAAACGGACACCAGGATGAGTTTCAGGATGAAATTCCATGTCTAAAAATGGTGTTGCTTCAACTTTTTAAAAATCAAGCCTTTTTGGTGCCAGGAGAAGAAAAGGCTTTACTCCACGGTCAGGAAAAATCCTGCCCAGGAACCAAAATGTTTTTTGAAGCCAAATTTTTTTTTTGAAACCAAATACAAAAACGGACACCAGGATGAGTTTCCTGATGAAATTCCATGTCTAAAAATGGTGTTGCTTCAACTTTTTAAAAATCAAGCCTTTTTGGTGCCAGGAGAAGAAAAGGCTATACTCCACGGTCAGGAAAAATCCTGCCCAGGAACCAAAATGTTTTTTGAAGCCAAATTTTTTTTTTGAAACCAAATACAAAAACGGACACCAGGATGAGTTTCCTGATGAAATTCCATGTCTAAAAATGGTGTTGCTTCAACTTTTTAAAAATCAAGCGTTTTTGGTGGCAGGAGAAGAAAAGGCTTTACTCCACGGTCAGGAAAAATCCTGCCCAGGAACCAAAATGTTTTTTGAAGCCAAATTTTTTTTTTGAAACCAAATACAAAAACGGACACCAGGATGAGTTTCCTGATGAAATTCCATGTCTAAAAATGGTGTTGCTTCAACTTTTTAAAAATCAAGCGTTTTTGGTGGCAGGAGAAGAAAAGGCTTTACTCCACGGTCAGGAAAAATCCTGCCCAGGAACCAAAATGTTTTTTGAAGCCAAATTTTTTTTTTGAAACCAAATGCAAAAACGGACACCAGGATGAGTTTCAGGATGAAATTCCATGTCTAAAAATGGTGTTGCTTCAACTTTTTAAAAATCAAGCCTTTTTGGTGCCAGGAGAAGAAAAGGCTATACTCCACGGTCAGGAAAAATCCTGCCCAGGAACCAAAATGTTTTTTGAAGCCAAATTTTTTTTTTGAAACCAAATGCAAAAACGGACACCAGGATGAGTTTCAGGATGAAATTCCATGTCTAAAAATGGTGTTGCTTCAACTTTTTAAAAATCAAGCCTTTTTGGTGCCAGGAGAAGAAAAGGCTATACTCCACGGTCAGGAAAAATCCTGCCCAGGAACCAAAATGTTTTTTGAAGCCAAACTTTTTTTTTGAAACCAAATACAAAAACGGACACCAGGATGAGTTTCAGGATGAAATTCCATGTCTAAAAATGGTGTTGCTTCAACTTTTTAAAAATCAAGCCTTTTTGGTGCCAGGAGAAGAAAAGGCTTTACTCCACGGTCAGGAAAAATCCTGCCCAGGAACCAAAATGTTTTTTGAAGCCAAATTTTTTTTTTGAAACCAAATACAAAAACGGACACCAGGATGAGTTTCCTGATGAAATTCCATGTCTAAAAATGGTGTTGCTTCAACTTTTTAAAAATCAAGCCTTTTTGGTGCCAGGAGAAGAAAAGGCTATACTCCACGGTCAGGAAAAATCCTGCCCAGGAACCAAAATGTTTTTTGAAGCCAAATTTTTTTTTTGAAACCAAATACAAAAACGGACACCAGGATGAGTTTCCTGATGAAATTCCATGTCTAAAAATGGTGTTGCTTCAACTTTTTAAAAATCAAGCGTTTTTGGTGGCAGGAGAAGAAAAGGCTTTACTCCACGGTCAGGAAAAATCCTGCCCAGGAACCAAAATGTTTTTTGAAGCCAAATTTTTTTTTTGAAACCAAATGCAAAAACGGACACCAGGATGAGTTTCAGGATGAAATTCCATGTCTAAAAATGGTGTTGCTTCAACTTTTTAAAAATCAAGCCTTTTTGGTGCCAGGAGAAGAAAAGGCTATACTCCACGGTCAGGAAAAATCCTGCCCAGGAACCAAAATGTTTTTTGAAGCCAAATTTTTTTTTTGAAACCAAATGCAAAAACGGACACCAGGATGAGTTTCAGGATGAAATTCCATGTCTAAAAATGGTGTTGCTTCAACTTTTTAAAAATCAAGCCTTTTTGGTGCCAGGAGAAGAAAAGGCTATACTCCACGGTCAGGAAAAATCCTGCCCAGGAACCAAAATGTTTTTTGAAGCCAAACTTTTTTTTTGAAACCAAATACAAAAACGGACACCAGGATGAGTTTCAGGATGAAATTCCATGTCTAAAAATGGTGTTGCTTCAACTTTTTAAAAATCAAGCCTTTTTGGTGCCAGGAGAAGAAAAGGCTTTACTCCACGGTCAGGAAAAATCCTGCCCAGGAACCAAAATGTTTTTTGAAGCCAAATTTTTTTTTTGAAACCAAATACAAAAACGGACACCAGGATGAGTTTCCTGATGAAATTCTATGTCTAAAAATGGTGTTGCTTCAACTTTTTAAAAATCAAGCCTTTTTGGTGCCAGGAGAAGAAAAGGCTATACTCCACGGTCAGGAAAAATCCTGCCCAGGAACCAAAATGTTTTTTGAAGCCAAATTTTTTTTTTGAAACCAAATGCAAAAACGGACACCAGGATGAGTTTCAGGATGAAATTCCATGTCTAAAAATGGTGTTGCTTCAACTTTTTAAAAATCAAGCCTTTTTGGTGCCAGGAGAAGAAAAGGCTTTACTCCACGGTCAGGAAAAATCCTGCCCAGGAACCAAAATGTTTTTTGAAGCCAAATTTTTTTTTTGAAACCAAATGCAAAAACGGACACCAGGATGAGTTTCAGGATGAAATTCCATGTCTAAAAATGGTGTTGCTTCAACTTTTTAAAAATCAAGCCTTTTTGGTGCCAGGAGAAGAAAAGGCTTTACTCCACGGTCAGGAAAAATCCTGCCCAGGAACCAAAATGTTTTTTGAAGCCAAATTTTTTTTTTGAAACCAAATGCAAAAACGGACACCAGGATGAGTTTCAGGATGAAATTCCATGTCTAAAAATGGTGTTGCTTCAACTTTTTAAAAATCAAGCCTTTTTGGTGCCAGGAGAAGAAAAGGCTATACTCCACGGTCAGGAAAAATCCTGCCCAGGAACCAAAATGTTTTTTGAAGCCAAACTTTTTTTTTGAAACAAAATACAAAAACGGACACCAGGATGAGTTTCAGGATGAAATTCCATGTCTAAAAATGGTGTTGCTTCAACTTTTTAAAAATCAAGCCTTTTTGGTGCCAGGAGATGAAAAGGCTATACTCCACGGTCAGGAAAAATCCTGCCCAGGAACCAAAATGTTTTTTGAAGCCAAATTTTTTTTTTGAAACCAAATACAAAAACGGACACCAGGATGAGTTTCCTGATGAAATTCCATGTCTAAAAATGGTGTTGCTTCAACTTTTTAAAAATCAAGCGTTTTTGGTGGCAGGAGAAGAAAAGGCTATACTCCACGGTCAGGAAAAATCCTGCCCAGGAACCAAAATGTTTTTTGAAGCCAAATTTTTTTTTTGAAACCAAATGCAAAAATGGACACCAGGATGAGTTTCAGGATGAAATTCCATGTCTAAAAATGGTGTTGCTTCAACTTTTTAAAAATCAAGCCTTTTTGGTGCCAGGAGAAGAAAAGGCTTTACTCCACGGTCAGGAAAAATCCTGCCCAGGAACCAAAATGTTTTTTGAAGCCAAATTTTTTTTTTGAAACCAAATGCAAAAACGGACACCAGGATGAGTTTCAGGATGAAATTCCATGTCTAAAAATGGTGTTGCTTCAACTTTTTAAAAATCAAGCCTTTTTGGTGCCAGGAGAAGAAAAGGCTATACTCCACGGTCAGGAAAAATCCTGCCCAGGAACCAAAATGTTTTTTGAAGCCAAATTTTTTTTTTGAAACCAAATGCAAAAACGGACACCAGGATGAGTTTCAGGATGAAATTCCATGTCTAAAAATGGTGTTGCTTCAACTTTTTAAAAATCAAGCCTTTTTGGTGCCAGGAGAAGAAAAGGCTATACTCCACGGTCAGGAAAAATCCTGCCCAGGAACCAAAATGTTTTTTGAAGCCAAATTTTTTTTTTGAAACCAAATACAAAAACGGACACCAGGATGAGTTTCCTGATGAAATTCTATGTCTAAAAATGGTGTTGCTTCAACTTTTTAAAAATCAAGCCTTTTTGGTGCCAGGAGAAGAAAAGGCTATACTCCACGGTCAGGAAAAATCCTGCCCAGGAACCAAAATGTTTTTTGAAGCCAAATTTTTTTTTTGAAACCAAATACAAAAACGGACACCAGGATGAGTTTCCTGATGAAATTCCATGTCTAAAAATGGTGTTGCTTCAACTTTTTAAAAATCAAGCCTTTTTGGTGCCAGGAGAAGAAAAGGCTATACTCCACGGTCAGGAAAAATCCTGCCCAGGAACCAAAATGTTTTTTGAAGCCAAATTTTTTTTTTGAAACCAAATGCAAAAACGGACACCAGGATGAGTTTCAGGATGAAATTCCATGTCTAAAAATGGTGTTGCTTCAACTTTTTAAAAATCAAGCCTTTTTGGTGCCAGGAGAAGAAAAGGCTATACTCCACGGTCAGGAAAAATCCTGCCCAGGAACCAAAATGTTTTTTGAAGCCAAACTTTTTTTTTGAAACCAAATACAAAAACGGACACCAGGATGAGTTTCAGGATGAAATTCCATGTCTAAAAATGGTGTTGCTTCAACTTTTTAAAAATCAAGCCTTTTTGGTGCCAGGAGAAGAAAAGGCTTTACTCCACGGTCAGGAAAAATCCTGCCCAGGAACCAAAATGTTTTTTGAAGCCAAATTTTTTTTTTGAAACCAAATACAAAAACGGACACCAGGATGAGTTTCCTGATGAAATTCCATGTCTAAAAATGGTGTTGCTTCAACTTTTTAAAAATCAAGCCTTTTTGGTGCCAGGAGAAGAAAAGGCTATACTCCACGGTCAGGAAAAATCCTGCCCAGGAACCAAAATGTTTTTTGAAGCCAAATTTTTTTTTTGAAACCAAATACAAAAACGGACACCAGGATGAGTTTCCTGATGAAATTCCATGTCTAAAAATGGTGTTGCTTCAACTTTTTAAAAATCAAGCGTTTTTGGTGGCAGGAGAAGAAAAGGCTTTACTCCACGGTCAGGAAAAATCCTGCCCAGGAACCAAAATGTTTTTTGAAGCCAAATTTTTTTTTTGAAACCAAATGCAAAAACGGACACCAGGATGAGTTTCAGGATGAAATTCCATGTCTAAAAATGGTGTTGCTTCAACTTTTTAAAAATCAAGCCTTTTTGGTGCCAGGAGAAGAAAAGGCTATACTCCACGGTCAGGAAAAATCCTGCCCAGGAACCAAAATGTTTTTTGAAGCCAAATTTTTTTTTTGAAACCAAATGCAAAAACGGACACCAGGATGAGTTTCAGGATGAAATTCCATGTCTAAAAATGGTGTTGCTTCAACTTTTTAAAAATCAAGCCTTTTTGGTGCCAGGAGAAGAAAAGGCTATACTCCACGGTCAGGAAAAATCCTGCCCAGGAACCAAAATGTTTTTTGAAGCCAAACTTTTTTTTTGAAACCAAATACAAAAACGGACACCAGGATGAGTTTCAGGATGAAATTCCATGTCTAAAAATGGTGTTGCTTCAACTTTTTAAAAATCAAGCCTTTTTGGTGCCAGGAGAAGAAAAGGCTTTACTCCACGGTCAGGAAAAATCCTGCCCAGGAACCAAAATGTTTTTTGAAGCCAAATTTTTTTTTTGAAACCAAATACAAAAACGGACACCAGGATGAGTTTCCTGATGAAATTCTATGTCTAAAAATGGTGTTGCTTCAACTTTTTAAAAATCAAGCCTTTTTGGTGCCAGGAGAAGAAAAGGCTATACTCCACGGTCAGGAAAAATCCTGCCCAGGAACCAAAATGTTTTTTGAAGCCAAATTTTTTTTTTGAAACCAAATGCAAAAACGGACACCAGGATGAGTTTCAGGATGAAATTCCATGTCTAAAAATGGTGTTGCTTCAACTTTTTAAAAATCAAGCCTTTTTGGTGCCAGGAGAAGAAAAGGCTTTACTCCACGGTCAGGAAAAATCCTGCCCAGGAACCAAAATGTTTTTTGAAGCCAAATTTTTTTTTTGAAACCAAATGCAAAAACGGACACCAGGATGAGTTTCAGGATGAAATTCCATGTCTAAAAATGGTGTTGCTTCAACTTTTTAAAATTCAAGTCTTTTTGGTGCCAGGAGAAGAAAAGGCTTTACTCCACGGTCAGGAAAAATCCTGCCCAGGAACCAAAATGTTTTTTGAAGCCAAATTTTTTTTTTGAAACCAAATGCAAAAACGGACACCAGGATGAGTTTCAGGATGAAATTCCATGTCTAAAAATGGTGTTGCTTCAACTTTTTAAAAATCAAGCCTTTTTGGTGCCAGGAGAAGAAAAGGCTATACTCCACGGTCAGGAAAAATCCTGCCCAGGAACCAAAATGTTTTTTGAAGCCAAACTTTTTTTTTGAAACAAAATACAAAAACGGACACCAGGATGAGTTTCAGGATGAAATTCCATGTCTAAAAATGGTGTTGCTTCAACTTTTTAAAAATCAAGCCTTTTTGGTGCCAGGAGATGAAAAGGCTATACTCCACGGTCAGGAAAAATCCTGCCCAGGAACCAAAATGTTTTTTGAAGCCAAATTTTTTTTTTGAAACCAAATACAAAAACGGACACCAGGATGAGTTTCCTGATGAAATTCCATGTCTAAAAATGGTGTTGCTTCAACTTTTTAAAAATCAAGCGTTTTTGGTGGCAGGAGAAGAAAAGGCTATACTCCACGGTCAGGAAAAATCCTGCCCAGGAACCAAAATGTTTTTTGAAGCCAAATTTTTTTTTTGAAACCAAATGCAAAAATGGACACCAGGATGAGTTTCAGGATGAAATTCCATGTCTAAAAATGGTGTTGCTTCAACTTTTTAAAAATCAAGCCTTTTTGGTGCCAGGAGAAGAAAAGGCTTTACTCCACGGTCAGGAAAAATCCTGCCCAGGAACCAAAATGTTTTTTGAAGCCAAATTTTTTTTTTGAAACCAAATGCAAAAACGGACACCAGGATGAGTTTCAGGATGAAATTCCATGTCTAAAAATGGTGTTGCTTCAACTTTTTAAAAATCAAGCCTTTTTGGTGCCAGGAGAAGAAAAGGCTATACTCCACGGTCAGGAAAAATCCTGCCCAGGAACCAAAATGTTTTTTGAAGCCAAATTTTTTTTTTGAAACCAAATGCAAAAACGGACACCAGGATGAGTTTCAGGATGAAATTCCATGTCTAAAAATGGTGTTGCTTCAACTTTTTAAAAATCAAGCCTTTTTGGTGCCAGGAGAAGAAAAGGCTATACTCCACGGTCAGGAAAAATCCTGCCCAGGAACCAAAATGTTTTTTGAAGCCAAATTTTTTTTTTGAAACCAAATACAAAAACGGACACCAGGATGAGTTTCCTGATGAAATTCTATGTCTAAAAATGGTGTTGCTTCAACTTTTTAAAAATCAAGCCTTTTTGGTGCCAGGAGAAGAAAAGGCTATACTCCACGGTCAGGAAAAATCCTGCCCAGGAACCAAAATGTTTTTTGAAGCCAAATTTTTTTTTTGAAACCAAATACAAAAACGGACACCAGGATGAGTTTCCTGATGAAATTCCATGTCTAAAAATGGTGTTGCTTCAACTTTTTAAAAATCAAGCCTTTTTGGTGCCAGGAGAAGAAAAGGCTATACTCCACGGTCAGGAAAAATCCTGCCCAGGAACCAAAATGTTTTTTGAAGCCAAATTTTTTTTTTGAAACCAAATGCAAAAACGGACACCAGGATGAGTTTCAGGATGAAATTCCATGTCTAAAAATGGTGTTGCTTCAACTTTTTAAAAATCAAGCCTTTTTGGTGCCAGGAGAAGAAAAGGCTTTACTCCACGGTCAGGAAAAATCCTGCCCAGGAACCAAAATGTTTTTTGAAGCCAAATTTTTTTTTTGAAACCAAATGCAAAAACGGACACCAGGATGAGTTTCAGGATGAAATTCCATGTCTAAAAATGGTGTTGCTTCAACTTTTTAAAAATCAAGCCTTTTTGGTGCCAGGAGAAGAAAAGGCTTTACTCCACGGTCAGGAAAAATCCTGCCCAGGAACCAAAATGTTTTTTGAAGCCAAATTTTTTTTTTGAAACCAAATGCAAAAACGGACACCAGGATGAGTTTCAGGATGAAATTCCATGTCTAAAAATGGTGTTGCTTCAACTTTTTAAAAATCAAGCCTTTTTGGTGCCAGGAGAAGAAAAGGCTATACTCCACGGTCAGGAAAAATCCTGCCCAGGAACCAAAATGTTTTTTGAAGCCAAACTTTTTTTTTGAAACCAAATACAAAAACGGACACCAGGATGAGTTTCAGGATGAAATTCCATGTCTAAAAATGGTGTTGCTTCAACTTTTTAAAAATCAAGCCTTTTTGGTGCCAGGAGAAGAAAAGGCTTTACTCCACGGTCAGGAAAAATCCTGCCCAGGAACCAAAATGTTTTTTGAAGCCAAATTTTTTTTTTGAAACCAAATACAAAAACGGACACCAGGATGAGTTTCCTGATGAAATTCCATGTCTAAAAATGGTGTTGCTTCAACTTTTTAAAAATCAAGCCTTTTTGGTGCCAGGAGAAGAAAAGGCTATACTCCACGGACAGGAAAAATCCTGCCCAGGAACCAAAATGTTTTTTGAAGCCAAATTTTTTTTTTGAAACCAAATGCAAAAACGGACACCAGCATGAGTTTCAGGATGAAATTCCATGTCTAAAAATGGTGTTGCTTCAACTTTTTAAAAATCAAGCCTTTTTGGTGCCAGGAGAAGAAAAGGCTTTACTCCAGGGTCAGGAAAAATCCTGCCCAGGACCCAAAATGTTTTTTGAAGCCAAATTTTTTTTTTGAAACCAAATGCAAAAACGGACACCAGGATGAGTTTCAGGATGAAATTCCATGTCTAAAAATGGTGTTGCTTCAACTTTTTAAAAATCAAGCCTTTTTGGTGCCAGGAGAAGAAAAGGCTTTACTCCACGGTCAGGAAAAATCCTGCCCAGGAACCAAAATGTTTTTTGAAGCCAAATTTTTTTTTTGAAACCAAATGCAAAAACGGACACCAGGATGAGTTTCAGGATGAAATTCCATGTCTAAAAATGGTGTTGCTTCAACTTTTTAAAAATCAAGCCTTTTTGGTGCCAGGAGAAGAAAAGGCTTTACTCCACGGTCAGGAAAAATCCTGCCCAGGAACCAAAATGTTTTTTGAAGCCAATTTTTTTTTTTGAAACCAAATACAAAAACGGACACCAGGATGAGTTTCCTGATGAAATTCCATGTCTAAAAATGGTGTTGCTTCAACTTTTTAAAAATCAAGCCTTTTTGGTGCCAGGAGAAGAAAAGGCTTTACTCCACGGTCAGGAAAAATCCTGCCCAGGAACCAAAATGTTTTTTGAAGCCAAATTTTTTTTTTGAAACCAAATGCAAAAACGGACACCAGGATGAGTTTCAGGATGAAATTCCATGTCTAAAAATGGTGTTGCTTCAACTTTTTAAAAATCAAGCCTTTTTGGTGCCAGGAGAAGAAAAGGCTTTACTCCACGGTCAGGAAAAATCCTGCCCAGGAACCAAAATGTTTTTTGAAGCCAATTTTTTTTTTTGAAACCAAATACAAAAACGGACACCAGGATGAGTTTCCTGATGAAATTCCATGTCTAAAAATGGTGTTGCTTCAACTTTTTAAAAATCAAGCCTTTTTGGTGCCAGGAGAAGAAAAGGCTATACTCCACGGTCAGGAAAAATCCTGCCCAAGAACCAAAATGTTTTTTGAAGCCAAATTTTTTTTTTGAAACCAAATGCAAAAACGGACACCAGGATGAGTTTCAGGATGAAATTCCATGTCTAAAAATGGTGTTGCTTCAACTTTTTAAAAATCAAGCCTTTTTGGTGCCAGGAGAAGAAAAGGCTTTACTCCACGGTCAGGAAAAATCCTGCCCAGGAACCAAAATGTTTTTTGAAGCCAAATTTTTTTTTTGAAACCAAATGCAAAAACGGACACCAGGATGAGTTTCAGGATGAAATTCCATGTCTAAAAATGGTGTTGCTTCAACTTTTTAAAAATCAAGCCTTTTTGGTGCCAGGAGAAGAAAAGGCTATACTCCACGGACAGGAAAAATCCTGCCCAGGAACCAAAATGTTTTTTGAAGCCAAATTTCTTTTTTGAAACCAAATACAAAAACGGACACCAGGATGAGTTTCAGGATGAAATTCCATGTCTAAAAATGGTGTTGCTTCAACTTTTTAAAAATCAAGCCTTTTTGGTGCCAGGAGAAGAAAAGGCTTTACTCCACGGTCAGGAAAAATCCTGCCCAGGAACCAAAATGTTTTTTGAAGCCAAATTTTTTTTTTGAAACCAAATGCAAAAACGGACACCAGGATGAGTTTCAGGATGAAATTCCATGTCTAAAAATGGTGTTGCTTCAACTTTTTAAAAATCAAGCCTTTTTGGTGCCAGGAGAAGAAAAGGCTTTACTCCACGGTCAGGAAAAATCCTGCCCAGGAACCAAAATGTTTTTTGAAGCCAAATTTTTTTTTTGAAACCAAATGCAAAAACGGACACCAGGATGAGTTTCAGGATGAAATTCCATGTCTAAAAATGGTGTTGCTTCAACTTTTTAAAAATCAAGCCTTTTTGGTGCCAGGAGAAGAAAAGGCTATACTCCACGGTCAGGAAAAATCCTGCCCAGGAACCAAAATGTTTTTTGAAGCCAAACTTTTTTTTTGAAACCAAATACAAAAACGGACACCAGGATGAGTTTCAGGATGAAATTCCATGTCTAAAAATGGTGTTGCTTCAACTTTTTAAAAATCAAGCCTTTTTGGTGCCAGGAGAAGAAAAGGCTATACTCCACGGTCAGGAAAAATCCTGCCCAAGAACCAAAATGTTTTTTGAAGCCAAATTTTTTTTTTGAAACCAAATGCAAAAACGGACACCAGGATGAGTTTCAGGATGAAATTCCATGTCTAAAAATGGTGTTGCTTCAACTTTTTAAAAATCAAGCCTTTTTGGTGCCAGGAGAAGAAAAGGCTTTACTCCACGGTCAGGAAAAATCCTGCCCAGGAACCAAAATGTTTTTTGAAGCCAAATTTTTTTTTTGAAACCAAATGCAAAAACGGACACCAGGATGAGTTTCAGGATGAAATTCCATGTCTAAAAATGGTGTTGCTTCAACTTTTTAAAAATCAAGCCTTTTTGGTGCCAGGAGAAGAAAAGGCTATACTCCACGGACAGGAAAAATCCTGCCCAGGAACCAAAATGTTTTTTGAAGCCAAATTTCTTTTTTGAAACCAAATACAAAAACGGACACCAGGATGAGTTTCAGGATGAAATTCCATGTCTAAAAATGGTGTTGCTTCAACTTTTTAAAAATCAAGCCTTTTTGGTGCCAGGAGAAGAAAAGGCTTTACTCCACGGTCAGGAAAAATCCTGCCCAGGAACCAAAATGTTTTTTGAAGCCAAATTTTTTTTTTGAAACCAAATGCAAAAACGGACACCAGGATGAGTTTCAGGATGAAATTCCATGTCTAAAAATGGTGTTGCTTCAACTTTTTAAAAATCAAGCCTTTTTGGTGCCAGGAGAAGAAAAGGCTTTACTCCACGGTCAGGAAAAATCCTGCCCAGGAACCAAAATGTTTTTTGAAGCCAAATTTTTTTTTTGAAACCAAATGCAAAAACGGACACCAGGATGAGTTTCAGGATGAAATTCCATGTCTAAAAATGGTGTTGCTTCAACTTTTTAAAAATCAAGCCTTTTTGGTGCCAGGAGAAGAAAAGGCTATACTCCACGGTCAGGAAAAATCCTGCCCAGGAACCAAAATGTTTTTTGAAGCCAAACTTTTTTTTTGAAACCAAATACAAAAACGGACACCAGGATGAGTTTCAGGATGAAATTCCATGTCTAAAAATGGTGTTGCTTCAACTTTTTAAAAATCAAGCCTTTTTGGTGCCAGGAGAAGAAAAGGCTTTACTCCACGGTCAGGAAAAATCCTGCCCAGGAACCAAAATGTTTTTTGAAGCCAATTTTTTTTTTTGAAACCAAATACAAAAACGGACACCAGGATGAGTTTCAGGATGAAATTCCATGTCTAAAAATGGTGTTGCTTCAACTTTTTAAAAATCAAGCCTTTTTGGTGCCAGGAGAAGAAAAGGCTATACTCCACGGTCAGGAAAAATCCTGCCCAGGAACCAAAATGTTTTTTGAAGCCAAACTTTTTTTTTGAAACCAAATGCAAAAACGGACACCAGCATGAGTTTCAGGATGAAATTCCATGTCTAAAAATTGTGTTGGTTCAACTTTTTAAAAATCAAGCCTTTTTGGTGCCAGGAGAAGAAAAAGCTATACTCCACGGTCAGGAAAAATCCTGCCCAGGAACCAAAATGTTTTTTGAAGCCAAATTTTTTTTTTGAAACCAAATACAAAAACGGACACCAGGATGAGTTTCAGGATGAAATTCCATGTCTAAAAATGGTGTTGCTTCAACTTTTTAAAAATCAAGCCTTTTTGGTGCCAGGAGAAGAAAAGGCTTTACTCCACGGTCAGGAAAAATCCTGCCCAGGAACCAAAATGTTTTTTGAAGCCAAATCTTTTTTTTGAAACCAAATACAAAAACAGACACCAGAATGAGTTTCCTGATGAAATTCCATGTCTAAAAATGGTGTTGCTTCAACTTTTTAAAAATCAAGCCTTTTTGGTGCCAGGAGAAGAAAAGGCTATACTCCACGGTCAGGAAAAATCCTGCCCAGGAACCAAAATGTTTTTTGAAGCCAAATTTTTTTATTGAAACCAAATGCAAAAACGGACACCAGGATGAGTTTCAGGATGAAATTCCATGTCTAAAAATGGTGTTGCTTCAACTTTTTAAAAATCAAGCCTTTTTGGTGCCAGGAGAAGAAAAGGCTTTACTCCACGGTCAGGAAAAATCCTGCCCAGGAACCAAAATGTTTTTTGAAGCCAAATTTTTTTTTTGAAACCAAATGCAAAAACGGACACCAGGATGAGTTTCAGGATGAAATTCCATGTCTAAAAATGGTGTTGCTTCAACTTTTTAAAAATCAAGCCTTTTTGGTTCCAGGAGAAGAAAAGGCTATACTACACGGTCAGGAAATATCCTGCCCAGGAACCAAAATGTTTTTTGAAGCCAAATTTTTTTTTTGAAACCAAATGCAAAAACGGACACCAGGATGAGTTTCAGGATGAAATTCCATGTCTAAAAATGGTGTTGCTTCAACTTTTTAAAAATCAAGCCTTTTTGGTGCCAGGAGAAGAAAAGGCTATACTCCACGGTCAGGAAAAATCCTGCCTAGGAACCAAAATGTTTTTTGAAGCCAAATTTTTTTTTTGAAACCAAATGCAAAAACGGACACCAGGATGAGTTTCAGGATGAAATTCCATGTCTAAAAATGGTGTTGCTTCAACTTTTTAAAAATCAAGCCTTTTTGGTGCCAGGAGAAGAAAAGGCTATACTCCACGGTCAGGAAAAATCCTGCCCAGGAACCAAAATGTTTTTTGAAGCCAAATTTTTTTTTTGAAACCAAATACAAAAACGGACACCAGGATGAGTTTCCTGATGAAATTCCATGTCTAAAAATGGTGTTGCTTCAACTTTTTAAAAATCAAGCCTTTTTGGTGCCAGGAGAAGAAAAGGCTATACTCCACGGACAGGAAAAATCCTGCCCAGGAACCAAAATGTTTTTTGAAGCCAAATTTTTTTTTTGAAACCAAATGCAAAAACGGACACCAGCATGAGTTTCAGGATGAAATTCCATGTCTAAAAATGGTGTTGGTTCAACTTTTTAAAAATCAAGCCTTTTTGGTGCCAGGAGAAGAAAAAGCTATACTCCACGGTCAGGAAAAATCCTGCCCAGGAACCAAAATGTTTTTTGAAGCCAAATTTTTTTTTTGAAACCAAATACAAAAACGGACACCAGGATGAGTTTCAGGATGAAATTCCATGTCTAAAAATGGTGTTGCTTCAACTTTTTAAAAATCAAGCCTTTTTGGTGCCAGGAGAAGAAAAGGCTTTACTCCACGGTCAGGAAAAATCCTGCCCAGGAACCAAAATGTTTTTTGAAGCCAAATCTTTTTTTTGAAACCAAATACAAAAACAGACACCAGAATGAGTTTCCTGATGAAATTCCATGTCTAAAAATGGTGTTGCTTCAACTTTTTAAAAATCAAGCCTTTTTGGTGCCAGGAGAAGAAAAGGCTATACTCCACGGTCAGGAAAAATCCTGCCCAGGAACCAAAATGTTTTTTGAAGCCAAATTTTTTTATTGAAACCAAATGCAAAAACGGACACCAGGATGAGTTTCAGGATGAAATTCCATGTCTAAAAATGGTGTTGCTTCAACTTTTTAAAAATCAAGCCTTTTTGGTGCCAGGAGAAGAAAAGGCTTTACTCCAGGGTCAGGAAAAATCCTGCCCAGGACCCAAAATGTTTTTTGAAGCCAAATTTTTTTTTTGAAACCAAATGCAAAAACGGACACCAGGATGAGTTTCAGGATGAAATTCCATGTCTAAAAATGGTGTTGCTTCAACTTTTTAAAAATCAAGCCTTTTTGGTTCCAGGAGAAGAAAAGGCTATACTCCACGGTCAGGAAATATCCTGCCCAGGAACCAAAATGTTTTTTGAAGCCAAATTTTTTTTTTGAAACCAAATGCAAAAACGGACACCAGGATGAGTTTCAGGATGAAATTCCATGTCTAAAAATGGTGTTGCTTCAACTTTTTAAAAATCAAGCCTTTTTGGTGCCAGGAGAAGAAAAGGCTATACTCAACGGTCAGGAAAAATCCTGCCCAGGACCCAAAATGTTTTTTGAAGCCAAATTTTTTTTTTGAAACCAAATGCAAAAACGGACACCAGGATGATTTTCAGGATGAAATTCCATGTCTAAAAATGGTGTTGCTTCAACTTTTTAAAAATCAAGCCTTTTTGGTGCCAGGAGAAGAAAAGGCTATACTCCACGGTCAGGAAAAATCCTGCCCAGGAACCAAAATGTTTTTTGAAGCCAAATTTTTTTTTTGAAACCAAATGCAAAAACGGACACCAGGATGAGTTTCAGGATGAAATTCCATGTCTAAAAATGGTGTTGCTTCAACTTTTTAAAAATCAAGCCTTTTTGGTGCCAGGAGAAGAAAAGGCTATACTCCACGGTCAGGAAAAATCCTGCCCAGGAACCAAAATGTTTTTTGAAGCCAAATTTTTTTTTTGAAACCAAATACAAAAACGGACACCAGGATGAGTTTCCTGATGAAATTCCATGTCTAAAAATGGTGTTGCTTCAACTTTTTAAAAATCAAGCCTTTTTGGTGCCAGGAGAAGAAAAGGCTATACTCCACGGTCAGGAAAAATCCTGCCCAGGAACCAAAATGTTTTTTGAAGCCAAATTTTTTTTTTGAAACCAAATGCAAAAACGGACACCAGGATGAGTTTCAGGATGAAATTCCATGTCTAAAAATGGTGTTGCTTCAACTTTTTAAAAATCAAGCCTTTTTGGTGCCAGGAGAAGAAAAGGCTTTACTCCACGGTCAGGAAAAATCCTGCCCAGGAACCAAAATGTTTTTTGAAGCCAAATTTTTTTTTTGAAACCAAATGCAAAAACGGACACCAGGATGAGTTTCAGGATGAAATTCCATGTCTAAAAATGGTGTTGCTTCAACTTTTTAAAAATCAAGCCTTTTTGGTGCCAGGAGAAGAAAAGGCTTTACTCCAGGGTCAGGAAAAATCCTGCCCAGGAACCAAAATGTTTTTTGAAGCCAAATTTTTTTTTTGAAACCAAATGCAAAAACGGACACCAGGATGAGTTTCAGGATGAAATTCCATGTCTAAAAATGGTGTTGCTTCAACTTTTTAAAAATCAAGCCTTTTTGGTTCCAGGAGAAGAAAAGGCTATACTCCACGGTCAGGAAATATCCTGCCCAGGAACCAAAATGTTTTTTGAAGCCAAATTTTTTTTTTGAAACCAAATGCAAAAACGGACACCAGGATGAGTTTCAGGATGAAATTCCATGTCTAAAAATGGTGTTGCTTCAACTTTTTAAAAATCAAGCCTTTTTGGTGCCAGGAGAAGAAAAGGCTATACTCAACGGTCAGGAAAAATCCTGCCCAGGACCCAAAATGTTTTTTGAAGCCAAATTTTTTTTTTGAAACCAAATGCAAAAACGGACACCAGGATGAGTTTCAGGATGAAATTCCATGTCTAAAAATGGTGTTGCTTCAACTTTTTAAAAATCAAGCCTTTTTGGTGCCAGGAGAAGAAAAGGCTATACTCCACGGTCAGGAAAAATCCTGCCCAGGAACCAAAATGATTTTTGAAGCCAAATTTTTTTTTTGAAACCAAATACAAAAACGGACACCAGGATGAGTTTCAGGATGAAATTCCATGTCTAAAAATGGTGTTGCTTCAACTTTTTAAAAATCAAGCCTTTTTGGTGCCAGGAGAAGAAAAGGCTTTACTCCACGGTCAGGAAAAATCCTGCCCAGGAACCAAAATGTTTTTTGAAGCCAAATTTTTTTTTTGAAACCAAATACAAAAACGGACACCAGGATGAGTTTCCTGATGAAATTCCATGTCTAAAAATGGTGTTGCTTCAACTTTTTAAAAATCAAGCCTTTTTGGTGCCAGGAGAAGAAAAGGCTATACTCCACGGTCAGGAAAAATCCTGCCCAGGAACCAAAATGTTTTTTGAAGCCAAAATTTTTTTTTGAAACCAAATGCAAAAACGGACACCAGGATGAGTTTCAGGATGAAATTCCATGTCTAAAAATGGTGTTGCTTCAACTTTTTAAAAATCAAGCCTTTTTGGTGCCAGGAGAAGAAAAGGCTTTACTCCACGGTCAGGAAAAATCCTGCCCAGGAACCAAAATGTTTTTTGAAGCCAAATTTTTTTTTTGAAACCAAATGCAAAAACGGACACCAGGATGAGTTTCAGGATGAAATTCCATGTCTAAAAATGGTGTTGCTTCAACTTTTTAAAAATCAAGCCTTTTTGGTGCCAGGAGAAGAAAAGGCTATACTCCACGGACAGGAAAAATCCTGCCCAGGAACCAAAATGTTTTTTGAAGCCAAATTTTTTTTTTGAAACCAAATGCAAAAACGGACACCAGGATGAGTTTCAGGATGAAATTCCATGTCTAAAAATGGTGTTGCTTCAACTTTTTAAAAATCAAGCCTTTTTGGTACCAGGAGAAGAAAAGGCTTTACTCCACGGTCAGGAAAAATCCTGCCCAGGAACCAAAATGTTTTTTGAAGCCAAATTTTTTTTTGAAACCAAATGCAAAAACGGACACCAGGATGAGTTTCAGGATGAAATTCCATGTCTAAAAATGGTGTTGCTTCAACTTTTTAAAAATCAAGCCTTTTTGGTGCCAGGAGAAGAAAAGGCTTTACTCCACGGTCAGGAAAAATCCTGCCCAGGAACCAAAATGTTTTTTGAAGCCAAACTTTTTTTTTGAAACCAAATACAAAAACGGACACCAGGATGAATTTCAGGATGAAATTCCATGTCTAAAAATGGTGTTGCTTCAACTTTTTAAAAATCAAGCCTTTTTGGTGCCAGGAGAAGAAAAGGCTTTACTCCACGGTCAGGAAAAATCCTGCCCAGGAACCAAAATGTTTTTTGAAGCCAAATTTTTTTTTTGAAACCAAATACAAAAACGGACACCAGGATGAGTTTCCTGATGAAATTCCATGTCTAAAAATGGTGTTGCTTCAACTTTTTAAAAATCAAGCCTTTTTGGTGCCAGGAGAAGAAAAGGCTATACTCCACGGACAGGAAAAATCCTGCCCAGGAACCAAAATGTTTTTTGAAGCCAATTTTTTTTTTTGAAACCAAATGCAAAAACGGACACCAGGATGAGTTTCAGGATGAAATTCCATGTCTAAAAATGGTGTTGCTTCAACTTTTTAAAAATCAAGCCTTTTGGGTGCCAGGAGAAGAAAAGGCTTTACTCCACGGTCAGGAAAAATCCTGCCCAGGAACCAAAATGTTTTTTGAAGCCAAATTTTTTTTTTGAAACCAAATGCAAAAACGGACACCAGGATGAGTTTCAGGATGAAATTCCATGTCTAAAAATGGTGTTGCTTCAACTTTTTAAAAATCAAGCCTTTTTGGTGCCAGGAGAAGAAAAGGCTATACTCCACGGTCAGGAAAAATCCTGCCCAGGAACCAAAATGTTTTTTGAAGCCAAATTTTTTTTTTTAAACCAAATGCAAAAACGGACACCAGGATGAGTTTCAGGATGAAATTCCATGTCTAAAAATGGTGTTGCTTCAACTTTTTAAAAATCAAGCCTTTTTGGTGCCAGGAGAAGAAAAGGCTATACTCCACGGTCAGGAAAAATCCTGCCCAGGAACCAAAATGTTTTTTGAAGCCAAACTTTTTTTTTGAAACCAAATACAAAAACGGACACCAGGATGAGTTTCAGGATGAAATTCCATGTCTAAAAATGGTGTTGCTTCAACTTTTTAAAAATCAAGCCTTTTTGGTGCCAGGAGAAGAAAAGGCTTTACTCCACAGTCAGGAAAAATCCTGCCCAGGAACCAAAATGTTTTTTGAAGCCAAATTTTTTTTTTGAAACCAAATGCAAAAACGGACACCAGGATGAGTTTCAGGATGAAATTCCATGTCTAAAAATGGTGTTGCTTCAACTTTTTAAAAATCAAGCCTTTTTGGTGCCAGGAGAAGAAAAGGCTTTACTCCACGGTCAGGAAAAATCCTGCCCAGGAACCAAAATGTTTTTTGAAGCCAAACTTTTTTTTTGAAACCAAATACAAAAACAGACACCAGGATGAATTTCAGGATGAAATTCCATGTCTAAAAATGGTGTTGCTTCAACTTTTTAAAAATCAAGCCTTTTTGGTGCCAGGAGAAGAAAAGGCTTTACTCCACGGTCAGGAAAAATCCTGCCCAGGAACCAAAATGTTTTTTGAAGCCAAATTTTTTTTTTGAAACCAAATACAAAAACGGACACCAGGATGAGTTTCCTGATGAAATTCCATGTCTAAAAATGGTGTTGCTTCAACTTTTTAAAAATCAAGCCTTTTTGGTGCCAGGAGAAGAAAAGGCTATACTCCACGGACAGGAAAAATCCTGCCCAGGAACCAAAATGTTTTTTGAAGCCAAATTTTTTTTTTGAAACCAAATGCAAAAACGGACACCAGGATGAGTTTCAGGATGAAATTCCATGTCTAAAAATGGTGTTGCTTCAACTTTTTAAAAATCAAGCCTTTTGGGTGCCAGGAGAAGAAAAGGCTTTACTCCACGGTCAGGAAAAATCCTGCCCAGGAACCAAAATGTTTTTTGAAGCCAAATTTTTTTTTTGAAACCAAATGCAAAAACGGACACCAGGATGAGTTTCAGGATGAAATTCCATGTCTAAAAATGGTGTTGCTTCAACTTTTTAAAAATCAAGCCTTTTTGGTGCCAGGAGAAGAAAAGGCTATACTCCACGGTCAGGAAAAATCCTGCCCAGGAACCAAAATGTTTTTTGAAGCCAAATTTTTTTTTTGAAACCAAATGCAAAAACGGACACCAGGATGAGTTTCAGGATGAAATTCCATGTCTAAAAATGGTGTTGCTTCAACTTTTTAAAAATCAAGCCTTTTTGGTGCCAGGAGAAGAAAAGGCTATACTCCACGGTCAGGAAAAATCCTGCTCAGGAACCAAAATGTTTTTTGAAGCCAAACTTTTTTTTTGAAACCAAATACAAAAACGGACACCAGGATGAGTTTCAGGATGAAATTCCATGTCTAAAAATGGTGTTGCTTCAACTTTTTAAAAATCAAGCCTTTTTGGTGCCAGGAGAAGAAAAGGCTTTACTCCACGGTCAGGAAAAATCCTGCCCAGGAACCAAAATGTTTTTTGAAGCCAAATTTTTTTTTTGAAACCAAATACAAAAACGGACACCAGGATGAGTTTCCTGATGAAATTCCATGTCTAAAAATGGTGTTGCTTCAACTTTTTAAAAATCAAGCCTTTTTGGTGCCAGGAGAAGAAAAGGCTATACTCCACGGTCAGGAAAAATCCTGCCCAGGAACCAAAATGTTTTTTGAAGCCAAATTTTTTTTTTGAAACCAAATACAAAAACGGACACCAGGATGAGTTTCCTGATGAAATTCCATGTCTAAAAATGGTGTTGCTTCAACTTTTTAAAAATCAAGCCTTTTTGGTGCCAGGAGAAGAAAAGGCTATACTCCACGGTCAGGAAAAATCCTGCCCAGGAACCAAAATGTTTTTTGAAGCCAAACTTTTTTTTTGAAACCAAATACAAAAACGGACACCAGGATGAGTTTCCTGATGAAATTCCATGTCTAAAAATGGTGTTGCTTCAACTTTTTAAAAATCAAGCCTTTTTGGTGCCAGGAGAAGAAAAGGCTATACTCCACGGTCAGGAAAAATCCTGCCCAGGAACCAAAATGTTTTTTGAAGCCAAATTTTTTTTTTGAAACCAAATGCAAAAACGGACACCAGGATGAGTTTCAGGATGAAATTCCATGTCTAAAAATGGTGTTGCTTCAACTTTTTAAAAATCAAGCCTTTTTGGTGCCAGGAGAAGAAAAGGCTTTACTCCACGGTCAGGAAAAATCCTGCCCAGGAACCAAAATGTTTTTTGAAGCCAAATTTTTTTTTTGAAACCAAATGCAAAAACGGACACCAGGATGAGTTTCAGGATGAAATTCCATGTCTAAAAATGGTGTTGCTTCAACTTTTTAAAAATCAAGCCTTTTTGGTGCCAGGAGAAGAAAAGGCTATACTCCACGGTCAGGAAAAATCCTGCCCAGGAACCAAAATGTTTTTTGAAGCCAAATTTTTTTTTTGAAACCAAATGCAAAAACGGACACCAGGATGAGTTTCAGGATGAAATTCCATGTCTAAAAATGGTGTTGCTTCAACTTTTTAAAAATCAAGCCTTTTTGGTGCCAGGAGAAGAAAAGGCTATACTCCACGGTCAGGAAAAATCCTGCCCAGGAACCAAAATGTTTTTTGAAGCCAAACTTTTTTTTTGAAACCAAATACAAAAACGGACACCAGGATGAGTTTCAGGATGAAATTCCATGTCTAAAAATGGTGTTGCTTCAACTTTTTAAAAATCAAGCCTTTTTGGTGCCAGGAGAAGAAAAGGCTTTACTCCACGGTCAGGAAAAATCCTGCCCAGGAACCAAAATGTTTTTTGAAGCCAAATTTTTTTTTTGAAACCAAATACAAAAACGGACACCAGGATGAGTTTCCTGATGAAATTCCATGTCTAAAAATGGTGTTGCTTCAACTTTTTAAAAATCAAGCCTTTTTGGTGCCAGGAGAAGAAAAGGCTATACTCCATTGACAGGAAAAATCCTGCCCAGGAACCAAAATGTTTTTTGAAGCCAAATTTTTTTTTTGAAACCAAATGCAAAAACGGACACCAGGATGAGTTTCAGGATGAAATTCCATGTCTAAAAATGGTGTTGCTTCAACTTTTTAAAAATCAAGCCTTTTTGGTGCCAGGAGAAGAAAAGGCTATACTCCACGGTCAGGAAAAATCCTGCCCAGGAACCAAAATGTTTTTTGAAGCCAAATTTTTTTTTTGAAACCAAATACAAAAACGGACACCAGGATGAGTTTCAGGATGAAATTCCATGTCTAAAAATGGTGTTGCTTCAACTTTTTAAAAATCAAGCCTTTTTGGTGCCAGGAGAAGAAAAGGCTTTACTCCACGGTCAGGAAAAATCCTGCCCAGGAACCAAAATGTTTTTTGAAGCCAAATTTTTTTTTTGAAACCAAATGCAAAAACGGACACCAGGATGAATTTCAGGATGAAATTCCATGTCTAAAAATGGTGTTGCTTCAACTTTTTAAAAATCAAGCCTTTTTGGTGCCAGGAGAAGAAAAGGCTTTACTCCACGGTCAGGAAAAATCCTGCCCAGGAACCAAAATGTTTTTTGAAGCCAAATTTTTTTTTTGAAACCAAATACAAAAACGGACACCAGGATGAGTTTCCTGATGAAATTCCATGTCTAAAAATGGTGTTGCTTCAACTTTTTAAAAATCAAGCCTTTTTGGTGCCAGGAGAAGAAAAGGCTATACTCCACGGACAGGAAAAATCCTGCCCAGGAACCAAAATGTTTTTTGAAGCCAAATTTTTTTTTTGAAACCAAATGCAAAAACGGACACCAGGATGAGTTTCAGGATGAAATTCCATGTCTAAAAATGGTGTTGCTTCAACTTTTTAAAAATCAAGCCTTTTGGGTGCCAGGAGAAGAAAAGGCTTTACTCCACGGTCAGGAAAAATCCTGCCCAGGAACCAAAATGTTTTTTGAAGCCAAATGTTTTTTTTGAAACCAAATGCAAAAACGGACACCAGGATGAGTTTCAGGATGAAATTCCATGTCTAAAAATGGTGTTGCTTCAACTTTTTAAAAATCAAGCCTTTTTGGTGCCAGGAGAAGAAAAGGCTATACTCCACGGTCAGGAAAAATCCTGCCCAGGAACCAAAATGTTTTTTGAAGCCAAATTTTTTTTTTGAAACCAAATGCAAAAACGGACACCAGGATGAGTTTCAGGATGAAATTCCATGTCTAAAAATGGTGTTGCTTCAACTTTTTAAAAATCAAGCCTTTTTGGTGCCAGGAGAAGAAAAGGCTATACTCCACGGTCAGGAAAAATCCTGCCCAGGAACCAAAATGTTTTTTGAAGCCAAATTTTTTTTTTGAAACCAAGTGCAAAAACGGACACCAGGATGAGTTTCAGGATGAAATTCCATGTCTAAAAATGGTGTTGCTTCAACTTTTTAAAAATCAAGCCTTTTTGGTGCCAGGAGAAGAAAAGGCTATACTCCACGGTCAGGAAAAATCCTGCCCAGGAACCAAAATGTTTTTTGAAGCCAAACTTTTTTTTTGAAACCAAATACAAAAACGGACACCAGGATGAGTTTCAGGATGAAATTCCATGTCTAAAAATGGTGTTGCTTCAACTTTTTAAAAATCAAGCCTTTTTGGTGCCAGGAGAAGAAAAGGCTTTACTCCACGGTCAGGAAAAATCCTGCCCAGGAACCAAAATGTTTTTTTAAGCCAAATTTTTTTTTTGAAACCAAATGCAAAAACGGACACCAGGATGAGTTTCAGGATGAAATTCCATGTCTAAAAATGGTGTTGCTTCAACTTTTTAAAAATCAAGCCTTTTTGGTGCCAGGAGAAGAAAAGGCTTTACTCCACGGTCAGGAAAAATCCTGCCCAGGAACCAAAATGTTTTTTGAAGCCAAACTTTTTTTTTGAAACCGAATACAAAAACGGACACCAGGATGAATTTCAGGATGAAATTCCATGTCTAAAAATGGTGTTGCTTCAACTTTTTAAAAATCAAGCCTTTTTGGTGCCAGGAGAAGAAAAGGCTTTACTCCACGGTCAGGAAAAATCCTGCCCAGGAACCAAAATGTTTTTTGAAGCCAAATTTTTTTTTTGAAACCAAATACAAAAACGGACACCAGGATGAGTTTCCTGATGAAATTCCATGTCTAAAAATGGTGTTGCTTCAACTTTTTAAAAATCAAGCCTTTTTGGTGCCAGGAGAAGAAAAGGCTATACTCCACGGACAGGAAAAATCCTGCCCAGGAACCAAAATGTTTTTTGAAGCCAAATTTTTTTTTTGAAACCAAATGCAAAAACGGACACCAGGATGAGTTTCAGGATGAAATTCCATGTCTAAAAATGGTGTTGCTTCAACTTTTTAAAAATCAAGCCTTTTGGGTGCCAGGAGAAGAAAAGGCTTTACTCCACGGTCAGGAAAAATCCTGCCCAGGAACCAAAATGTTTTTTGAAGCCAAATGTTTTTTTTGAAACCAAATGCAAAAACGGACACCAGGATGAGTTTCAGGATGAAATTCCATGTCTAAAAATGGTGTTGCTTCAACTTTTTAAAAATCAAGCCTTTTTGGTGCCAGGAGAAGAAAAGGCTATACTCCACGGTCAGGAAAAATCCTGCCCAGGAACCAAAATGTTTTTTGAAGCCAAATTTTTTTTTTGAAACCAAATGCAAAAACGGACACCAGGATGAGTTTCAGGATGAAATTCCATGTCTAAAAATGGTGTTGCTTCAACTTTTTAAAAATCAAGCCTTTTTGGTGCCAGGAGAAGAAAAGGCTATACTCCACGGTCAGGAAAAATCCTGCCCAGGAACCAAAATGTTTTTTGAAGCCAAATTTTTTTTTTGAAACCAAGTGCAAAAACGGACACCAGGATGAGTTTCAGGATGAAATTCCATGTCTAAAAATGGTGTTGCTTCAACTTTTTAAAAATCAAGCCTTTTTGGTGCCAGGAGAAGAAAAGGCTATACTCCACGGTCAGGAAAAATCCTGCCCAGGAACCAAAATGTTTTTTGAAGCCAAACTTTTTTTTTGAAACCAAATACAAAAACGGACACCAGGATGAGTTTCAGGATGAAATTCCATGTCTAAAAATGGTGTTGCTTCAACTTTTTAAAAATCAAGCCTTTTTGGTGCCAGGAGAAGAAAAGGCTTTACTCCACGGTCAGGCAAAATCCTGCCCAGGAACCAAAATGTTTTTTGAAGCCAAATTTTTTTTTTGAAACCAAATACAAAAACGGACACCAGGATGAGTTTCCTGATGAAATTCCATGTCTAAAAATGGTGTTGCTTCAACTTTTTAAAAATCAAGCCTTTTTGGTGCCAGGAGAAGAAAAGGCTATACTCCATTGACAGGAAAAATCCTGCCCAGGAACCAAAATGTTTTTTGAAGCCAAATTTTTTTTTTGAAACCAAATGCAAAAACGGACACCAGGATGAGTTTCAGGATGAAATTCCATGTCTAAAAATGGTGTTGCTTCAACTTTTTAAAAATCAAGCCTTTTTGGTGCCAGGAGAAGAAAAGGCTATACTCCACGGTCAGGAAAAATCCTGCCCAGGAACCAAAATGTTTTTTGAAGCCAAATTTTTTTTTTGAAACCAAATACAAAAACGGACACCAGGATGAGTTTCAGGATGAAATTCCATGTCTAAAAATGGTGTTGCTTCAACTTTTTAAAAATCAAGCCTTTTTGGTGCCAGGAGAAGAAAAGGCTTTACTCCACGGTCAGGAAAAATCCTGCCCAGGAACCAAAATGTTTTTTGAAGCCAAATTTTTTTTTTGAAACCAAATGCAAAAACGGACACCAGGATGAGTTTCAGGATGAAATTCCATGTCTAAAAATGGTATTGCTTCAACTTTTTAAAAATCAAGCCTTTTTGGTGCCAGGAGAAGAAAAGGCTTTACTCCACGGTCAGGCAAAATCCTGCCCAGGAACCAAAATGTTTTTTGAAGCCAAATTTTTTTTTTGAAACCAAATACAAAAACGGACACCAGGATGAGTTTCCTGATGAAATTCCATGTCTAAAAATGGTGTTGCTTCAACTTTTTAAAAATCAAGCCTTTTTGGTGCCAGGAGAAGAAAAGGCTATACTCCATTGACAGGAAAAATCCTGCCCAGGAACCAAAATGTTTTTTGAAGCCAAATTTTTTTTTTGAAACCAAATGCAAAAACGGACACCAGGATGAGTTTCAGGATGAAATTCCATGTCTAAAAATGGTGTTGCTTCAACTTTTTAAAAATCAAGCCTTTTTGGTGCCAGGAGAAGAAAAGGCTATACTCCACGGTCAGGAAAAATCCTGCCCAGGAACCAAAATGTTTTTTGAAGCCAAATTTTTTTTTTGAAACCAAATACAAAAACGGACACCAGGATGAGTTTCAGGATGAAATTCCATGTCTAAAAATGGTGTTGCTTCAACTTTTTAAAAATCAAGCCTTTTTGGTGCCAGGAGAAGAAAAGGCTTTACTCCACGGTCAGGAAAAATCCTGCCCAGGAACCAAAATGTTTTTTGAAGCCAAATTTTTTTTTTGAAACCAAATGCAAAAACGGACACCAGGATGAGTTTCAGGATGAAATTCCATGTCTAAAAATGGTATTGCTTCAACTTTTTAAAAATCAAGCCTTTTTGGTGCCAGGAGAAGAAAAGGCTATACTCCACGGTCAGGAAAAATCCTGCCCAGGAACCAAAATGTTTTTTGAAGCCAAATTTTTTTATTGAAACCAAATGCAAAAACGGACACCAGGATGAGTTTCAGGATGAAATTCCATGTCTAAAAATGGTGTTGCTTCAACTTCTTAAAAATCAAGCCTTTTTGGTGCCAGGAGAAGAAAAGGCTTTACTCCACGGTCAGGAAAAATCCTGCCCAGGAACCAAAATGTTTTTTGAAGCCAAATTTTTTTTTTGAAACCAAATACAAAAACGGACACCAGGATGAGTTTCAGGATGAAATTCCATGTCTAAAAATGGTGTTGCTTCAACTTTTTAAAAATCAAGCCTTTTTGGTGCCAGGAGAAGAAAAGGCTTTACTCCACGGTCAGGAAAAATCCTGCCCAGGAACCAAAATGTTTTTTGAAGCCAAATTTTTTTATTGAAACCAAATGCAAAAACGGACACCAGGATGAGTTTCAGGATGAAATTCCATGTCTAAAAATGGTGTTGCTTCAACTTTTTAAAAATCAAGCCTTTTTGGTGCCAGGAGAAGAAAAGGCTTTACTCCAGGGTCAGGAAAAATCCTGCCCAGGACCCAAAATGTTTTTTGAAGCCAAATTTTTTTTTTGAAACCAAATGCAAAAACGGACACCAGGATGAGTTTCAGGATGAAATTCCATGTCTAAAAATGGTGTTGCTTCAACTTTTTAAAAATCAAGCCTTTTTGGTGCCAGGAGAAGAAAAGGCTATACTCCACGGTCAGGAAAAATCCTGCCCAGGAACCAAAATGTTTTTTGAAGCCAAATTTTTTTTTTGAAACCAAATGCAAAAACGGACACCAGGATGAGTTTCAGGATGAAATTCCATGTCTAAAAATGGTGTTGCTTCAACTTTTTAAAAATCAAGCCTTTTTGGTGCCAGGAGAAGAAAAGGCTATACTCCACGATCAGGAAAAATCCTGCCCAGGAACCAAAATGTTTTTTGAAGCCAAACTTTTTTTTTGAAACCAAATACAAAAACGGACACCAGGATGAGTTTCAGGATGAAATTCCATGTCTAAAAATGGTGTTGCTTCAACTTTTTAAAAATCAAGCCTTTTTGGTGCCAGGAGAAGAAAAGGCTTTACTCCACGGTCAGGAAAAATCCTGCCCAGGAACCAAAATGTTTTTTTAAGCCAAATTTTTTTTTTGAAACCAAATGCAAAAACGGACACCAGGATGAGTTTCAGGATGAAATTCCATGTCTAAAAATGGTGTTGCTTCAACTTTTTAAAAATCAAGCCTTTTTGGTGCCAGGAGAAGAAAAGGCTTTACTCCACGGTCAGGAAAAATCCTGCCCAGGAACCAAAATGTTTTTTGAAGCCAAACTTTTTTTTTGAAACCGAATACAAAAACGGACACCAGGATGAATTTCAGGATGAAATTCCATGTCTAAAAATGGTGTTGCTTCAACTTTTTAAAAATCAAGCCTTTTTGGTGCCAGGAGAAGAAAAGGCTTTACTCCACGGTCAGGAAAAATCCTGCCCAGGAACCAAAATGTTTTTTGAAGCCAAATTTTTTTTTTGAAACCAAATACAAAAACGGACACCAGGATGAGTTTCCTGATGAAATTCCATGTCTAAAAATGGTGTTGCTTCAACTTTTTAAAAATCAAGCCTTTTTGGTGCCAGGAGAAGAAAAGGCTATACTCCACGGACAGGAAAAATCCTGCCCAGGAACCAAAATGTTTTTTGAAGCCAAATTTTTTTTTTGAAACCAAATGCAAAAACGGACACCAGGATGAGTTTCAGGATGAAATTCCATGTCTAAAAATGGTGTTGCTTCAACTTTTTAAAAATCAAGCCTTTTGGGTGCCAGGAGAAGAAAAGGCTTTACTCCACGGTCAGGAAAAATCCTGCCCAGGAACCAAAATGTTTTTTGAAGCCAAATGTTTTTTTTGAAACCAAATGCAAAAACGGACACCAGGATGAGTTTCAGGATGAAATTCCATGTCTAAAAATGGTGTTGCTTCAACTTTTTAAAAATCAAGCCTTTTTGGTGCCAGGAGAAGAAAAGGCTATACTCCACGGTCAGGAAAAATCCTGCCCAGGAACCAAAATGTTTTTTGAAGCCAAATTTTTTTTTTGAAACCAAATGCAAAAACGGACACCAGGATGAGTTTCAGGATGAAATTCCATGTCTAAAAATGGTGTTGCTTCAACTTTTTAAAAATCAAGCCTTTTTGGTGCCAGGAGAAGAAAAGGCTATACTCCACGGTCAGGAAAAATCCTGCCCAGGAACCAAAATGTTTTTTGAAGCCAAATTTTTTTTTTGAAACCAAGTGCAAAAACGGACACCAGGATGAGTTTCAGGATGAAATTCCATGTCTAAAAATGGTGTTGCTTCAACTTTTTAAAAATCAAGCCTTTTTGGTGCCAGGAGAAGAAAAGGCTATACTCCACGGTCAGGAAAAATCCTGCCCAGGAACCAAAATGTTTTTTGAAGCCAAACTTTTTTTTTGAAACCAAATACAAAAACGGACACCAGGATGAGTTTCAGGATGAAATTCCATGTCTAAAAATGGTGTTGCTTCAACTTTTTAAAAATCAAGCCTTTTTGGTGCCAGGAGAAGAAAAGGCTTTACTCCACGGTCAGGCAAAATCCTGCCCAGGAACCAAAATGTTTTTTGAAGCCAAATTTTTTTTTTGAAACCAAATACAAAAACGGACACCAGGATGAGTTTCAGGATGAAATTCCATGTCTAAAAATGGTGTTGCTTCAACTTTTTAAAAATCAAGCCTTTTTGGTGCCAGGAGAAGAAAAGGCTATACTCCACGGACAGGAAAAATCCTGCCCAGGAACCAAAATGTTTTTTGAAGCCAAATTTTTTTTTTGAAACCAAATGCAAAAACGGACACCAGGATGAGTTTCAGGATGAAATTCCATGTCTAAAAATGGTGTTGCTTCAACTTTTTAAAAATCAAGCCTTTTTGGTGCCAGGAGAAGAAAAGGCTTTACTCCACGGTCAGGAAAAATCCTGCCCAGGAACCAAAATGTTTTTTGAAGCCAAATTTTTTTTTTGAAACCAAATACAAAAACGGACACCAGGATGAGTTTCCTGATGAAATTCCATGTCTAAAAATGGTGTTGCTTCAACTTTTTAAAAATCAAGCCTTTTTGGTGCCAGGAGAAGAAAAGGCTATACTCCACGGACAGGAAAAATCCTGCCCAGGAACCAAAATGTTTTTTGAAGCCAAATTTTTTTTTTGAAACCAAATGCAAAAACGGACACCAGGATGAGTTTCAGGATGAAATTCCATGTCTAAAAATGGTGTTGCTTCAACTTTTTAAAAATCAAGCCTTTTGGGTGCCAGGAGAAGAAAAGGCTTTACTCCACGGTCAGGAAAAATCCTGCCCAGGAACCAAAATGTTTTTTGAAGCCAAATTTTTTTTTTGAAACCAAATGCAAAAACGGACACCAGGATGAGTTTCAGGATGAAATTCCATGTCTAAAAATGGTGTTGCTTCAACTTTTTAAAAATCAAGCCTTTTTGGTGCCAGGAGAAGAAAAGGCTATACTCCACGGTCAGGAAAAATCCTGCCCAGGAACCAAAATGTTTTTTGAAGCCAAATTTTTTTTTTGAAACCAAATGCAAAAACGGACACCAGGATGAGTTTCAGGATGAAATTCCATGTCTAAAAATGGTGTTGCTTCAACTTTTTAAAAATCAAGCCTTTTTGGTGCCAGGAGAAGAAAAGGCTATACTCCACGGTCAGGAAAAATCCTGCTCAGGAACCAAAATGTTTTTTGAAGCCAAACTTTTTTTTTGAAACCAAATACAAAAACGGACACCAGGATGAGTTTCAGGATGAAATTCCATGTCTAAAAATGGTGTTGCTTCAACTTTTTAAAAATCAAGCCTTTTTGGTGCCAGGAGAAGAAAAGGCTTTACTCCACGGTCAGGAAAAATCCTGCCCAGGAACCAAAATGTTTTTTGAAGCCAAATTTTTTTTTTGAAACCAAATACAAAAACGGACACCAGGATGAGTTTCCTGATGAAATTCCATGTCTAAAAATGGTGTTGCTTCAACTTTTTAAAAATCAAGCCTTTTTGGTGCCAGGAGAAGAAAAGGCTATACTCCACGGTCAGGAAAAATCCTGCCCAGGAACCAAAATGTTTTTTGAAGCCAAATTTTTTTTTTGAAACCAAATACAAAAACGGACACCAGGATGAGTTTCCTGATGAAATTCCATGTCTAAAAATGGTGTTGCTTCAACTTTTTAAAAATCAAGCCTTTTTGGTGCCAGGAGAAGAAAAGGCTATACTCCACGGTCAGGAAAAATCCTGCCCAGGAACCAAAATGTTTTTTGAAGCCAAACTTTTTTTTTGAAACCAAATACAAAAACGGACACCAGGATGAGTTTCCTGATGAAATTCCATGTCTAAAAATGGTGTTGCTTCAACTTTTTAAAAATCAAGCCTTTTTGGTGCCAGGAGAAGAAAAGGCTATACTCCACGGTCAGGAAAAATCCTGCCCAGGAACCAAAATGTTTTTTGAAGCCAAATTTTTTTTTTGAAACCAAATGCAAAAACGGACACCAGGATGAGTTTCAGGATGAAATTCCATGTCTAAAAATGGTGTTGCTTCAACTTTTTAAAAATCAAGCCTTTTTGGTGCCAGGAGAAGAAAAGGCTTTACTCCACGGTCAGGAAAAATCCTGCCCAGGAACCAAAATGTTTTTTGAAGCCAAATTTTTTTTTTGAAACCAAATGCAAAAACGGACACCAGGATGAGTTTCAGGATGAAATTCCATGTCTAAAAATGGTGTTGCTTCAACTTTTTAAAAATCAAGCCTTTTTGGTGCCAGGAGAAGAAAAGGCTATACTCCACGGTCAGGAAAAATCCTGCCCAGGAACCAAAATGTTTTTTGAAGCCAAATTTTTTTTTTGAAACCAAATGCAAAAACGGACACCAGGATGAGTTTCAGGATGAAATTCCATGTCTAAAAATGGTGTTGCTTCAACTTTTTAAAAATCAAGCCTTTTTGGTGCCAGGAGAAGAAAAGGCTATACTCCACGGTCAGGAAAAATCCTGCCCAGGAACCAAAATGTTTTTTGAAGCCAAACTTTTTTTTTGAAACCAAATACAAAAACGGACACCAGGATGAGTTTCAGGATGAAATTCCATGTCTAAAAATGGTGTTGCTTCAACTTTTTAAAAATCAAGCCTTTTTGGTGCCAGGAGAAGAAAAGGCTTTACTCCACGGTCAGGAAAAATCCTGCCCAGGAACCAAAATGTTTTTTGAAGCCAAATTTTTTTTTTGAAACCAAATACAAAAACGGACACCAGGATGAGTTTCAGGATGAAATTCCATGTCTAAAAATGGTGTTGCTTCAACTTTTTAAAAATCAAGCCTTTTTGGTGCCAGGAGAAGAAAAGGCTATACTCCATTGACAGGAAAAATCCTGCCCAGGAACCAAAATGTTTTTTGAAGCCAAATTTTTTTTTTGAAACCAAATGCAAAAACGGACACCAGGATGAGTTTCAGGATGAAATTCCATGTCTAAAAATGGTGTTGCTTCAACTTTTTAAAAATCAAGCCTTTTTGGTGCCAGGAGAAGAAAAGGCTATACTCCACGGTCAGGAAAAATCCTGCCCAGGAACCAAAATGTTTTTTGAAGCCAAATTTTTTTTTTGAAACCAAATACAAAAACGGACACCAGGATGAGTTTCAGGATGAAATTCCATGTCTAAAAATGGTGTTGCTTCAACTTTTTAAAAATCAAGCCTTTTTGGTGCCAGGAGAAGAAAAGGCTTTACTCCACGGTCAGGAAAAATCCTGCCCAGGAACCAAAATGTTTTTTGAAGCCAAATTTTTTTTTTGAAACCAAATGCAAAAACGGACACCAGGATGAGTTTCAGGATGAAATTCCATGTCTAAAAATGGTATTGCTTCAACTTTTTAAAAATCAAGCCTTTTTGGTGCCAGGAGAAGAAAAGGCTATACTCCACGGTCAGGAAAAATCCTGCCCAGGAACCAAAATGTTTTTTGAAGCCAAATTTTTTTATTGAAACCAAATGCAAAAACGGACACCAGGATGAGTTTCAGGATGAAATTCCATGTCTAAAAATGGTGTTGCTTCAACTTCTTAAAAATCAAGCCTTTTTGGTGCCAGGAGAAGAAAAGGCTTTACTCCACGGTCAGGAAAAATCCTGCCCAGGAACCAAAATGTTTTTTGAAGCCAAATTTTTTTTTTGAAACCAAATACAAAAACGGACACCAGGATGAGTTTCAGGATGAAATTCCATGTCTAAAAATGGTGTTGATTCAACTTTTTAAAAATCAAGCCTTTTTGGTGCCAGGAGAAGAAAAGGCTTTACTCCACGGTCAGGAAAAATCCTGCCCAGGAACCAAAATGTTTTTTGAAGCCAAATTTTTTTATTGAAACCAAATGCAAAAACGGACACCAGGATGAGTTTCAGGATGAAATTCCATGTCTAAAAATGGTGTTGCTTCAACTTTTTAAAAATCAAGCCTTTTTGGTGCCAGGAGAAGAAAAGGCTTTACTCCAGGGTCAGGAAAAATCCTGCCCAGGACCCAAAATGTTTTTTGAAGCCAAATTTTTTTTTTGAAACCAAATGCAAAAACGGACACCAGGATGAGTTTCAGGATGAAATTCCATGTCTAAAAATGGTGTTGCTTCAACTTTTTAAAAATCAAGCCTTTTTGGTGCCAGGAGAAGAAAAGGCTATACTCCACGGTCAGGAAAAATCCTGCCCAGGAACCAAAATGTTTTTTGAAGCCAAATTTTTTTTTTGAAACCAAATGCAAAAACGGACACCAGGATGAGTTTCAGGATGAAATTCCATGTCTAAAAATGGTGTTGCTTCAACTTTTTAAAAATCAAGCCTTTTTGGTGCCAGGAGAAGAAAAGGCTATACTCCACGATCAGGAAAAATCCTGCCCAGGAACCAAAATGTTTTTTGAAGCCAAACTTTTTTTTTGAAACCAAATACAAAAACGGACACCAGGATGAGTTTCAGGATGAAATTCCATGTCTAAAAATGGTGTTGCTTCAACTTTTTAAAAATCAAGCCTTTTTGGTGCCAGGAGAAGAAAAGGCTTTACTCCACGGTCAGGAAAAATCCTGCCCAGGAACCAAAATGTTTTTTTAAGCCAAATTTTTTTTTTGAAACCAAATGCAAAAACGGACACCAGGATGAGTTTCAGGATGAAATTCCATGTCTAAAAATGGTGTTGCTTCAACTTTTTAAAAATCAAGCCTTTTTGGTGCCAGGAGAAGAAAAGGCTTTACTCCACGGTCAGGAAAAATCCTGCCCAGGAACCAAAATGTTTTTTGAAGCCAAACTTTTTTTTTGAAACCGAATACAAAAACGGACACCAGGATGAATTTCAGGATGAAATTCCATGTCTAAAAATGGTGTTGCTTCAACTTTTTAAAAATCAAGCCTTTTTGGTGCCAGGAGAAGAAAAGGCTTTACTCCACGGTCAGGAAAAATCCTGCCCAGGAACCAAAATGTTTTTTGAAGCCAAATTTTTTTTTTGAAACCAAATACAAAAACGGACACCAGGATGAGTTTCCTGATGAAATTCCATGTCTAAAAATGGTGTTGCTTCAACTTTTTAAAAATCAAGCCTTTTTGGTGCCAGGAGAAGAAAAGGCTATACTCCACGGACAGGAAAAATCCTGCCCAGGAACCAAAATGTTTTTTGAAGCCAATTTTTTTTTTTGAAACCAAATGCAAAAACGGACACCAGGATGAGTTTCAGGATGAAATTCCATGTCTAAAAATGGTGTTGCTTCAACTTTTTAAAAATCAAGCCTTTTGGGTGCCAGGAGAAGAAAAGGCTTTACTCCACGGTCAGGAAAAATCCTGCCCAGGAACCAAAATGTTTTTTGAAGCCAAATGTTTTTTTTGAAACCAAATGCAAAAACGGACACCAGGATGAGTTTCAGGATGAAATTCCATGTCTAAAAATGGTGTTGCTTCAACTTTTTAAAAATCAAGCCTTTTTGGTGCCAGGAGAAGAAAAGGCTATACTCCACGGTCAGGAAAAATCCTGCCCAGGAACCAAAATGTTTTTTGAAGCCAAATTTTTTTTTTGAAACCAAATGCAAAAACGGACACCAGGATGAGTTTCAGGATGAAATTCCATGTCTAAAAATGGTGTTGCTTCAACTTTTTAAAAATCAAGCCTTTTTGGTGCCAGGAGAAGAAAAGGCTATACTCCACGGTCAGGAAAAATCCTGCCCAGGAACCAAAATGTTTTTTGAAGCCAAATTTTTTTTTTGAAACCAAGTGCAAAAACGGACACCAGGATGAGTTTCAGGATGAAATTCCATGTCTAAAAATGGTGTTGCTTCAACTTTTTAAAAATCAAGCCTTTTTGGTGCCAGGAGAAGAAAAGGCTATACTCCACGGTCAGGAAAAATCCTGCCCAGGAACCAAAATGTTTTTTGAAGCCAAACTTTTTTTTTGAAACCAAATACAAAAACGGACACCAGGATGAGTTTCAGGATGAAATTCCATGTCTAAAAATGGTGTTGCTTCAACTTTTTAAAAATCAAGCCTTTTTGGTGCCAGGAGAAGAAAAGGCTTTACTCCACGGTCAGGCAAAATCCTGCCCAGGAACCAAAATGTTTTTTGAAGCCAAATTTTTTTTTTGAAACCAAATACAAAAACGGACACCAGGATGAGTTTCCTGATGAAATTCCATGTCTAAAAATGGTGTTGCTTCAACTTTTTAAAAATCAAGCCTTTTTGGTGCCAGGAGAAGAAAAGGCTATACTCCATTGACAGGAAAAATCCTGCCCAGGAACCAAAATGTTTTTTGAAGCCAAATTTTTTTTTTGAAACCAAATGCAAAAACGGACACCAGGATGAGTTTCAGGATGAAATTCCATGTCTAAAAATGGTGTTGCTTCAACTTTTTAAAAATCAAGCCTTTTTGGTGCCAGGAGAAGAAAAGGCTATACTCCACGGTCAGGAAAAATCCTGCCCAGGAACCAAAATGTTTTTTGAAGCCAAATTTTTTTTTTGAAACCAAATACAAAAACGGACACCAGGATGAGTTTCAGGATGAAATTCCATGTCTAAAAATGGTGTTGCTTCAACTTTTTAAAAATCAAGCCTTTTTGGTGCCAGGAGAAGAAAAGGCTTTACTCCACGGTCAGGAAAAATCCTGCCCAGGAACCAAAATGTTTTTTGAAGCCAAATTTTTTTTTTGAAACCAAATGCAAAAACGGACACCAGGATGAGTTTCAGGATGAAATTCCATGTCTAAAAATGGTATTGCTTCAACTTTTTAAAAATCAAGCCTTTTTGGTGCCAGGAGAAGAAAAGGCTATACTCCACGGTCAGGAAAAATCCTGCCCAGGAACCAAAATGTTTTTTGAAGCCAAATTTTTTTATTGAAACCAAATGCAAAAACGGACACCAGGATGAGTTTCAGGATGAAATTCCATGTCTAAAAATGGTGTTGCTTCAACTTCTTAAAAATCAAGCCTTTTTGGTGCCAGGAGAAGAAAAGGCTTTACTCCACGGTCAGGAAAAATCCTGCCCAGGAACCAAAATGTTTTTTGAAGCCAAATTTTTTTTTTGAAACCAAATACAAAAACGGACACCAGGATGAGTTTCAGGATGAAATTCCATGTCTAAAAATGGTGTTGCTTCAACTTTTTAAAAATCAAGCCTTTTTGGTGCCAGGAGAAGAAAAGGCTTTACTCCACGGTCAGGAAAAATCCTGCCCAGGAACCAAAATGTTTTTTGAAGCCAAATTTTTTTATTGAAACCAAATGCAAAAACGGACACCAGGATGAGTTTCAGGATGAAATTCCATGTCTAAAAATGGTGTTGCTTCAACTTTTTAAAAATCAAGCCTTTTTGGTGCCAGGAGAAGAAAAGGCTTTACTCCAGGGTCAGGAAAAATCCTGCCCAGGACCCAAAATGTTTTTTGAAGCCAAATTTTTTTTTTGAAACCAAATGCAAAAACGGACACCAGGATGAGTTTCAGGATGAAATTCCATGTCTAAAAATGGTGTTGCTTCAACTTTTTAAAAATCAAGCCTTTTTGGTGCCAGGAGAAGAAAAGGCTATACTCCACGGTCAGGAAAAATCCTGCCCAGGAACCAAAATGTTTTTTGAAGCCAAATTTTTTTTTTGAAACCAAATGCAAAAACGGACACCAGGATGAGTTTCAGGATGAAATTCCATGTCTAAAAATGGTGTTGCTTCAACTTTTTAAAAATCAAGCCTTTTTGGTGCCAGGAGAAGAAAAGGCTATACTCCACGATCAGGAAAAATCCTGCCCAGGAACCAAAATGTTTTTTGAAGCCAAACTTTTTTTTTGAAACCAAATACAAAAACGGACACCAGGATGAGTTTCAGGATGAAATTCCATGTCTAAAAATGGTGTTGCTTCAACTTTTTAAAAATCAAGCCTTTTTGGTGCCAGGAGAAGAAAAGGCTTTACTCCACGGTCAGGAAAAATCCTGCCCAGGAACCAAAATGTTTTTTTAAGCCAAATTTTTTTTTTGAAACCAAATGCAAAAACGGACACCAGGATGAGTTTCAGGATAAAATTCCATGTCTAAAAATGGTGTTGCTTCAACTTTTTAAAAATCAAGCCTTTTTGGTGCCAGGAGAAGAAAAGGCTTTACTCCACGGTCAGGAAAAATCCTGCCCAGGAACCAAAATGTTTTTTGAAGCCAAACTTTTTTTTTGAAACCGAATACAAAAACGGACACCAGGATGAATTTCAGGATGAAATTCCATGTCTAAAAATGGTGTTGCTTCAACTTTTTAAAAATCAAGCCTTTTTGGTGCCAGGAGAAGAAAAGGCTTTACTCCACGGTCAGGAAAAATCCTGCCCAGGAACCAAAATGTTTTTTGAAGCCAAATTTTTTTTTTGAAACCAAATACAAAAACGGACACCAGGATGAGTTTCCTGATGAAATTCCATGTCTAAAAATGGTGTTGCTTCAACTTTTTAAAAATCAAGCCTTTTTGGTGCCAGGAGAAGAAAAGGCTATACTCCACGGACAGGAAAAATCCTGCCCAGGAACCAAAATGTTTTTTGAAGCCAAATTTTTTTTTTGAAACCAAATGCAAAAACGGACACCAGGATGAGTTTCAGGATGAAATTCCATGTCTAAAAATGGTGTTGCTTCAACTTTTTAAAAATCAAGCCTTTTGGGTGCCAGGAGAAGAAAAGGCTTTACTCCACGGTCAGGAAAAATCCTGCCCAGGAACCAAAATGTTTTTTGAAGCCAAATGTTTTTTTTGAAACCAAATGCAAAAACGGACACCAGGATGAGTTTCAGGATGAAATTCCATGTCTAAAAATGGTGTTGCTTCAACTTTTTAAAAATCAAGCCTTTTTGGTGCCAGGAGAAGAAAAGGCTATACTCCACGGTCAGGAAAAATCCTGCCCAGGAACCAAAATGTTTTTTGAAGCCAAATTTTTTTTTTGAAACCAAATGCAAAAACGGACACCAGGATGAGTTTCAGGATGAAATTCCATGTCTAAAAATGGTGTTGCTTCAACTTTTTAAAAATCAAGCCTTTTTGGTGCCAGGAGAAGAAAAGGCTATACTCCACGGTCAGGAAAAATCCTGCCCAGGAACCAAAATGTTTTTTGAAGCCAAATTTTTTTTTTGAAACCAAGTGCAAAAACGGACACCAGGATGAGTTTCAGGATGAAATTCCATGTCTAAAAATGGTGTTGCTTCAACTTTTTAAAAATCAAGCCTTTTTGGTGCCAGGAGAAGAAAAGGCTATACTCCACGGTCAGGAAAAATCCTGCCCAGGAACCAAAATGTTTTTTGAAGCCAAACTTTTTTTTTGAAACCAAATACAAAAACGGACACCAGGATGAGTTTCAGGATGAAATTCCATGTCTAAAAATGGTGTTGCTTCAACTTTTTAAAAATCAAGCCTTTTTGGTGCCAGGAGAAGAAAAGGCTTTACTCCACGGTCAGGCAAAATCCTGCCCAGGAACCAAAATGTTTTTTGAAGCCAAATTTTTTTTTTGAAACCAAATACAAAAACGGACACCAGGATGAGTTTCAGGATGAAATTCCATGTCTAAAAATGGTGTTGCTTCAACTTTTTAAAAATCAAGCCTTTTTGGTGCCAGGAGAAGAAAAGGCTATACTCCACGGACAGGAAAAATCCTGCCCAGGAACCAAAATGTTTTTTGAAGCCAAATTTTTTTTTTGAAACCAAATGCAAAAACGGACACCAGGATGAGTTTCAGGATGAAATTCCATGTCTAAAAATGGTGTTGCTTCAACTTTTTAAAAATCAAGCCTTTTTGGTGCCAGGAGAAGAAAAGGCTATACTCCACGGTCAGGAAAAATCCTGCCCAGGAACCAAAATGTTTTTTGAAGCCAAATTTTTTTTTTGAAACCAAATACAAAAACGGACACCAGGATGAGTTTCCTGATGAAATTCCATGTCTAAAAATGGTGTTGCTTCAACTTTTTAAAAATCAAGCCTTTTTGGTGCCAGGAGAAGAAAAGGCTATACTCCACGGTCAGGAAAAATCCTGCCCAGGAACCAAAATGTTTTTTGAAGCCAAATTTTTTTTTTGAAACCAAATGCAAAAACGGACACCAGGATGAGTTTCAGGATTAAATTCCATGTCTAAAAATGGTGTTGCTTCAACTTTTTAAAAATCAAGCCTTTTTGGTGCCAGGAGAAGAAAAGGCTTTACTCCACGGTCAGGAAAAATCCTGCCCAGGAACCAAAATGTTTTTTGAAGCCAAATTTTTTTTTTGAAACCAAATGCAAAAACGGACACCAGGATGAGTTTCAGGATGAAATTCCATGTCTAAAAATGGTGTTGCTTCAACTTTTTAAAAATCAAGCCTTTTTGGTGCCAGGAGAAGAAAAGGCTTTACTCCACGGTCAGGAAAAATCCTGCCCAGGAACCAAAATGTTTTTTGAAGCCAAATTTTTTTTTTGAAACCAAATGCAAAAACGGACACCAGGATGAGTTTCAGGATGAAATTCCATGTCTAAAAATGGTGTTGCTTCAACTTTTTAAAAATCAAGCCTTTTTGGTGCCAGGAGAAGAAAAGGCTTTACTCCACGGTCAGGAAAAATCCTGCCCAGGAACCAAAATGTTTTTTGAAGCCAAATTTTTTTTTTGAAACCAAATGCAAAAACGGACACCAGGATGAGTTTCAGGATGAAATTCCATGTCTAAAAATGGTGTTGCTTCAACTTTTTAAAAATCAAGCCTTTTTGGTGCCAGGAGAAGAAAAGGCTATACTCCACGGTCAGGAAAAATCCTGCCCAGGAACCAAAATGTTTTTTGAAGCCAAACTTTTTTTTTGAAACCAAATACAAAAACGGACACCAGGATGAGTTTCAGGATGAAATTCCATGTCTAAAAATGGTGTTGCTTCAACTTTTTAAAAATCAAGCCTTTTTGGTGCCAGGAGAAGAAAAGGCTTTACTCCACGGTCAGGAAAAATCCTGCCCAGGAACCAAAATGTTTTTTGAAGCCAAATCTTTTTTTTGAAACCAAATACAAAAACAGACACCAGAATGAGTTTCCTGATGAAATTCCATGTCTAAAAATGGTGTTGCTTCAACTTTTTAAAAATCAAGCCTTTTTGGTGCCAGGAGAAGAAAAGGCTATACTCCACGGTCAGGAAAAATCCTGCCCAGGAACCAAAATGTTTTTTGAAGCCAAATTTTTTTATTGAAACCAAATGCAAAAACGGACACCAGGATGAGTTTCAGGATGAAATTCCATGTCTAAAAATGGTGTTGCTTCAACTTTTTAAAAATCAAGCCTTTTTGGTGCCAGGAGAAGAAAAGGCTTTACTCCAGGGTCAGGAAGAATCCTGCCCAGGACCCAAAATGTTTTTTGAAGCCAAATTTTTTTTTTGAAACCAAATGCAAAAACGGACACCAGGATGAGTTTCAGGATGAAATTCCATGTCTAAAAATGGTGTTGCTTCAACTTTTTAAAAATCAAGCCTTTTTGGTTCCAGGAGAAGAAAAGGCTATACTCCACGGTCAGGAAATATCCTGCCTAGGAACCAAAATGTTTTTTGAAGCCAAATTTTTTTTTTGAAACCAAATGCAAAAACGGACACCAGGATGAGTTTCAGGATGAAATTCCATGTCTAAAAATGGTGTTGCTTCAACTTTTTAAAAATCAAGCCTTTTTGGTGCCAGGAGAAGAAAAGGCTATACTCCACGGTCAGGAAAAATCCTGCCCAGGAACCAAAATGTTTTTTGAAGCCAAATTTTTTTTTTGAAACCAAATGCAAAAACGGACACCAGGATGAGTTTCAGGATGAAATTCCATGTCTAAAAATGGTGTTGCTTCAACTTTTTAAAAATCAAGCCTTTTTGGTGCCTGGAGAAGAAAAGGCTATACTCCACGGTCAGGAAAAATCCTGCCCAGGAACCAAAATGTTTTTTGAAGCCAAATTTTTTTTTTGAAACCAAATGCAAAAACGGACACCAGGATGAGTTTCCTGATGAAATTCCATGTCTAAAAATGGTGTTGCTTCAACTTTTTAAAAATCAAGCCTTTTTGGTGCCAGGAGAAGAAAAGGCTATACTCCACGGACAGGAAAAATCCTGCCCAGGAACCAAAATGTTTTTTGAAGCCAAATTTTTTTTTTGAAACCAAATGCAAAAACGGACACCAGCATGAGTTTCAGGATGAAATTCCATGTCTAAAAATGGTGTTGGTTCAACTTTTTAAAAATCAAGCCTTTTTGGTGCCAGGAGAAGAAAAAGCTATACTCCACGGTCAGGAAAAATCCTGCCCAGGAACCAAAATGTTTTTTGAAGCCAAATTTTTTTTTTGAAACCAAATACAAAAACGGACACCAGGATGAGTTTCAGGATGAAATTCCATGTCTAAAAATGGTGTTGCTTCAACTTTTTAAAAATCAAGCCTTTTTGGTGCCAGGAGAAGAAAAGGCTTTACTCCACGGTCAGGAAAAATCCTGCCCAGGAACCAAAATGTTTTTTGAAGCCAAATCTTTTTTTTGAAACCAAATACAAAAACAGACACCAGAATGAGTTTCCTGATGAAATTCCATGTCTAAAAATGGTGTTGCTTCAACTTTTTAAAAATCAAGCCTTTTTGGTGCCAGGAGAAGAAAAGGCTATACTCCACGGTCAGGAAAAATCCTGCCCAGGAACCAAAATGTTTTTTGAAGCCAAATTTTTTTATTGAAACCAAATGCAAAAACGGACACCAGGATGAGTTTCAGGATGAAATTCCATGTCTAAAAATGGTGTTGCTTCAACTTTTTAAAAATCAAGCCTTTTTGGTGCCAGGAGAAGAAAAGGCTTTACTCCAGGGTCAGGAAAAATCCTGCCCAGGACCCAAAATGTTTTTTGAAGCCAAATTTTTTTTTTGAAACCAAATGCAAAAACGGACACCAGGATGAGTTTCAGGATGAAATTCCATGTCTAAAAATGGTGTTGCTTCAACTTTTTAAAAATCAAGCCTTTTTGGTTCCAGGAGAAGAAAAGGCTATACTCCACGGTCAGGAAATATCCTGCCCAGGAACCAAAATGTTTTTTGAAGCCAAATTTTTTTTTTGAAACCAAATGCAAAAACGGACACCAGGATGAGTTTCAGGATGAAATTCCATGTCTAAAAATGGTGTTGCTTCAACTTTTTAAAAATCAAGCCTTTTTGGTGCCAGGAGAAGAAAAGGCTATACTCAACGGTCAGGAAAAATCCTGCCCAGGACCCAAAATGTTTTTTGAAGCCAAATTTTTTTTTTGAAACCAAATGCAAAAACGGACACCAGGATGATTTTCAGGATGAAATTCCATGTCTAAAAATGGTGTTGCTTCAACTTTTTAAAAATCAAGCCTTTTTGGTGCCAGGAGAAGAAAAGGCTATATACTCCACGGTTAGGAAAAATCCTGCCCAGGAACCAAAATGTTTTTTGAAGCCAAATTTTTTTTTTGAAACCAAATGCAAAAACGGACACCAGGATGAGTTTCAGGATGAAATTCCATGTCTAAAAATGGTGTTGCTTCAACTTTTTAAAAATCAAGCCTTTTTGGTGCCAGGAGAAGAAAAGGCTATACTCCACGGTCAGGAAAAATCCTGCCCAGGAACCAAAATGTTTTTTGAAGCCAAATTTTTTTTTTGAAACCAAATACAAAAACGGACACCAGGATGAGTTTCCTGATGAAATTCCATGTCTAAAAATGGTGTTGCTTCAACTTTTTAAAAATCAAGCCTTTTTGGTGCCAGGAGAAGAAAAGGCTTTACTCCACGGTCAGGAAAAATCCTGCCCAGGAACCAAAATGTTTTTTGAAGCCAAATTTTTTTTTTGAAACCAAATACAAAAACGGACACCAGGATGAGTTTCCTGATGAAATTCCATGTCTAAAAATGGTGTTGCTTCAACTTTTTAAAAATCAAGCCTTTTTGGTGCCAGGAGAAGAAAAGGCTATACTCCATGGTCAGGAAAAATCCTGCCCAGGAACCAAAATGTTTTTTGAAGCCAAATTTTTTTTTTGAAACCAAATGCAAAAACGGACACCAGGATGAGTTTCAGGATGAAATTCCATGTCTAAAAATGGTGTTGCTTCAACTTTTTAAAAATCAAGCCTTTTTGGTGCCAGGAGAAGAAAAGGCTTTACTCCACGGTCAGGAAAAATCCTGCCCAGGAACCAAAATGTTTTTTGAAGCCAAATTTTTTTTTTGAAACCAAATGCAAAAACGGACACCAGGATGAGTTTCAGGATGAAATTCCATGTCTAAAAATGGTGTTGCTTCAACTTTTTAAAAATCAAGCCTTTTTGGTGCCAGGAGAAGAAAAGGCTTTACTCCAGGGTCAGGAAAAATCCTGCCCAGGAACCAAAATGTTTTTTGAAGCCAATTTTTTTTTTTGAAACCAAATGCAAAAACGGACACCAGGATGAGTTTCAGGATGAAATTCCATGTCTAAAAATGGTGTTGCTTCAACTTTTTAAAAATCAAGCCTTTTTGGTTCCAGGAGAAGAAAAGGCTATACTCCACGGTCAGGAAATATCCTGCCCAGGAACCAAAATGTTTTTTGAAGCCAAATTTTTTTTTTGAAACCAAATGCAAAAACGGACACCAGGATGAGTTTCAGGATGAAATTCCATGTCTAAAAATGGTGTTGCTTCAACTTTTTAAAAATCAAGCCTTTTTGGTGCCAGGAGAAGAAAAGGCTATACTCAACGGTCAGGAAAAATCCTGCCCAGGACCCAAAATGTTTTTTGAAGCCAAATTTTTTTTTTGAAACCAAATGCAAAAACGGACACCAGGATGAGTTTCAGGATGAAATTCCATGTCTAAAAATGGTGTTGCTTCAACTTTTTAAAAATCAAGCCTTTTTGGTGCCAGGAGAAGAAAAGGCTATACTCCACGGTCAGGAAAAATCCTGCCCAGGAACCAAAATGATTTTTGAAGCCAAATTTTTTTTTTGAAACCAAATACAAAAACGGACACCAGGATGAGTTTCAGGATGAAATTCCATGTCTAAAAATGGTGTTGCTTCAACTTTTTAAAAATCAAGCCTTTTTGGTGCCAGGAGAAGAAAAGGCTTTACTCCACGGTCAGGAAAAATCCTGCCCAGGAACCAAAATGTTTTTTGAAGCCAAATTTTTTTTTTGAAACCAAATACAAAAACGGACACCAGGATGAGTTTCCTGATGAAATTCCATGTCTAAAAATGGTGTTGCTTCAACTTTTTAAAAATCAAGCCTTTTTGGTGCCAGGAGAAGAAAAGGCTATACTCCATGGTCAGGAAAAATCCTGCCCAGGAACCAAAATGTTTTTTGAAGCCAAAATTTTTTTTTGAAACCAAATGCAAAAACGGACACCAGGATGAGTTTCAGGATGAAATTCCATGTCTAAAAATGGTGTTGCTTCAACTTTTTAAAAATCAAGCCTTTTTGGTGCCAGGAGAAGAAAAGGCTTTACTCCACGGTCAGGAAAAATCCTGCCCAGGAACCAAAATGTTTTTTGAAGCCAAATTTTTTTTTTGAAACCAAATGCAAAAACGGACACCAGGATGAGTTTCAGGATGAAATTCCATGTCTAAAAATGGTGTTGCTTCAACTTTTTAAAAATCAAGCCTTTTTGGTGCCAGGAGAAGAAAAGGCTATACTCCACGGTCAGGAAAAATCCTGCCCAGGAACCAAAATGTTTTTTGAAGCCAAATTTTTTTTTTGAAACCAAATGCAAAAACGGACACCAGGATGAGTTTCAGGATGAAATTCCATGTCTAAAAATGGTGTTGCTTCAACTTTTTAAAAATCAAGCCTTTTTGGTGCCAGGAGAAGAAAAGGCTTTACTCCACGGTCAGGAAAAATCCTGCCCAGGAACCAAAATGTTTTTTGAAGCCAAATTTTTTTTTTGAAACCAAATGCAAAAACGGACACCAGGATGAGTTTCAGGATGAAATTCCATGTCTAAAAATGGTGTTGCTTCAACTTTTTAAAAATCAAGCCTTTTTGGTGCCAGGAGAAGAAAAGGCTTTACTCCACGGTCAGGAAAAATCCTGCCCAGGAACCAAAATGTTTTTTGAAGCCAAACTTTTTTTTTGAAACCAAATACAAAAACGGACACCAGGATGAATTTCAGGATGAAATTCCATGTCTAAAAATGGTGTTGCTTCAACTTTTTAAAAATCAAGCCTTTTTGGTGCCAGGAGAAGAAAAGGCTTTACTCCACGGTCAGGAAAAATCCTGCCCAGGAACCAAAATGTTTTTTGAAGCCAAATTTTTTTTTTGAAACCAAATACAAAAACGGACACCAGGATGAGTTTCCTGATGAAATTCCATGTCTAAAAATGGTGTTGCTTCAACTTTTTAAAAATCAAGCCTTTTTGGTGCCAGGAGAAGAAAAGGCTATAATCCACGGACAGGAAAAATCCTGCCCAGGAACCAAAATGTTTTTTGAAGCCAAATTTTTTTTTTGAAACCAAATGCAAAAACGGACACCAGGATGAGTTTCAGGATGAAATTCCATGTCTAAAAATGGTGTTGCTTCAACTTTTTAAAAATCAAGCCTTTTGGGTGCCAGGAGAAGAAAAGGCTTTACTCCACGGTCAGGAAAAATCCTGCCCAGGAACCAAAATGTTTTTTGAAGCCAAATTTTTTTTTTGAAACCAAATGCAAAAACGGACACCAGGATGAGTTTCAGGATGAAATTCCATGTCTAAAAATGGTGTTGCTTCAACTTTTTAAAAATCAAGCCTTTTTGGTGCCAGGAGAAGAAAAGGCTATACTCCACGGTCAGGAAAAATCCTGCCCAGGAACCAAAATGTTTTTTGAAGCCAAATTTTTTTTTTTAAACCAAATGCAAAAACGGACACCAGGATGAGTTTCAGGATGAAATTCCATGTCTAAAAATGGTGTTGCTTCAACTTTTTAAAAATCAAGCCTTTTTGGTGCCAGGAGAAGAAAAGGCTATACTCCACGGTCAGGAAAAATCCTGCCCAGGAACCAAAATGTTTTTTGAAGCCAAATTTTTTTTTTGAAACCAAATGCAAAAACGGACACCAGGATGAGTTTCAGGATGAAATTCCATGTCTAAAAATGGTGTTGCTTCAACTTTTTAAAAATCAAGCCTTTTTGGTGCCAGGAGAAGAAAAGGCTATACTCCACGGTCAGGAAAAATCCTGCCCAGGAACCAAAATGTTTTTTGAAGCCAAACTTTTTTTTTGAAACCAAATACAAAAACGGACACCAGGATGAGTTTCAGGATGAAATTCCATGTCTAAAAATGGTGTTGCTTCAACTTTTTAAAAATCAAGCCTTTTTGGTGCCAGGAGAAGAAAAGGCTTTACTCCACGGTCAGGAAAAATCCTGCCCAGGAACCAAAATGTTTTTTGAAGCCAAATTTTTTTTTTGAAACCAAATACAAAAACGGACACCAGGATGAGTTTCCTGATGAAATTCCATGTCTAAAAATGGTGTTGCTTCAACTTTTTAAAAATCAAGCCTTTTTGGTGCCAGGAGAAGAAAAGGCTATACTCCATTGACAGGAAAAATCCTGCCCAGGAACCAAAATGTTTTTTGAAGCCAAATTTTTTTTTTGAAACCAAATGCAAAAACGGACACCAGGATGAGTTTCAGGATGAAATTCCATGTCTAAAAATGGTGTTGCTTCAACTTTTTAAAAATCAAGCCTTTTTGGTGCCAGGAGAAGAAAAGGCTATACTCCACGGTCAGGAAAAATCCTGCCCAGGAACCAAAATGTTTTTTGAAGCCAAATTTTTTTTTTGAAACCAAATACAAAAACGGACACCAGGATGAGTTTCAGGATGAAATTCCATGTCTAAAAATGGTGTTGCTTCAACTTTTTAAAAATCAAGCCTTTTTGGTGCCAGGAGAAGAAAAGGCTTTACTCCACGGTCAGGAAAAATCCTGCCCAGGAACCAAAATGTTTTTTGAAGCCAAATTTTTTTTTTGAAACCAAATGCAAAAACGGACACCAGGATGAGTTTCAGGATGAAATTCCATGTCTAAAAATGGTATTGCTTCAACTTTTTAAAAATCAAGCCTTTTTGGTGCCAGGAGAAGAAAAGGCTATACTCCACGGTCAGGAAAAATCCTGCCCAGGAACCAAAATGTTTTTTGAAGCCAAATTTTTTTATTGAAACCAAATGCAAAAACGGACACCAGGATGAGTTTCAGGATGAAATTCCATGTCTAAAAATGGTGTTGCTTCAACTTCTTAAAAATCAAGCCTTTTTGGTGCCAGGAGAAGAAAAGGCTTTACTCCACGGTCAGGAAAAATCCTGCCCAGGAACCAAAATGTTTTTTGAAGCCAAATTTTTTTTTTGAAACCAAATACAAAAACGGACACCAGGATGAGTTTCAGGATGAAATTCCATGTCTAAAAATGGTGTTGCTTCAACTTTTTAAAAATCAAGCCTTTTTGGTGCCAGGAGAAGAAAAGGCTTTACTCCACGGTCAGGAAAAATCCTGCCCAGGAACCAAAATGTTTTTTGAAGCCAAATTTTTTTATTGAAACCAAATGCAAAAACGGACACCAGGATGAGTTTCAGGATGAAATTCCATGTCTAAAAATGGTGTTGCTTCAACTTTTTAAAAATCAAGCCTTTTTGGTGCCAGGAGAAGAAAAGGCTTTACTCCAGGGTCAGGAAAAATCCTGCCCAGGACCCAAAATGTTTTTTGAAGCCAAATTTTTTTTTTGAAACCAAATGCAAAAACGGACACCAGGATGAGTTTCAGGATGAAATTCCATGTCTAAAAATGGTGTTGCTTCAACTTTTTAAAAATCAAGCCTTTTTGGTGCCAGGAGAAGAAAAGGCTATACTCCACGGTCAGGAAAAATCCTGCCCAGGAACCAAAATGTTTTTTGAAGCCAAATTTTTTTTTTGAAACCAAATGCAAAAACGGACACCAGGATGAGTTTCAGGATGAAATTCCATGTCTAAAAATGGTGTTGCTTCAACTTTTTAAAAATCAAGCCTTTTTGGTGCCAGGAGAAGAAAAGGCTATACTCCACGATCAGGAAAAATCCTGCCCAGGAACCAAAATGTTTTTTGAAGCCAAACTTTTTTTTTGAAACCAAATACAAAAACGGACACCAGGATGAGTTTCAGGATGAAATTCCATGTCTAAAAATGGTGTTGCTTCAACTTTTTAAAAATCAAGCCTTTTTGGTGCCAGGAGAAGAAAAGGCTTTACTCCACGGTCAGGAAAAATCCTGCCCAGGAACCAAAATGTTTTTTTAAGCCAAATTTTTTTTTTGAAACCAAATGCAAAAACGGACACCAGGATGAGTTTCAGGATGAAATTCCATGTCTAAAAATGGTGTTGCTTCAACTTTTTAAAAATCAAGCCTTTTTGGTGCCAGGAGAAGAAAAGGCTTTACTCCACGGTCAGGAAAAATCCTGCCCAGGAACCAAAATGTTTTTTGAAGCCAAACTTTTTTTTTGAAACCGAATACAAAAACGGACACCAGGATGAATTTCAGGATGAAATTCCATGTCTAAAAATGGTGTTGCTTCAACTTTTTAAAAATCAAGCCTTTTTGGTGCCAGGAGAAGAAAAGGCTTTACTCCACGGTCAGGAAAAATCCTGCCCAGGAACCAAAATGTTTTTTGAAGCCAAATTTTTTTTTTGAAACCAAATACAAAAACGGACACCAGGATGAGTTTCCTGATGAAATTCCATGTCTAAAAATGGTGTTGCTTCAACTTTTTAAAAATCAAGCCTTTTTGGTGCCAGGAGAAGAAAAGGCTATACTCCACGGACAGGAAAAATCCTGCCCAGGAACCAAAATGTTTTTTGAAGCCAAATTTTTTTTTTGAAACCAAATGCAAAAACGGACACCAGGATGAGTTTCAGGATGAAATTCCATGTCTAAAAATGGTGTTGCTTCAACTTTTTAAAAATCAAGCCTTTTGGGTGCCAGGAGAAGAAAAGGCTTTACTCCACGGTCAGGAAAAATCCTGCCCAGGAACCAAAATGTTTTTTGAAGCCAAATTTTTTTTTTGAAACCAAATGCAAAAACGGACACCAGGATGAGTTTCAGGATGAAATTCCATGTCTAAAAATGGTGTTGCTTCAACTTTTTAAAAATCAAGCCTTTTTGGTGCCAGGAGAAGAAAAGGCTATACTCCACGGTCAGGAAAAATCCTGCCCAGGAACCAAAATGTTTTTTGAAGCCAAATTTTTTTTTTGAAACCAAATACAAAAACGGACACCAGGATGAGTTTCAGGATGAAATTCCATGTCTAAAAATGGTGTTGCTTCAACTTTTTAAAAATCAAGCCTTTTTGGTGCCAGGAGAAGAAAAGGCTTTACTCCACGGTCAGGAAAAATCCTGCCCAGGAACCAAAATGTTTTTTTAAGCCAAATTTTTTTTTTCAAACCAAATGCAAAAACGGACACCAGGATGAGTTTCAGGATGAAATTCCATGTCTAAAAATGGTGTTGCTTCAACTTTTTAAAAATCAAGCCTTTTTGGTGCCAGGAGAAGAAAAGGCTTTACTCCACGGTCAGGAAAAATCCTGCCCAGGAACCAAAATGTTTTTTGAAGCCAAATTTTTTTTTTGAAACCAAATACAAAAACGGACACCAGGATGAGTTTCCTGATGAAATTCCATGTCTAAAAATGGTGTTGCTTCAACTTTTTAAAAATCAAGCCTTTTTGGTGCCAGGAGAAGAAAAGGCTATACTCCACGGTCAGGAAAAATCCTGCCCAGGAACCAAAATGTTTTTTGAAGCCAAATTTTTTTTTTGAAACCAAATGCAAAAACGGACACCAGGATGAGTTTCAGGATGAAATTCCATGTCTAAAAATGGTATTGCTTCAACTTTTTAAAAATCAAGCCTTTTTGGTGCCAGGAGAAGAAAAGGCTATACTCCACGGTCAGGAAAAATCCTGCCCAGGAACCAAAATGTTTTTTGAAGCCAAATTTTTTTATTGAAACCAAATGCAAAAACGGACACCAGGATGAGTTTCAGGATGAAATTCCATGTCTAAAAATGGTGTTGCTTCAACTTCTTAAAAATCAAGCCTTTTTGGTGCCAGGAGAAGAAAAGGCTTTACTCCACGGTCAGGAAAAATCCTGCCCAGGAACCAAAATGTTTTTTGAAGCCAAATTTTTTTTTTGAAACCAAATACAAAAACGGACACCAGGATGAGTTTCAGGATGAAATTCCATGTCTAAAAATGGTGTTGCTTCAACTTTTTAAAAATCAAGCCTTTTTGGTGCCAGGAGAAGAAAAGGCTTTACTCCACGGTCAGGAAAAATCCTGCCCAGGAACCAAAATGTTTTTTGAAGCCAAATTTTTTTATTGAAACCAAATGCAAAAACGGACACCAGGATGAGTTTCAGGATGAAATTCCATGTCTAAAAATGGTGTTGCTTCAACTTTTTAAAAATCAAGCCTTTTTGGTGCCAGGAGAAGAAAAGGCTTTACTCCAGGGTCAGGAAAAATCCTGCCCAGGACCCAAAATGTTTTTTGAAGCCAAATTTTTTTTTTGAAACCAAATGCAAAAACGGACACCAGGATGAGTTTCAGGATGAAATTCCATGTCTAAAAATGGTGTTGCTTCAACTTTTTAAAAATCAAGCCTTTTTGGTGCCAGGAGAAGAAAAGGCTATACTCCACGATCAGGAAAAATCCTGCCCAGGAACCAAAATGTTTTTTGAAGCCAAACTTTTTTTTTGAAACCAAATACAAAAACGGACACCAGGATGAGTTTCAGGATGAAATTCCATGTCTAAAAATGGTGTTGCTTCAACTTTTTAAAAATCAAGCCTTTTTGGTGCCAGGAGAAGAAAAGGCTTTACTCCACGGTCAGGAAAAATCCTGCCCAGGAACCAAAATGTTTTTTTAAGCCAAATTTTTTTTTTGAAACCAAATGCAAAAACGGACACCAGGATGAGTTTCAGGATGAAATTCCATGTCTAAAAATGGTGTTGCTTCAACTTTTTAAAAATCAAGCCTTTTTGGTGCCAGGAGAAGAAAAGGCTTTACTCCACGGTCAGGAAAAATCCTGCCCAGGAACCAAAATGTTTTTTGAAGCCAAACTTTTTTTTTGAAACCGAATACAAAAACGGACACCAGGATGAATTTCAGGATGAAATTCCATGTCTAAAAATGGTGTTGCTTCAACTTTTTAAAAATCAAGCCTTTTTGGTGCCAGGAGAAGAAAAGGCTTTACTCCACGGTCAGGAAAAATCCTGCCCAGGAACCAAAATGTTTTTTGAAGCCAAATTTTTTTTTTGAAACCAAATACAAAAACGGACACCAGGATGAGTTTCCTGATGAAATTCCATGTCTAAAAATGGTGTTGCTTCAACTTTTTAAAAATCAAGCCTTTTTGGTGCCAGGAGAAGAAAAGGCTATACTCCACGGACAGGAAAAATCCTGCCCAGGAACCAAAATGTTTTTTGAAGCCAAATTTTTTTTTTGAAACCAAATGCAAAAACGGACACCAGGATGAGTTTCAGGATGAAATTCCATGTCTAAAAATGGTGTTGCTTCAACTTTTTAAAAATCAAGCCTTTTGGGTGCCAGGAGAAGAAAAGGCTTTACTCCACGGTCAGGAAAAATCCTGCCCAGGAACCAAAATGTTTTTTGAAGCCAAATTTTTTTTTTGAAACCAAATGCAAAAACGGACACCAGGATGAGTTTCAGGATGAAATTCCATGTCTAAAAATGGTGTTGCTTCAACTTTTTAAAAATCAAGCCTTTTTGGTGCCAGGAGAAGAAAAGGCTATACTCCACGGTCAGGAAAAATCCTGCCCAGGAACCAAAATGTTTTTTGAAGCCAAATTTTTTTTTTGAAACCAAATGCAAAAACGGACACCAGGATGAGTTTCAGGATGAAATTCCATGTCTAAAAATGGTGTTGCTTCAACTTTTTAAAAATCAAGCCTTTTTGGTGCCAGGAGAAGAAAAGGCTTTACTCCACGGTCAGGAAAAATCCTGCCCAGGAACCAAAATGTTTTTTGAAGCCAAATTTTTTTTTTGAAACCAAATGCAAAAACGGACACCAGGATGAGTTTCAGGATGAAATTCCATGTCTAAAAATGGTGTTGCTTCAACTTTTTAAAAATCAAGCCTTTTTGGTGCCAGGAGAAGAAAAGGCTGTACTCCACGGTCAGGAAAAATCCTGCCCAGGAACCAAAATGTTTTTTGAAGCCAAATTTTTTTTTTGAAACCAAATGCAAAAACGGACACCAGGATGAGTTTCAGGATGAAATTCCATGTCTAAAAATGGTGTTGCTTCAACTTTTTAAAAATCAAGCCTTTTTGGTGCCAGGAGAAGAAAAGGCTTTACTCCACGGTCAGGAAAAATCCTGCCCAGGAACCAAAATGTTTTTTGAAGCCAAATTTTTTTTTTGAAACCAAATGCAAAAACGGACACCAGGATGAGTTTCAGGATGAAATTCCATGTCTAAAAATGGTGTTGCTTCAACTTTTTAAAAATCAAGCCTTTTTGGTGCCAGGAGAAGAAAAGGCTATACTCCACGGTCAGGAAAAATCCTGCCCAGGAACCAAAATGTTTTTTGAAGCCAAATTTTTTTTTTGAAACCAAATGCAAAAACGGACACCAGGATGAGTTTCCTGATGAAATTCCATGTCTAAAAATGGTGTTGCTTCAACTTTTTAAAAATCAAGCCTTTTTGGTGCCAGGAGAAGAAAAGGCTATACTCCACGGTCAGGAAAAATCCTGCCCAGGAACCAAAATGTTTTTTGAAGCCAAATTTTTTTTTGAAACCAAATACAAAAACGGACACCAGGATGAGTTTCAGGATGAAATTCCATGTCTAAAAATGGTGTTGCTTCAACTTTTTAAAAATCAAGCCTTTTTGGTGCCAGGAGAAGAAAAGGCTTTACTCCACGGTCAGGAAAAATCCTGCCCAGGAACCAAAATGTTTTTTGAAGCCAAATTTTTGTTTTGAAACCAAATGCAAAAACGGACACCAGGATGAGTTTCAGGATGAAATTCCATGTCTAAAAATGGTGTTGCTTCAACTTTTTAAAAATCAAGCCTTTTTGGTGCCAGGAGAAGAAAAGGCTATACTCCACGGTCAGGAAAAATCCTGCCCAGGAACCAAAATGTTTTTTGAAGCCAAATTTTTTTTTTGAAACCAAATGCAAAAACGGACACCAGGATGAGTTTCCTGATGAAATTCCATGTCTAAAAATGGTGTTGCTTCAACTTTTTAAAAATCAAGCCTTTTTGGTGCCAGGAGAAGAAAAGGCTATACTCCACGGTCAGGAAAAATCCTGCCCAGGAACCAAAATGTTTTTTGAAGCCAAATTTTTTTTTTGAAACCAAATACAAAAACGGACACCAGGATGAGTTTCAGGATGAAATTCCATGTCTAAAAATGGTGTTGCTTCAACTTTTTAAAAATCAAGCCTTTTGGTGCCAGGAGAAGAAAAGGCTTTACTCCACGGTCAGGAAAAATCCTGCCCAGGAACCAAAATGTTTTTTGAAGCCAAATTTTTTTATTGAAACCAAATGCAAAAACGGACACCAGGATGAGTTTCAGGATGAAATTCCATGTCTAAAAATGGTGTTGCTTCAACTTTTTAAAAATCAAGCCTTTTTGGTGCCAGGAGAAGAAAAGGCTTTACTCCAGGGTCAGGAAAAATCCTGCCCAGGACCCAAAATGTTTTTTGAAGCCAAATTTTTTTTTTTAAACCAAATGCAAAAACGGACACCAGGATGAGTTTCAGGATGAAATTCCATGTCTAAAAATGGTGTTGCTTCAACTTTTTAAAAATCAAGCCTTTTTGGTGCCAGGAGAAGAAAAGGCTATACTCCACGGTCAGGAAAAATCCTGCCCAGGAACCAAAATGTTTTTTGAAGCCAAATTTTTTTTTTGAAACCAAATGCAAAAACGGACACCAGGATGAGTTTCAGGATGAAATTCCATGTCTAAAAATGGTGTTGCTTCAACTTTTTAAAAATCAAGCCTTTTTGGTGCCAGGAGAAGAAAAGGCTTTACTCCACGGTCAGGAAAAATCCTGCCCAGGAACCAAAATGTTTTTTGAAGCCAAATTTTTTTTTTGAAACCAAATACAAAAACGGACACCAGGATGAGTTTCCTGATGAAATTCCATGTCTAAAAATGGTGTTGCTTCAACTTTTTAAAAATCAAGCCTTTTTGGTGCCAGGAGAAGAAAAGGCTATACTCCACGGACAGGAAAAATCCTGCCCAGGAACCAAAATGTTTTTTGAAGCCAAATTTTTTTTTTGAAACCAAATGCAAAAACGGACACCAGGATGAGTTTCAGGATGAAATTCCATGTCTAAAAATGGTGTTGCTTCAACTTTTTAAAAATCAAGCCTTTTGGGTGCCAGGAGAAGAAAAGGCTTTACTCCACGGTCAGGAAAAATCCTGCCCAGGAACCAAAATGTTTTTTGAAGCCAAATTTTTTTTTTGAAACCAAATGCAAAAACGGACACCAGGATGAGTTTCAGGATGAAATTCCATGTCTAAAAATGGTGTTGCTTCAACTTTTTAAAAATCAAGCCTTTTTGGTGCCAGGAGAAGAAAAGGCTATACTCCACGGTCAGGAAAAATCCTGCCCAGGAACCAAAATGTTTTTTGAAGCCAAATTTTTTTTTTGAAACCAAATACAAAAACGGACACCAGGATGAGTTTCAGGATGAAATTCCATGTCTAAAAATGGTGTTGCTTCAACTTTTTAAAAATCAAGCCTTTTTGGTGCCAGGAGAAGAAAAGGCTTTACTCCACGGTCAGGAAAAATCCTGCCCAGGAACCAAAATGTTTTTTTAAGCCAAATTTTTTTTTTGAAACCAAATGCAAAAACGGACACCAGGATGAGTTTCAGGATGAAATTCCATGTCTAAAAATGGTGTTGCTTCAACTTTTTAAAAATCAAGCCTTTTTGGTGCCAGGAGAAGAAAAGGCTTTACTCCACGGTCAGGAAAAATCCTGCCCAGGAACCAAAATGTTTTTTGAAGCCAAATTTTTTTTTTGAAACCAAATACAAAAACGGACACCAGGATGAGTTTCCTGATGAAATTCCATGTCTAAAAATGGTGTTGCTTCAACTTTTTAAAAATCAAGCCTTTTTGGTGCCAGGAGAAGAAAAGGCTATACTCCACGGTCAGGAAAAATCCTGCCCAGGAACCAAAATGTTTTTTGAAGCCAAATTTTTTTTTTGAAACCAAATGCAAAAACGGACACCAGGATGAGTTTCAGGATGAAATTCCATGTCTAAAAATGGTATTGCTTCAACTTTTTAAAAATCAAGCCTTTTTGGTGCCAGGAGAAGAAAAGGCTATACTCCACGGTCAGGAAAAATCCTGCCCAGGAACCAAAATGTTTTTTGAAGCCAAATTTTTTTATTGAAACCAAATGCAAAAACGGACACCAGGATGAGTTTCAGGATGAAATTCCATGTCTAAAAATGGTGTTGCTTCAACTTCTTAAAAATCAAGCCTTTTTGGTGCCAGGAGAAGAAAAGGCTTTACTCCACGGTCAGGAAAAATCCTGCCCAGGAACCAAAATGTTTTTTGAAGCCAAATTTTTTTTTTGAAACCAAATACAAAAACGGACACCAGGATGAGTTTCAGGATGAAATTCCATGTCTAAAAATGGTGTTGCTTCAACTTTTTAAAAATCAAGCCTTTTTGGTGCCAGGAGAAGAAAAGGCTTTACTCCACGGTCAGGAAAAATCCTGCCCAGGAACCAAAATGTTTTTTGAAGCCAAATTTTTTTATTGAAACCAAATGCAAAAACGGACACCAGGATGAGTTTCAGGATGAAATTCCATGTCTAAAAATGGTGTTGCTTCAACTTTTTAAAAATCAAGCCTTTTTGGTGCCAGGAGAAGAAAAGGCTTTACTCCAGGGTCAGGAAAAATCCTGCCCAGGACCCAAAATGTTTTTTGAAGCCAAATTTTTTTTTTGAAACCAAATGCAAAAACGGACACCAGGATGAGTTTCAGGATGAAATTCCATGTCTAAAAATGGTGTTGCTTCAACTTTTTAAAAATCAAGCCTTTTTGGTGCCAGGAGAAGAAAAGGCTATACTCCACGATCAGGAAAAATCCTGCCCAGGAACCAAAATGTTTTTTGAAGCCAAACTTTTTTTTTGAAACCAAATACAAAAACGGACACCAGGATGAGTTTCAGGATGAAATTCCATGTCTAAAAATGGTGTTGCTTCAACTTTTTAAAAATCAAGCCTTTTTGGTGCCAGGAGAAGAAAAGGCTTTACTCCACGGTCAGGAAAAATCCTGCCCAGGAACCAAAATGTTTTTTTAAGCCAAATTTTTTTTTTGAAACCAAATGCAAAAACGGACACCAGGATGAGTTTCAGGATGAAATTCCATGTCTAAAAATGGTGTTGCTTCAACTTTTTAAAAATCAAGCCTTTTTGGTGCCAGGAGAAGAAAAGGCTTTACTCCACGGTCAGGAAAAATCCTGCCCAGGAACCAAAATGTTTTTTGAAGCCAAACTTTTTTTTTGAAACCGAATACAAAAACGGACACCAGGATGAATTTCAGGATGAAATTCCATGTCTAAAAATGGTGTTGCTTCAACTTTTTAAAAATCAAGCCTTTTTGGTGCCAGGAGAAGAAAAGGCTTTACTCCACGGTCAGGAAAAATCCTGCCCAGGAACCAAAATGTTTTTTGAAGCCAAATTTTTTTTTTGAAACCAAATACAAAAACGGACACCAGGATGAGTTTCCTGATGAAATTCCATGTCTAAAAATGGTGTTGCTTCAACTTTTTAAAAATCAAGCCTTTTTGGTGCCAGGAGAAGAAAAGGCTATACTCCACGGACAGGAAAAATCCTGCCCAGGAACCAAAATGTTTTTTGAAGCCAAATTTTTTTTTTGAAACCAAATGCAAAAACGGACACCAGGATGAGTTTCAGGATGAAATTCCATGTCTAAAAATGGTGTTGCTTCAACTTTTTAAAAATCAAGCCTTTTGGGTGCCAGGAGAAGAAAAGGCTATACTCCACGGTCAGGAAAAATCCTGCCCAGGAACCAAAATGTTTTTTGAAGCCAAATTTTTTTTTTGAAACCAAATGCAAAAACGGACACCAGGATGAGTTTCAGGATGAAATTCCATGTCTAAAAATGGTGTTGCTTCAACTTTTTAAAAATCAAGCCTTTTTGGTGCCAGGAGAAGAAAAGGCTTTACTCCACGGTCAGGAAAAATCCTGCCCAGGAACCAAAATGTTTTTTGAAGCCAAATTTTTTTTTTGAAACCAAATGCAAAAACGGACACCAGGATGAGTTTCAGGATGAAATTCCATGTCTAAAAATGGTGTTGCTTCAACTTTTTAAAAATCAAGCCTTTTTGGTGCCAGGAGAAGAAAAGGCTATACTCCACGGTCAGGAAAAATCCTGCCCAGGAACCAAAATGTTTTTTGAAGCCAAATTTTTTTTTTGAAACCAAATGCAAAAACGGACACCAGGATGAGTTTCAGGATGAAATTCCATGTCTAAAAATGGTGTTGCTTCAACTTTTTAAAAATCAAGCCTTTTTGGTGCCAGGAGAAGAAAAGGCTTTACTCCACGGTCAGGAAAAATCCTGCCCAGGAACCAAAATGTTTTTTGAAGCCAAATTTTTTTTTTGAAACCAAATGCAAAAACGGACACCAGGATGAGTTTCAGGATGAAATTCCATGTCTAAAAATGGTGTTGCTTCAACTTTTTAAAAATCAAGCCTTTTTGGTGCCAGGAGAAGAAAAGGCTATACTCCACGGTCAGGAAAAATCCTGCCCAGGAACCAAAATGTTTTTTGAAGCCAAATTTTTTTTTTGAAACCAAATGCAAAAACGGACACCAGGATGAGTTTCCTGATGAAATTCCATGTCTAAAAATGGTGTTGCTTCAACTTTTTAAAAATCAAGCCTTTTTGGTGCCAGGAGAAGAAAAGGCTATACTCCACGGTCAGGAAAAATCCTGCCCAGGAACCAAAATGTTTTTTGAAGCCAAATTTTTTTTTGAAACCAAATACAAAAACGGACACCAGGATGAGTTTCAGGATGAAATTCCATGTCTAAAAATGGTGTTGCTTCAACTTTTTAAAAATCAAGCCTTTTTGGTGCCAGGAGAAGAAAAGGCTTTACTCCACGGTCAGGAAAAATCCTGCCCAGGAACCAAAATGTTTTTTGAAGCCAAATTTTTGTTTTGAAACCAAATGCAAAAACGGACACCAGGATGAGTTTCAGGATGAAATTCCATGTCTAAAAATGGTGTTGCTTCAACTTTTTAAAAATCAAGCCTTTTTGGTGCCAGGAGAAGAAAAGGCTATACTCCACGGTCAGGAAAAATCCTGCCCAGGAACCAAAATGTTTTTTGAAGCCAAATTTTTTTTTTGAAACCAAATGCAAAAACGGACACCAGGATGAGTTTCCTGATGAAATTCCATGTCTAAAAATGGTGTTGCTTCAACTTTTTAAAAATCAAGCCTTTTTGGTGCCAGGAGAAGAAAAGGCTATACTCCACGGTCAGGAAAAATCCTGCCCAGGAACCAAAATGTTTTTTGAAGCCAAATTTTTTTTTTGAAACCAAATACAAAAACGGACACCAGGATGAGTTTCAGGATGAAATTCCATGTCTAAAAATGGTGTTGCTTCAACTTTTTAAAAATCAAGCCTTTTTGGTGCCAGGAGAAGAAAAGGCTTTACTCCACGGTCAGGAAAAATCCTGCCCAGGAACCAAAATGTTTTTTGAAGCCAAATTTTTTTATTGAAACCAAATGCAAAAACGGACACCAGGATGAGTTTCAGGATGAAATTCCATGTCTAAAAATGGTGTTGCTTCAACTTTTTAAAAATCAAGCCTTTTTGGTGCCAGGAGAAGAAAAGGCTTTACTCCAGGGTCAGGAAAAATCCTGCCCAGGACCCAAAATGTTTTTTGAAGCCAAATTTTTTTTTTTAAACCAAATGCAAAAACGGACACCAGGATGAGTTTCAGGATGAAATTCCATGTCTAAAAATGGTGTTGCTTCAACTTTTTAAAAATCAAGCCTTTTTGGTGCCAGGAGAAGAAAAGGCTATACTCCACGGTCAGGAAAAATCCTGCCCAGGAACCAAAATGTTTTTTGAAGCCAAATTTTTTTTTTGAAACCAAATGCAAAAACGGACACCAGGATGAGTTTCAGGATGAAATTCCATGTCTAAAAATGGTGTTGCTTCAACTTTTTAAAAATCAAGCCTTTTTGGTGCCAGGAGAAGAAAAGGCTATACTCCACGGTCAGGAAAAATCCTGCCCAGGAACCAAAATGTTTTTTGAAGCCAAACTTTTTTTTTGAAACCAAATACAAAAACGGACACCAGGATGAGTTTCAGGATGAAATTCCATGTCTAAAAATGGTGTTGCTTCAACTTTTTAAAAATCAAGCCTTTTTGGTGCCAGGAGAAGAAAAGGCTATACTCCACGGACAGGAAAAATCCTGCCCAGGAACCAAAATGTTTTTTGAAGCCAAATTTTTTTTTTGAAACCAAATGCAAAAACGGACACCAGGATGAGTTTCAGGATGAAATTCCATGTCTAAAAATGGTGTTGCTTCAACTTTTTAAAAATCAAGCCTTTTGGGTGCCAGGAGAAGAAAAGGCTTTACTCCACGGTCAGGAAAAATCCTGCCCAGGAACCAAAATGTTTTTTGAAGCCAAATTTTTTTTTTGAAACCAAATGCAAAAACGGACACCAGGATGAGTTTCAGGATGAAATTCCATGTCTAAAAATGGTGTTGCTTCAACTTTTTAAAAATCAAGCCTTTTTGGTGCCAGGAGAAGAAAAGGCTATACTCCACGGTCAGGAAAAATCCTGCCCAGGAACCAAAATGTTTTTTGAAGCCAAATTTTTTTTTTAAACCAAATGCAAAAACGGACACCAGGATGAGTTTCAGGATGAAATTCCATGTCTAAAAATGGTGTTGCTTCAACTTTTTAAAAATCAAGCCTTTTTGGTGCCAGGAGAAGAAAAGGCTATACTCCACGGTCAGGAAAAATCCTGCCCAGGAACCAAAATGTTTTTTGAAGCCAAACTTTTTTTTTGAAACCAAATACAAAAACGGACACCAGGATGAGTTTCAGGATGAAATTCCATGTCTAAAAATGGTGTTGCTTCAACTTTTTAAAAATCAAGCCTTTTTGGTGCCAGGAGAAGAAAAGGCTTTACTCCACAGTCAGGAAAAATCCTGCCCAGGAACCAAAATGTTTTTTGAAGCCAAATTTTTTTTTTGAAACCAAATGCAAAAACGGACACCAGGATGAGTTTCAGGATGAAATTCCATGTCTAAAAATGGTGTTGCTTCAACTTTTTAAAAATCAAGCCTTTTTGGTGCCAGGAGAAGAAAAGGCTTTACTCCACGGTCAGGAAAAATCCTGCCCAGGAACCAAAATGTTTTTTGAAGCCAAACTTTTTTTTTGAAACCAAATACAAAAACAGACACCAGGATGAATTTCAGGATGAAATTCCATGTCTAAAAATGGTGTTGCTTCAACTTTTTAAAAATCAAGCCTTTTTGGAGCCAGGAGAAGAAAAGGCTTTACTCCACGGTCAGGAAAAATCCTGCCCAGGAACCAAAATGTTTTTTGAAGCCAAATTTTTTTTTTGAAACCAAATACAAAAACGGACACCAGGATGAGTTTCCTGATGAAATTCCATGTCTAAAAATGGTGTTGCTTCAACTTTTTAAAAATCAAGCCTTTTTGGTGCCAGGAGAAGAAAAGGCTATACTCCACGGACAGGAAAAATCCTGCCCAGGAACCAAAATGTTTTTTGAAGCCAAATTTTTTTTTTGAAACCAAATGCAAAAACGGACACCAGGATGAGTTTCAGGATGAAATTCCATGTCTAAAAATGGTGTTGCTTCAACTTTTTAAAAATCAAGCCTTTTGGGTGCCAGGAGAAGAAAAGGCTTTACTCCACGGTCAGGAAAAATCCTGCCCAGGAACCAAAATGTTTTTTGAAGCCAAATTTTTTTTTTGAAACCAAATGCAAAAACGGACACCAGGATGAGTTTCAGGATGAAATTCCATGTCTAAAAATGGTGTTGCTTCAACTTTTTAAAAATCAAGCCTTTTTGGTGCCAGGAGAAGAAAAGGCTATACTCCACGGTCAGGAAAAATCCTGCCCAGGAACCAAAATGTTTTTTGAAGCCAAATTTTTTTTTTGAAACCAAATGCAAAAACGGACACCAGGATGAGTTTCAGGATGAAATTCCATGTCTAAAAATGGTGTTGCTTCAACTTTTTAAAAATCAAGCCTTTTTGGTGCCAGGAGAAGAAAAGGCTATACTCCACGGTCAGGAAAAATCCTGCCCAGGAACCAAAATGTTTTTTGAAGCCAAACTTTTTTTTTGAAACCAAATACAAAAACGGACACCAGGATGAGTTTCAGGATGAAATTCCATGTCTAAAAATGGTGTTGCTTCAACTTTTTAAAAATCAAGCCTTTTTGGTGCCAGGAGAAGAAAAGGCTTTACTCCACGGTCAGGAAAAATCCTGCCCAGGAACCAAAATGTTTTTTGAAGCCAAATTTTTTTTTTGAAACCAAATACAAAAACGGACACCAGGATGAGTTTCCTGATGAAATTCCATGTCTAAAAATGGTGTTGCTTCAACTTTTTAAAAATCAAGCCTTTTTGGTGCCAGGAGAAGAAAAGGCTATACTCCACGGTCAGGAAAAATCCTGCCCAGGAACCAAAATGTTTTTTGAAGCCAAATTTTTTTTTTGAAACCAAATACAAAAACGGACACCAGGATGAGTTTCCTGATGAAATTCCATGTCTAAAAATGGTGTTGCTTCAACTTTTTAAAAATCAAGCCTTTTTGGTGCCAGGAGAAGAAAAGGCTATACTCCACGGTCAGGAAAAATCCTGCCCAGGAACCAAAATGTTTTTTGAAGCCAAACTTTTTTTTTGAAACCAAATACAAAAACGGACACCAGGATGAGTTTCCTGATGAAATTCCATGTCTAAAAATGGTGTTGCTTCAACTTTTTAAAAATCAAGCCTTTTTGGTGCCAGGAGAAGAAAAGGCTATACTCCACGGTCAGGAAAAATCCTGCCCAGGAACCAAAATGTTTTTTGAAGCCAAATTTTTTTTTTGAAACCAAATGCAAAAACGGACACCAGGATGAGTTTCAGGATGAAATTCCATGTCTAAAAATGGTGTTGCTTCAACTTTTTAAAAATCAAGCCTTTTTGGTGCCAGGAGAAGAAAAGGCTTTACTCCACGGTCAGGAAAAATCCTGCCCAGGAACCAAAATGTTTTTTGAAGCCAAATTTTTTTTTTGAAACCAAATGCAAAAACGGACACCAGGATGAGTTTCAGGATGAAATTCCATGTCTAAAAATGGTGTTGCTTCAACTTTTTAAAAATCAAGCCTTTTTGGTGCCAGGAGAAGAAAAGGCTATACTCCACGGTCAGGAAAAATCCTGCCCAGGAACCAAAATGTTTTTTGAAGCCAAATTTTTTTTTTGAAACCAAATGCAAAAACGGACACCAGGATGAGTTTCAGGATGAAATTCCATGTCTAAAAATGGTGTTGCTTCAACTTTTTAAAAATCAAGCCTTTTTGGTGCCAGGAGAAGAAAAGGCTATACTCCACGGTCAGGAAAAATCCTGCCCAGGAACCAAAATGTTTTTTGAAGCCAAACTTTTTTTTTGAAACCAAATACAAAAACGGACACCAGGATGAGTTTCAGGATGAAATTCCATGTCTAAAAATGGTGTTGCTTCAACTTTTTAAAAATCAAGCCTTTTTGGTGCCAGGAGAAGAAAAGGCTTTACTCCACGGTCAGGAAAAATCCTGCCCAGGAACCAAAATGTTTTTTGAAGCCAAATTTTTTTTTTGAAACCAAATGCAAAAACGGACACCAGGATGAGTTTCCTGATGAAATTCCATGTCTAAAAATGGTGTTGCTTCAACTTTTTAAAAATCAAGCCTTTTTGGTGCCAGGAGAAGAAAAGGCTATACTCCATTGACAGGAAAAATCCTGCCCAGGAACCAAAATGTTTTTTGAAGCCAAATTTTTTTTTTGAAACCAAATGCAAAAACGGACACCAGGATGAGTTTCAGGATGAAATTCCATGTCTAAAAATGGTGTTGCTTCAACTTTTTAAAAATCAAGCCTTTTTGGTGCCAGGAGAAGAAAAGGCTATACTCCACGGTCAGGAAAAATCCTGCCCAGGAACCAAAATGTTTTTTGAAGCCAAATTTTTTTTTTGAAACCAAATACAAAAACGGACACCAGGATGAGTTTCAGGATGAAATTCCATGTCTAAAAATGGTGTTGCTTCAACTTTTTAAAAATCAAGCCTTTTTGGTGCCAGGAGAAGAAAAGGCTTTACTCCACGGTCAGGAAAAATCCTGCCCAGGAACCAAAATGTTTTTTGAAGCCAAATTTTTTTTTTGAAACCAAATGCAAAAACGGACACCAGGATGAGTTTCAGGATGAAATTCCATGTCTAAAAATGGTATTGCTTCAACTTTTTAAAAATCAAGCCTTTTTGGTGCCAGGAGAAGAAAAGGCTATACTCCACGGTCAGGAAAAATCCTGCCCAGGAACCAAAATGTTTTTTGAAGCCAAATTTTTTTATTGAAACCAAATGCAAAAACGGACACCAGGATGAGTTTCAGGATGAAATTCCATGTCTAAAAATGGTGTTGCTTCAACTTCTTAAAAATCAAGCCTTTTTGGTGCCAGGAGAAGAAAAGGCTTTACTCCACGGTCAGGAAAAATCCTGCCCAGGAACCAAAATGTTTTTTGAAGCCAAATTTTTTTTTTGAAACCAAATACAAAAACGGACACCAGGATGAGTTTCAGGATGAAATTCCATGTCTAAAAATGGTGTTGCTTCAACTTTTTAAAAATCAAGCCTTTTTGGTGCCAGGAGAAGAAAAGGCTTTACTCCACGGTCAGGAAAAATCCTGCCCAGGAACCAAAATGTTTTTTGAAGCCAAATTTTTTTATTGAAACCAAATGCAAAAACGGACACCAGGATGAGTTTCAGGATGAAATTCCATGTCTAAAAATGGTGTTGCTTCAACTTTTTAAAAATCAAGCCTTTTTGGTGCCAGGAGAAGAAAAGGCTTTACTCCAGGGTCAGGAAAAATCCTGCCCAGGACCCAAAATGTTTTTTGAAGCCAAATTTTTTTTTTGAAACCAAATGCAAAAACGGACACCAGGATGAGTTTCAGGATGAAATTCCATGTCTAAAAATGGTGTTGCTTCAACTTTTTAAAAATCAAGCCTTTTTGGTGCCAGGAGAAGAAAAGGCTATACTCCACGGTCAGGAAAAATCCTGCCCAGGAACCAAAATGTTTTTTGAAGCCAAATTTTTTTTTTGAAACCAAATGCAAAAACGGACACCAGGATGAGTTTCAGGATGAAATTCCATGTCTAAAAATGGTGTTGCTTCAACTTTTTAAAAATCAAGCCTTTTTGGTGCCAGGAGAAGAAAAGGCTATACTCCACGATCAGGAAAAATCCTGCCCAGGAACCAAAATGTTTTTTGAAGCCAAACTTTTTTTTTGAAACCAAATACAAAAACGGACACCAGGATGAGTTTCAGGATGAAATTCCATGTCTAAAAATGGTGTTGCTTCAACTTTTTAAAAATCAAGCATTTTTGGTGCCAGGAGAAGAAAAGGCTTTACTCCACGGTCAGGAAAAATCCTGCCCAGGAACCAAAATGTTTTTTTAAGCCAAATTTTTTTTTTGAAACCAAATGCAAAAACGGACACCAGGATGAGTTTCAGGATGAAATTCCATGTCTAAAAATGGTGTTGCTTCAACTTTTTAAAAATCAAGCCTTTTTGGTGCCAGGAGAAGAAAAGGCTTTACTCCACGGTCAGGAAAAATCCTGCCCAGGAACCAAAATGTTTTTTGAAGCCAAACTTTTTTTTTGAAACCGAATACAAAAACGGACACCAGGATGAATTTCAGGATGAAATTCCATGTCTAAAAATGGTGTTGCTTCAACTTTTTAAAAATCAAGCCTTTTTGGTGCCAGGAGAAGAAAAGGCTTTACTCCACGGTCAGGAAAAATCCTGCCCAGGAACCAAAATGTTTTTTGAAGCCAAATTTTTTTTTTGAAACCAAATACAAAAACGGACACCAGGATGAGTTTCCTGATGAAATTCCATGTCTAAAAATGGTGTTGCTTCAACTTTTTAAAAATCAAGCCTTTTTGGTGCCAGGAGAAGAAAAGGCTATACTCCACGGACAGGAAAAATCCTGCCCAGGAACCAAAATGTTTTTTAAAGCCAAATTTTTTTTTTGAAACCAAATGCAAAAACGGACACCAGGATGAGTTTCAGGATGAAATTCCATGTCTAAAAATGGTGTTGCTTCAACTTTTTAAAAATCAAGCCTTTTGGGTGCCAGGAGAAGAAAAGGCTTTACTCCACGGTCAGGAAAAATCCTGCCCAGGAACCAAAATGTTTTTTGAAGCCAAATTTTTTTTTTGAAACCAAATGCAAAAACGGACACCAGGATGAGTTTCAGGATGAAATTCCATGTCTAAAAATGGTGTTGCTTCAACTTTTTAAAAATCAAGCCTTTTTGGTGCCAGGAGAAGAAAAGGCTATACTCCACGGTCAGGAAAAATCCTGCCCAGGAACCAAAATGTTTTTTGAAGCCAAATTTTTTTTTTGAAACCAAATGCAAAAACGGACACCAGGATGAGTTTCAGGATGAAATTCCATGTCTAAAAATGGTGTTGCTTCAACTTTTTAAAAATCAAGCCTTTTTGGTGCCAGGAGAAGAAAAGGCTTTACTCCACGGTCAGGAAAAATCCTGCCCAGGAACCAAAATGTTTTTTGAAGCCAAATTTTTTTTTTGAAACCAAATGCAAAAACGGACACCAGGATGAGTTTCAGGATGAAATTCCATGTCTAAAAATGGTGTTGCTTCAACTTTTTAAAAATCAAGCCTTTTTGGTGCCAGGAGAAGAAAAGGCTATACTCCACGGTCAGGAAAAATCCTGCCCAGGAACCAAAATGTTTTTTGAAGCCAAATTTTTTTTTTGAAACCAAATGCAAAAACGGACACCAGGATGAGTTTCAGGATGAAATTCCATGTCTAAAAATGGTGTTGCTTCAACTTTTTAAAAATCAAGCCTTTTTGGTGCCAGGAGAAGAAAAGGCTATACTCCACGGTCAGGAAAAATCCTGCCCAGGAACCAAAATGTTTTTTGAAGCCAAATTTTTTTTTGAAACCAAATACAAAAACGGACACCAGGATGAGTTTCAGGATGAAATTCCATGTCTAAAAATGGTGTTGCTTCAACTTTTTAAAAATCAAGCCTTTTTGGTGCCAGGAGAAGAAAAGGCTTTACTCCACGGTCAGGAAAAATCCTGCCCAGGAACCAAAATGTTTTTTGAAGCCAAATTTTTTTTTTGAAACCAAATGCAAAAACGGACACCAGGATGAGTTTCAGGATGAAATTCCATGTCTAAAAATGGTGTTGCTTCAACTTTTTAAAAATCAAGCCTTTTTGGTGCCAGGAGAAGAAAAGGCTATACTCCACGGTCAGGAAAAATCCTGCCCAGGAACCAAAATGTTTTTTGAAGCCAAATTTTTTTTTTGAAACCAAATGCAAAAACGGACACCAGGATGAGTTTCCTGATGAAATTCCATGTCTAAAAATGGTGTTGCTTCAACTTTTTAAAAATCAAGCCTTTTTGGTGCCAGGAGAAGAAAAGGCTATACTCCACGGTCAGGAAAAATCCTGCCCAGGAACCAAAATGTTTTTTGAAGCCAAATTTTTTTTTTGAAACCAAATACAAAAACGGACACCAGGATGAGTTTCAGGATGAAATTCCATGTCTAAAAATGGTGTTGCTTCAACTTTTTAAAAATCAAGCCTTTTTGGTGCCAGGAGAAGAAAAGGCTTTACTCCACGGTCAGGAAAAATCCTGCCCAGGAACCAAAATGTTTTTTTAAGCCAAATTTTTTTTTTGAAACCAAATGCAAAAACGGACACCAGGATGAGTTTCAGGATGAAATTCCATGTCTAAAAATGGTGTTGCTTCAACTTTTTAAAAATCAAGCCTTTTTGGTGCCAGGAGAAGAAAAGGCTATACTCCACGGTCAGGAAAAATCCTGCCCAGGAACCAAAATGTTTTTTGAAGCCAAATTTTTTTTTTGAAACCAAATACAAAAACGGACACCAGGATGAGTTTCCTGATGAAATTCCATGTCTAAAAATGGTGTTGCTTCAACTTTTTAAAAATCAAGCCTTTTTGGTGCCAGGAGAAGAAAAGGCTATACTCCACGGACAGGAAAAATCCTGCCCAGGAACCAAAATGTTTTTTGAAGCCAAATTTTTTTTTTGAAACCAAATGCAAAAACGGACACCAGGATGAGTTTCAGGATGAAATTCCATGTCTAAAAATGGTGTTGCTTCAACTTTTTAAAAATCAAGCCTTTTGGGTGCCAGGAGAAGAAAAGGCTTTACTCCACGGTCAGGAAAAATCCTGCCCAGGAACCAAAATGTTTTTTGAAGCCAAATTTTTTTTTTGAAACCAAATGCAAAAACGGACACCAGGATGAGTTTCAGGATGAAATTCCATGTCTAAAAATGGTGTTGCTTCAACTTTTTAAAAATCAAGCCTTTTTGGTGCCAGGAGAAGAAAAGGCTATACTCCACGGTCAGGAAAAATCCTGCCCAGGAACCAAAATGTTTTTTGAAGCCAAATTTTTTTTTTGAAACCAAATGCAAAAACGGACACCAGGATGAGTTTCAGGATGAAATTCCATGTCTAAAAATGGTGTTGCTTCAACTTTTTAAAAATCAAGCCTTTTTGGTGCCAGGAGAAGAAAAGGCTTTACTCCACGGTCAGGAAAAATCCTGCCCAGGAACCAAAATGTTTTTTGAAGCCAAATTTTTTTTTTTAAAACCAAATGCAAAAACGGACACCAGGATGAGTTTCAGGATGAAATTCCATGTCTAAAAATGGTGTTGCTTCAACTTTTTAAAAATCAAGCCTTTTTGGTGCCAGGAGAAGAAAAGGCTATACTCCACGGTCAGGAAAAATCCTGCCCAGGAACCAAAATGTTTTTTGAAGCCAAATTTTTTTTTTGAAACCAAATGCAAAAACGGACACCAGGATGAGTTTCCTGATGAAATTCCATGTCTAAAAATGGTGTTGCTTCAACTTTTTAAAAATCAAGCCTTTTTGGTGCCAGGAGAAGAAAAGGCTATACTCCACGGTCAGGAAAAATCCTGCCCAGGAACCAAAATGTTTTTTGAAGCCAAATTTTTTTTTGAAACCAAATACAAAAACGGACACCAGGATGAGTTTCAGGATGAAATTCCATGTCTAAAAATGGTGTTGCTTCAACTTTTTAAAAATCAAGCCTTTTTGGTGCCAGGAGAAGAAAAGGCTTTACTCCACGGTCAGGAAAAATCCTGCCCAGGAACCAAAATGTTTTTTGAAGCCAAATTTTTTTTTTGAAACCAAATGCAAAAACGGACACCAGGATGAGTTTCAGGATGAAATTCCATGTCTAAAAATGGTGTTGCTTCAACTTTTTAAAAATCAAGCCTTTTTGGTGCCAGGAGAAGAAAAGGCTATACTCCACGGTCAGGAAAAATCCTGCCCAGGAACCAAAATGTTTTTTGAAGCCAAATTTTTTTTTTGAAACCAAATGCAAAAACGGACACCAGGATGAGTTTCCTGATGAAATTCCATGTCTAAAAATGGTGTTGCTTCAACTTTTTAAAAATCAAGCCTTTTTGGTGCCAGGAGAAGAAAAGGCTATACTCCACGGTCAGGAAAAATCCTGCCCAGGAACCAAAATGTTTTTTGAAGCCAAATTTTTTTTTTGAAACCAAATACAAAAACGGACACCAGGATGAGTTTCAGGATGAAATTCCATGTCTAAAAATGGTGTTGCTTCAACTTTTTAAAAATCAAGCCTTTTTGGTGCCAGGAGAAGAAAAGGCTTTACTCCACGGTCAGGAAAAATCCTGCCCAGGAACCAAAATGTTTTTTGAAGCCAAATTTTTTTATTGAAACCAAATGCAAAAACGGACACCAGGATGAGTTTCAGGATGAAATTCCATGTCTAAAAATGGTGTTGCTTCAACTTTTTAAAAATCAAGCCTTTTTGGTGCCAGGAGAAGAAAAGGCTTTACTCCAGGGTCAGGAAAAATCCTGCCCAGGACCCAAAATGTTTTTTGAAGCCAAATTTTTTTTTTGAAACCAAATGCAAAAACGGACACCAGGATGAGTTTCAGGATGAAATTCCATGTCTAAAAATGGTGTTGCTTCAACTTTTTAAAAATCAAGCCTTTTTGGTGCCAGGAGAAGAAAAGGCTATACTCCACAGTCAGGAAAAATCCTGCCCAGGAACCAAAATGTTTTTTGAAGCCAAATTTTTTTTTTGAAACCAAATGCAAAAACGGACACCAGGATGAGTTTCAGGATGAAATTCCATGTCTAAAAATGGTGTTGCTTCAACTTTTTAAAAATCAAGCCTTTTTGGTGCCAGGAGAAGAAAAGGCTATACTCCACGGTCAGGAAAAATCCTGCCCAGGAACCAAAATGTTTTTTGAAGCCAAACTTTTTTTTTGAAACCAAATACAAAAACGGACACCAGGATGAGTTTCAGGATGAAATTCCATGTCTAAAAATGGTGTTGCTTCAACTTTTTAAAAATCAAGCCTTTTTGGTGCCAGGAGAAGAAAAGGCTTTACTCCACGGTCAGGAAAAATCCTGCCCAGGAACCAAAATGTTTTTTTAAGCCAAATTTTTTTTTTGAAACCAAATGCAAAAACGGACACCAGGATGAGTTTCAGGATGAAATTCCATGTCTAAAAATGGTGTTGCTTCAACTTTTTAAAAATCAAGCCTTTTTGGTGCCAGGAGAAGAAAAGGCTTTACTCCACGGTCAGGAAAAATCCTGCCCAGGAACCAAAATGTTTTTTGAAGCCAAACTTTTTTTTTGAAACCGAATACAAAAACGGACACCAGGATGAATTTCAGGATGAAATTCCATGTCTAAAAATGGTGTTGCTTCAACTTTTTAAAAATCAAGCCTTTTTGGTGCCAGGAGAAGAAAAGGCTTTACTCCACGGTCAGGAAAAATCCTGCCCAGGAACCAAAATGTTTTTTGAAGCCAAATTTTTTTTTTGAAACCAAATACAAAAACGGACACCAGGATGAGTTTCCTGATGAAATTCCATGTCTAAAAATGGTGTTGCTTCAACTTTTTAAAAATCAAGCCTTTTTGGTGCCAGGAGAAGAAAAGGCTATACTCCACGGACAGGAAAAATCCTGCCCAGGAACCAAAATGTTTTTTGAAGCCAAATTTTTTTTTTGAAACCAAATGCAAAAACGGACACCAGGATGAGTTTCAGGATGAAATTCCATGTCTAAAAATGGTGTTGCTTCAACTTTTTAAAAATCAAGCCTTTTGGGTGCCAGGAGAAGAAAAGGCTTTACTCCATGGTCAGGAAAAATCCTGCCCAGGAACCAAAATGTTTTTTGAAGCCAAATTTTTTTTTTGAAACCAAATGCAAAAACGGACACCAGGATGAGTTTCAGGATGAAATTCCATGTCTAAAAATGGTGTTGCTTCAACTTTTTAAAAATCAAGCCTTTTTGGTGCCAGGAGAAGAAAAGGCTATACTCCACGGTCAGGAAAAATCCTGCCCAGGAACCAAAATGTTTTTTGAAGCCAAATTTTTTTTTTGAAACCAAATGCAAAAACGGACACCAGGATGAGTTTCAGGATGAAATTCCATGTCTAAAAATGGTGTTGCTTCAACTTTTTAAAAATCAAGCCTTTTTGGTGCCAGGAGAAGAAAAGGCTTTACTCCACGGTCAGGAAAAATCCTGCCCAGGAACCAAAATGTTTTTTGAAGCCAAATTTTTTTTTTGAAACCAAATGCAAAAACGGACACCAGGATGAGTTTCAGGATGAAATTCCATGTCTAAAAATGGTGTTGCTTCAACTTTTTAAAAATCAAGCCTTTTTGGTGCCAGGAGAAGAAAAGGCTATACTCCACGGTCAGGAAAAATCCTGCCCAGGAACCAAAATGTTTTTTGAAGCCAAATTTTTTTTTTGAAACCAAATGCAAAAACGGACACCAGGATGAGTTTCCTGATGAAATTCCATGTCTAAAAATGGTGTTGCTTCAACTTTTTAAAAATCAAGCCTTTTTGGTGCCAGGAGAAGAAAAGGCTATACTCCACGGTCAGGAAAAATCCTGCCCAGGAACCAAAATGTTTTTTGAAGCCAAATTTTTTTTTGAAACCAAATACAAAAACGGACACCAGGATGAGTTTCAGGATGAAATTCCATGTCTAAAAATGGTGTTGCTTCAACTTTTTAAAAATCAAGCCTTTTTGGTGCCAGGAGAAGAAAAGGCTTTACTCCACGGTCAGGAAAAATCCTGCCCAGGAACCAAAATGTTTTTTGAAGCCAAATTTTTTTTTTGAAACCAAATGCAAAAACGGACACCAGGATGAGTTTCAGGATGAAATTCCATGTCTAAAAATGGTGTTGCTTCAACTTTTTAAAAATCAAGCCTTTTTGGTGCAAGGAGAAGAAAAGGCTATACTCCACGGTCAGGAAAAATCCTGCCCAGGAACCAAAATGTTTTTTGAAGCCAAACTTTTTTTTTGAAACCAAATACAAAAACGGACACCAGGATGAGTTTCAGGATGAAATTCCATGTCTAAAAATGGTGTTGCTTCAACTTTTTAAAAATCAAGCCTTTTTGGTGCCAGGAGAAGAAAAGGCTTTACTCCACGGTCAGGAAAAATCCTGCCCAGGAACCAAAATGTTTTTTGAAGCCAAATTTTTTTTTTGAAACCAAATACAAAAACGGACACCAGGATGAGTTTCCTGATGAAATTCCATGTCTAAAAATGGTGTTGCTTCAACTTTTTAAAAATCAAGTCTTTTTGGTGCCAGGAGAAGAAAAGGCTATACTCCACGGTCAGGAAAAATCCTGCCCAGGAACCAAAATGTTTTTTGAAGCCAAATTTTTTTTTTCAAACCAAATACAAAAACGGACACCAGGATGAGTTTCCTGATGAAATTCCATGTCTAAAAATGGTGTTGCTTCAACTTTTTAAAAATCAAGCCTTTTTGGTGCCAGGAGAAGAAAAGGCTATACTCCACGGTCAGGAAAAATCCTGCCCAGGAACCAAAATGTTTTTTGAAGCCAAATTTTTTTTTTGAAACCAAATGCAAAAACGGACACCAGGATGAGTTTCAGGATGAAATTCCATGTCTAAAAATGGTGTTGCTTCAACTTTTTAAAAATCAAGCCTTTTTGGTGCCAGGAGAAGAAAAGGCTTTACTCCACGGTCAGGAAAAATCCTGCCCAGGAACCAAAATGTTTTTTGAAGCCAAATTTTTTTTTTGAAACCAAATGCAAAAACGGACACCAGGATGAGTTTCAGGATGAAATTCCATGTCTAAAAATGGTGTTGCTTCAACTTTTTAAAAATCAAGCCTTTTTGGTGCCAGGAGAAGAAAAGGCTATACTCCACGGTCAGGAAAAATCCTGCCCAGGAACCAAAATGTTTTTTGAAGCCAATTTTTTTTTTTGAAACCAAATGCAAAAACGGACACCAGGATGAGTTTCAGGATGAAATTCCATGTCTAAAAATGGTGTTGCTTCAACTTTTTAAAAATCAAGCCTTTTTGGTGCCAGGAGAAGAAAAGGCTTTACTCCAGGGTCAGGAAAAATCCTGCCCAGGACCCAAAATGTTTTTTGAAGCCAAATTTTTTTTTTGAAACCAAATGCAAAAACGGACACCAGGATGAGTTTCAGGATGAAATTCCATGTCTAAAAATGGTGTTGCTTCAACTTTTTAAAAATCAAGCCTTTTTGGTGCCAGGAGAAGAAAAGGCTATACTCCACGGTCAGGAAAAATCCTGCCCAGGAACCAAAATGTTTTTTGAAGCCAAATTTTTTTTTTGAAACCAAATGCAAAAACGGACACCAGGATGAGTTTCAGGATGAAATTTCATGTCTAAAAATGGTGTTGCTTCAACTTTTTAAAAATCAAGCCTTTTTGGTGCCAGGAGAAGAAAAGGCTATACTCCACGGTCAGGAAAAATCCTGCCCAGGAACCAAAATGTTTTTTGAAGCCAAACTTTTTTTTTGAAACCAAATACAAAAACGGACACCAGGATGAGTTTCAGGATGAAATTCCATGTCTAAAAATGGTGTTGCTTCAACTTTTTAAAAATCAAGCCTTTTTGGTGCCAGGAGAAGAAAAGGCTTTACTCCACGGTCAGGAAAAATCCTGCCCAGGAACCAAAATGTTTTTTTAAGCCAAATTTTTTTTTTGAAACCAAATGCAAAAACGGACACCAGGATGAGTTTCAGGATGAAATTCCATGTCTAAAAATGGTGTTGCTTCAACTTTTTAAAAATCAAGCCTTTTTGGTGCCAGGAGAAGAAAAGGCTTTACTCCACGGTCAGGAAAAATCCTGCCCAGGAACCAAAATGTTTTTTGAAGCCAAACTTTTTTTTTGAAACCGAATACAAAAACGGACACCAGGATGAATTTCAGGATGAAATTCCATGTCTAAAAATGGTGTTGCTTCAACTTTTTAAAAATCAAGCCTTTTTGGTGCCAGGAGAAGAAAAGGCTTTACTCCACGGTCAGGAAAAATCCTGCCCAGGAACCAAAATGTTTTTTGAAGCCAAATTTTTTTTTTGAAACCAAATACAAAAACGGACACCAGGATGAGTTTCCTGATGAAATTCCATGTCTAAAAATGGTGTTGCTTCAACTTTTTAAAAATCAAGCCTTTTTGGTGCCAGGAGAAGAAAAGGCTATACTCCACGGACAGGAAAAATCCTGCCCAGGAACCAAAATGTTTTTTGAAGCCAAATTTTTTTTTTGAAACCAAATGCAAAAACGGACACCAGGATGAGTTTCAGGATGAAATTCCATGTCTAAAAATGGTGTTGCTTCAACTTTTTAAAAATCAAGCCTTTTGGGTGCCAGGAGAAGAAAAGGCTTTACTCCACGGTCAGGAAAAATCCTGCCCAGGACCCAAAATGTTTTTTGAAGCCAAATTTTTTTTTTTAAACCAAATGCAAAAACGGACACCAGGATGAGTTTCAGGATGAAATTCCATGTCTAAAAATGGTGTTGCTTCAACTTTTTAAAAATCAAGCCTTTTTGGTGCCAGGAGAAGAAAAGGCTATACTCCACGGTCAGGAAAAATCCTGCCCAGGAACCAAAATGTTTTTTGAAGCCAAATTTTTTTTTTGAAACCAAATGCAAAAACGGACACCAGGATGAGTTTCAGGATGAAATTCCATGTCTAAAAATGGTGTTGCTTCAACTTTTTAAAAATCAAGCCTTTTTGGTGCCAGGAGAAGAAAAGGCTTTACTCCACGGTCAGGAAAAATCCTGCCCAGGAACCAAAATGTTTTTTGAAGCCAAATTTTTTTTTTGAAACCAAATGCAAAAACGGACACCAGGATGAGTTTCAGGATGAAATTCCATGTCTAAAAATGGTGTTGCTTCAACTTTTTAAAAATCAAGCCTTTTTGGTGCCAGGAGAAGAAAAGGCTATACTCCACGGTCAGGAAAAATCCTGCCCAGGAACCAAAATGTTTTTTGAAGCCAAATTTTTTTTTTGAAACCAAATGCAAAAACGGACACCAGGATGAGTTTCCTGATGAAATTCCATGTCTAAAAATGGTGTTGCTTCAACTTTTTAAAAATCAAGCCTTTTTGGTGCCAGGAGAAGAAAAGGCTATACTCCACGGTCAGGAAAAATCCTGCCCAGGAACCAAAATGTTTTTTGAAGCCAAACTTTTTTTTTGAAACCAAATACAAAAACGGACACCAGGATGAGTTTCAGGATGAAATTCCATGTCTAAAAATGGTGTTGCTTCAACTTTTTAAAAATCAAGCCTTTTTGGTGCCAGGAGAAGAAAAGGCTTTACTCCACGGTCAGGAAAAATCCTGCCCAGGAACCAAAATGTTTTTTGAAGCCAAATTTTTTTTTTGAAACCAAATGCAAAAACGGACACCAGGATGAGTTTCAGGATGAAATTCCATGTCTAAAAATGGTGTTGCTTCAACTTTTTAAAAATCAAGCCTTTTTGGTGCCAGGAGAAGAAAAGGCTATACTCCACGGTCAGGAAAAATCCTGCCCAGGAACCAAAATGTTTTTTGAAGCCAAATTTTTTTTTTGAAACCAAATGCAAAAACGGACACCAGGATGAGTTTCCTGATGAAATTCCATGTCTAAAAATGGTGTTGCTTCAACTTTTTAAAAATCAAGCCTTTTTGGTGCCAGGAGAAGAAAAGGCTATACTCCACGGTTAGGAAAAATCCTGCCCAGGAACCAAAATGTTTTTTGAAGCCAAACTTTTTTTTTGAAACCAAATACAAAAACGGACACCAGGATGAGTTTCAGGATGAAATTCCATGTCTAAAAATGGTGTTGCTTCAACTTTTTAAAAATCAAGCCTTTTTGGTGCCAGGAGAAGAAAAGGCTTTACTCCACGGTCAGGAAAAATCCTGCCCAGGAACCAAAATGTTTTTTGAAGCCAAATTTTTTTTTTGAAACCAAATACAAAAACGGACACCAGGATGAGTTTCCTGATGAAATTCCATGTCTAAAAATGGTGTTGCTTCAACTTTTTAAAAATCAAGTCTTTTTGGTGCCAGGAGAAGAAAAGGCTATACTCCACGGTCAGGAAAAATCCTGCCCAGGAACCAAAATGTTTTTTGAAGCCAAATTTTTTTTTTGAAACCAAATACAAAAACGGACACCAGGATGAGTTTCCTGATGAAATTCCATGTCTAAAAATGGTGTTGCTTCAACTTTTTAAAAATCAAGCCTTTTTGGTGCCAGGAGAAGAAAAGGCTATACTCCACGGTCAGGAAAAATCCTGCCCAGGAACCAAAATGTTTTTTGAAGCCAAATTTTTTTTTTGAAACCAAATGCAAAAACGGACACCAGGATGAGTTTCAGGATGAAATTCCATGTCTAAAAATGGTGTTGCTTCAACTTTTTAAAAATCAAGCCTTTTTGGTGCCAGGAGAAGAAAAGGCTTTACTCCACGGTCAGGAAAAATCCTGCCCAGGAACCAAAATGTTTTTTGAAGCCAAATTTTTTTTTTGAAACCAAATGCAAAAACGGACACCAGGATGAGTTTCAGGATGAAATTCCATGTCTAAAAATGGTGTTGCTTCAACTTTTTAAAAATCAAGCCTTTTTGGTGCCAGGAGAAGAAAAGGCTATACTCCACGGTCAGGAAAAATCCTGCCCAGGAACCAAAATGTTTTTTGAAGCCAAATTTTTTTTTTGAAACCAAATGCAAAAACGGACACCAGGATGAGTTTCAGGATGAAATTCCATGTCTAAAAATGGTGTTGCTTCAACTTTTTAAAAATCAAGCCTTTTTGGTGCCAGGAGAAGAAAAGGCTATACTCCACGGTCAGGAAAAATCCTGCCCAGGAACCAAAATGTTTTTTGAAGCCAAACTTTTTTTTTGAAACCAAATACAAAAACGGACACCAGGATGAGTTTCAGGATGAAATTCCATGTCTAAAAATGGTGTTGCTTCAACTTTTTAAAAATCAAGCCTTTTTGGTGCCAGGAGAAGAAAAGGCTTTACTCCACGGTCAGGAAAAATCCTGCCCAGGAACCAAAATGTTTTTTGAAGCCAAATTTTTTTTTTGAAACCAAATGCAAAAACGGACACCAGGATGAGTTTCAGGATGAAATTCCATGTCTAAAAATGGTGTTGCTTCAACTTTTTAAAAATCAAGCCTTTTTGGTGCCAGGAGAAGAAAAGGCTTTACTCCAGGGTCAGGAAAAATCCTGCCCAGGACCCAAAATGTTTTTTGAAGCCAAATTTTTTTTTTGAAACCAAATGCAAAAACGGACACCAGGATGAGTTTCAGGATGAAATTCCATGTCTAAAAATGGTTGCTTCAACTTTTTAAAAATCAAGCCTTTTTGGTGCCAGGAGAAGAAAAGGCTATACTCCACGGTCAGGAAAAATCCTGCCCAGGAACCAAAATGTTTTTTGAAGCCAAATTTTTTTTTTGAAACCAAATACAAAAACGGACACCAGGATGAGTTTCAGGATGAAATTCCATGTCTAAAAATGGTGTTGCTTCAACTTTTTAAAAATCAAGCCTTTTTGGTGCCAGGAGAAGAAAAGGCTTTACTCCACGGTCAGGAAAAATCCTGCCCAGGAACCAAAATGTTTTTTGAAGCCAAACTTTTTTTTTGAAACCAAATGCAAAAACGGACACCAGGATGAGTTTCAGGATGAAATTCCATGTCTAAAAATGGTGTTGCTTCAACTTTTTAAAAATCAAGCCTTTTTGGTGCCAGGAGAAGAAAAGGCTTTACTCCACGGTCAGGAAAAATCCTGCCCAGGAACCAAAATGTTTTTTGAAGCCAAATTTTTTTTTTGAAACCAAATACAAAAACGGACACCAGGATGAGTTTCCTGATGAAATTCCATGTCTAAAAATGGTGTTGCTTCAACTTTTTAAAAATCAAGTCTTTTTGGTGCCAGGAGAAGAAAAGGCTATACTCCACGGTCAGGAAAAATCCTGCCCAGGAACCAAAATGTTTTTTGAAGCCAAATTTTTTTTTTGAAACCAAATACAAAAACGGACACCAGGATGAGTTTCCTGATGAAATTCCATGTCTAAAAATGGTGTTGCTTCAACTTTTTAAAAATCAAGCCTTTTTGGTGCCAGGAGAAGAAAAGGCTTTACTCCACGGTCAGGAAAAATCCTGCCCAGGAACCAAAATGTTTTTTGAAGCCAAATTTTTTTTTTGAAACCAAATGCAAAAACGGACACCAGGATGAGTTTCAGGATGAAATTCCATGTCTAAAAATGGTGTTGCTTCAACTTTTTAAAAATCAAGCCTTTTTGGTGCCAGGAGAAGAAAAGGCTATACTCCACGGTCAGGAAAAATCCTGCCCAGGAACCAAAATGTTTTTTGAAGCCAAATTTTTTTTTTGAAACCAAATGCAAAAACGGACACCAGGATGAGTTTCAGGATGAAATTCCATGTCTAAAAATGGTGTTGCTTCAACTTTTTAAAAATCAAGCCTTTTTGGTGCCAGGAGAAGAAAAGGCTATACTCCACGGTCAGGAAAAATCCTGCCCAGGAACCAAAATGTTTTTTGAAGCCAAACTTTTTTTTTGAAACCAAATACAAAAACGGACACCAGGATGAGTTTCAGGATGAAATTCCATGTCTAAAAATGGTGTTGCTTCAACTTTTTAAAAATCAAGCCTTTTTGGTGCCAGGAGAAGAAAAGGCTTTACTCCAGGGTCAGGAAAAATCCTGCCCAGGACCCAAAATGTTTTTTGAAGCCAAATTTTTTTTTTGAAACCAAATGCAAAAACGGACACCAGGATGAGTTTCCTGATGAAATTCCATGTCTAAAAATGGTGTTGCTTCAACTTTTTAAAAATCAAGCCTTTTTGGTGCCAGGAGAAGAAAAGGCTATACTCCACGGTCAGGAAAAATCCTGCCCAGGAACCAAAATGTTTTTTGAAGCCAAATTTTTTTTTTGAAACCAAATGCAAAAACGGACACCAGGATGAGTTTCCTGATGAAATTCCATGTCTAAAAATGGTGTTGCTTCAACTTTTTAAAAATCAAGCCTTTTTGGTGCCAGGAGAAGAAAAGGCTTTACTCCACGGTCAGGAAAAATCCTGCCCAGGAACCAAAATGTTTTTTGAAGCCAAATTTTTTTTTTGAAACCAAATGCAAAAACGGACACCAGGATGAGTTTCAGGATGAAATTCCATGTCTAAAAATGGTGTTGCTTCAACTTTTTAAAAATCAAGCCTTTTTGGTGCCAGGAGAAGAAAAGGCTATACTCCACGGTCAGGAAAAATCCTGCCCAGGAACCAAAATGTTTTTTGAAGCCAAATTTTTTTTTTGAAACCAAATGCAAAAACGGACACCAGGATGAGTTTCAGGATGAAATTCCATGTCTAAAAATGGTGTTGCTTCAACTTTTTAAAAATCAAGCCTTTTTGGTGCCAGGAGAAGAAAAGGCTATACTCCACGGTCAGGAAAAATCCTGCCCAGGAACCAAAATGTTTTTTGAAGCCAAACTTTTTTTTTGAAACCAAATACAAAAACGGACACCAGGATGAGTTTCAGGATGAAATTCCATGTCTAAAAATGGTGTTGCTTCAACTTTTTAAAAATCAAGCCTTTTTGGTGCCAGGAGAAGAAAAGGCTTTACTGCACGGTCAGGAAAAATCCTGCCCAGGAACCAAAATGTTTTTTGAAGCCAAATTTTTTTTTTGAAACCAAATGCAAAAACGGACACCAGGATGAGTTTCAGGATGAAATTCCATGTCTAAAAATGGTGTTGCTTCAACTTTTTAAAAATCAAGCCTTTTTGGTGCCAGGAGAAGAAAAGGCTTTACTCCAGGGTCAGGAAAAATCCTGCCCAGGACCCAAAATGTTTTTTGAAGCCAAATTTTTTTTTTGAAACCAAATGCAAAAACGGACACCAGGATGAGTTTCAGGATGAAATTCCATGTCTAAAAATGGTTGCTTCAACTTTTTAAAAATCAAGCCTTTTTGGTGCCAGGAGAAGAAAAGGCTATACTCCACGGTCAGGAAAAATCCTGCCCAGGAACCAAAATGTTTTTTGAAGCCAAATTTTTTTTTTGAAACCAAATACAAAAACGGACACCAGGATGAGTTTCAGGATGAAATTCCATGTCTAAAAATGGTGTTGCTTCAACTTTTTAAAAATCAAGCCTTTTTGGTGCCAGGAGAAGAAAAGGCTTTACTCCACGGTCAGGAAAAATCCTGCCCAGGAACCAAAATGTTTTTTGAAGCCAAACTTTTTTTTTGAAACCAAATGCAAAAACGGACACCAGGATGAGTTTCAGGATGAAATTCCATGTCTAAAAATGGTGTTGCTTCAACTTTTTAAAAATCAAGCCTTTTTGGTGCCAGGAGAAGAAAAGGCTTTACTCCACGGTCAGGAAAAATCCTGCCCAGGAACCAAAATGTTTTTTGAAGCCAAATTTTTTTTTTGAAACCAAATACAAAAACGGACACCAGGATGAGTTTCCTGATGAAATTCCATGTCTAAAAATGGTGTTGCTTCAACTTTTTAAAAATCAAGTCTTTTTGGTGCCAGGAGAAGAAAAGGCTATACTCCACGGTCAGGAAAAATCCTGCCCAGGAACCAAAATGTTTTTTGAAGCCAAATTTTTTTTTTGAAACCAAATACAAAAACGGACACCAGGATGAGTTTCCTGATGAAATTCCATGTCTAAAAATGGTGTTGCTTCAACTTTTTAAAAATCAAGCCTTTTTGGTGCCAGGAGAAGAAAAGGCTTTACTCCACGGTCAGGAAAAATCCTGCCCAGGAACCAAAATGTTTTTTGAAGCCAAATTTTTTTTTTGAAACCAAATGCAAAAACGGACACCAGGATGAGTTTCAGGATGAAATTCCATGTCTAAAAATGGTGTTGCTTCAACTTTTTAAAAATCAAGCCTTTTTGGTGCCAGGAGAAGAAAAGGCTATACTCCACGGTCAGGAAAAATCCTGCCCAGGAACCAAAATGTTTTTTGAAGCCAAATTTTTTTTTTGAAACCAAATGCAAAAACGGACACCAGGATGAGTTTCAGGATGAAATTCCATGTCTAAAAATGGTGTTGCTTCAACTTTTTAAAAATCAAGCCTTTTTGGTGCCAGGAGAAGAAAAGGCTATACTCCACGGTCAGGAAAAATCCTGCCCAGGAACCAAAATGTTTTTTGAAGCCAAACTTTTTTTTTGAAACCAAATACAAAAACGGACACCAGGATGAGTTTCAGGATGAAATTCCATGTCTAAAAATGGTGTTGCTTCAACTTTTTAAAAATCAAGCCTTTTTGGTGCCAGGAGAAGAAAAGGCTTTACTCCACGGTCAGGAAAAATCCTGCCCAGGAACCAAAATGTTTTTTGAAGCCAAACTTTTTTTTTGAAACCAAATGCAAAAACGGACACCAGGATGAGTTTCAGGATGAAATTCCATGTCTAAAAATGGTGTTGCTTCAACTTTTTAAAAATCAAGCCTTTTTGGTGCCAGGAGAAGAAAAGGCTTTACTCCACGGTCAGGAAAAATCCTGCCCAGGAACCAAAATGTTTTTTGAAGCCAAATTTTTTTTTTGAAACCAAATACAAAAACGGACACCAGGATGAGTTTCCTGATGAAATTCCATGTCTAAAAATGGTGTTGCTTCAACTTTTTAAAAATCAAGTCTTTTTGGTGCCAGGAGAAGAAAAGGCTATACTCCACGGTCAGGAAAAATCCTGCCCAGGAACCAAAATGTTTTTTGAAGCCAAATTTTTTTTTTTAAACCAAATACAAAAACGGACACCAGGATGAGTTTCCTGATGAAATTCCATGTCTAAAAATGGTGTTGCTTCAACTTTTTAAAAATCAAGCCTTTTTGGTGCCAGGAGAAGAAAAGGCTTTACTCCACGGTCAGGAAAAATCCTGCCCAGGAACCAAAATGTTTTTTGAAGCCAAATTTTTTTTTTTGAAACCAAATGCAAAAACGGACACCAGGATGAGTTTCAGGATGAAATTCCATGTCTAAAAATGGTGTTGCTTCAACTTTTTAAAAATCAAGCCTTTTTGGTGCCAGGAGAAGAAAAGGCTATACTCCACGGTCAGGAAAAATCCTGCCCAGGAACCAAAATGTTTTTTGAAGCCAAATTTTTTTTTTGAAACCAAATGCAAAAACGGACACCAGGATGAGTTTCAGGATGAAATTCCATGTCTAAAAATGGTGTTGCTTCAACTTTTTAAAAATCAAGCCTTTTTGGTGCCAGGAGAAGAAAAGGCTATACTCCACGGTCAGGAAAAATCCTGCCCAGGAACCAAAATGTTTTTTGAAGCCAAACTTTTTTTTTGAAACCAAATACAAAAACGGACACCAGGATGAGTTTCAGGATGAAATTCCATGTCTAAAAATGGTGTTGCTTCAACTTTTTAAAAATCAAGCCTTTTTGGTGCCAGGAGAAGAAAAGGCTTTACTCCACGGTCAGGAAAAATCCTGCCCAGGAACCAAAATGTTTTTTGAAGCCAAATTTTTTTTTTGAAACCAAATGCAAAAACGGACACCAGGATGAGTTTCAGGATGAAATTCCATGTCTAAAAATGGTGTTGCTTCAACTTTTTAAAAATCAAGCCTTTTTGGTGCCAGGAGAAGAAAAGGCTTTACTCCAGGGTCAGGAAAAATCCTGCCCAGGACCCAAAATGTTTTTTGAAGCCAAATTTTTTTTTTGAAACCAAATGCAAAAATGGACACCAGGATGAGTTTCAGGATGAAATTCCATGTCTAAAAATGGTTGCTTCAACTTTTTAAAAATCAAGCCTTTTTGGTGCCAGGAGAAGAAAAGGCTATACTCCACGGTCAGGAAAAATCCTGCCCAGGAACCAAAATGTTTTTTGAAGCCAAATTTTTTTTTTGAAACCAAATACAAAAACGGACACCAGGATGAGTTTCAGGATGAAATTCCATGTCTAAAAATGGTGTTGCTTCAACTTTTTAAAAATCAAGCCTTTTTGGTGCCAGGAGAAGAAAAGGCTTTACTCCACGGTCAGGAAAAATCCTGCCCAGGAACCAAAATGTTTTTTGAAGCCAAATTTTTTTTTTGAAACCAAATGCAAAAACGGACACCAGGATGAGTTTCAGGATGAAATTCCATGTCTAAAAATGGTGTTGCTTCAACTTTTTAAAAATCAAGCCTTTTTGGTGCCAGGAGAAGAAAAGGCTATACTCCACGGTCAGGAAAAATCCTGCCCAGGAACCAAAATGTTTTTTGAAGCCAAATTTTTTTTTTGAAACCAAATACAAAAACGGACACCAGGATGAGTTTCAGGATGAAATTCCATGTCTAAAAATGGTGTTGCTTCAACTTTTTAAAAATCAAGCCTTTTTGGTGCCAGGAGAAGAAAAGGCTTTACTCCACGGTCAGGAAAAATCCTGCCCAGGAACCAAAATGTTTTTTGAAGCCAAATTTTTTTTTTGAAACCAAATACAAAAACGGACACCAGGATGAGTTTCAGGATGAAATTCCATGTCTAAAAATGGTGTTGCTTCAACTTTTTAAAAATCAAGCCTTTTTGGTGCCAGGAGAAGAAAAGGCTTTACTCCACGGTCAGGAAAAATCCTGCCCAGGAACCAAAATGTTTTTTGAAGCCAAATTTTTTTATTGAAACCAAATGCAAAAACGGACACCAGGATGAGTTTCAGGATGAAATTCCATGTCTAAAAATGGTGTTGCTTCAACTTTTTAAAAATCAAGCCTTTTTGGTGCCAGGAGAAGAAAAGGCTTTACTCCACGGTCAGGAAAAATCCTGCCCAGGAACCAAAATGTTTTTTGAAGCCAAATTTTTTTTTTGAAACCAAATGCAAAAACGGACACCAGGATGAGTTTCAGGATGAAATTCCATGTCTAAAAATGGTGTTGCTTCAACTTTTTAAAAATCAAGCCTTTTTGGTGCCAGGAGAAGAAAAGGCTATACTCCACGGTCAGGAAAAATCCTGCCCAGGAACCAAAATGTTTTTTGAAGCCAAATTTTTTTTTTGAAACCAAATACAAAAACGGACACCAGGATGAGTTTCAGGATGAAATTCCATGTCTAAAAATGGTGTTGCTTCAACTTTTTAAAAATCAAGCCTTTTTGGTGCCAGGAGAAGAAAAGGCTTTACTCCACGGTCAGGAAATATCCTGCCCAGGAACCAAAATGTTTTTTGAAGCCAAATTTTTTTTTTGAAACCAAATACAAAAACGGACACCAGGATGAGTTTCAGGATGAAATTCCATGTCTAAAAATGGTGTTGCTTCAACTTTTTAAAAATCAAGCCTTTTTGGTGCCAGGAGAAGAAAAGGCTTTACTCCACGGTCAGGAAAAATCCTGCCCAGGAACCAAAATGTTTTTTGAAGCCAAATTTTTTTATTGAAACCAAATGCAAAAACGGACACCAGGATGAGTTTCAGGATGAAATTCCATGTCTAAAAATGGTGTTGCTTCAACTTTTTAAAAATCAAGCCTTTTTGGTGCCAGGAGAAGAAAAGGCTTTACTCCAGGGTCAGGAAAAATCCTGCCCAGGACCCAAAATGTTTTTTGAAGCCAAATTTTTTTTTTGAAACCAAATGCAAAAACGGACACCAGGATGAGTTTCAGGATGAAATTCCATGTCTAAAAATGGTGTTGCTTCAACTTTTTAAAAATCAAGCCTTTTTGGTTCCAGGAGAAGAAAAGGCTATACTCCACGGTCAGGAAATATCCTGCCCAGGAACCAAAATGTTTTTTGAAGCCAAATTTTTTTTTTGAAACCAAATGCAAAAACGGACACCAGGATGAGTTTCAGGATGAAATTCCATGTCTAAAAATGGTGTTGCTTCAACTTTTTAAAAATCAAGCCTTTTTGGTGCCAGGAGAAGAAAAGGCTATACTCCACGGTCAGGAAAAATCCTGCCCAGGAACCAAAATGTTTTTTGAAGCCAAATTTTTTTTTTGAAACTAAATGCAAAAACGGACACCAGGATGAGTTTCAGGATGAAATTCCATGTCTAAAAATGGTGTTGCTTCAACTTTTTAAAAATCAAGCCTTTTTGGTGCCAGGAGAAGAAAAGGCTATACTCCACGGTCAGGAAAAATCCTGCCCAGGAACCAAAATGTTTTTTGAAGCCAAATTTTTTTTTTGAAACCAAATACAAAAACGGACACCAGGATGAGTTTCAGGATGAAATTCCATGTCTAAAAATGGTGTTGCTTCAACTTTTTAAAAATCAAGCCTTTTTGGTGCCAGGAGAAGAAAAGGCTTTACTCCACGGTCAGGAAAAATCCTGCCCAGGAACCAAAATGTTTTTTGAAGCCAAATTTTTTTTTTGAAACCAAATACAAAAACGGACACCAGGATGAGTTTCCTGATGAAATTCCATGTCTAAAAATGGTGTTGCTTCAACTTTTTAAAAATCAAGCCTTTTTGGTGCCAGGAGAAGAAAAGGCTATACTACACGGTCAGGAAAAATCCTGCCCAGGAACCAAAATGTTTTTTGAAGCCAAATTTTTTTTTTGAAACCAAATGCAAAAACGGACACCAGGATGAGTTTCAGGATGAAATTCCATGTCTAAAAATGGTGTTGCTTCAACTTTTTAAAAATCAAGCCTTTTTGGTGCCAGGAGAAGAAAAGGCTTTACTCCACGGTCAGGAAAAATCCTGCCCAGGAACCAAAATGTTTTTTGAAGCCAAATTTTTTTTTTGAAACCAAATGCAAAAACGGACACCAGGATGAGTTTCAGGATGAAATTCCATGTCTAAAAATGGTGTTGCTTCAACTTTTTAAAAATCAAGCCTTTTTGGTGCCAGGAGAAGAAAAGGCTATACTCCACGGACAGGAAAAATCCTGCCCAGGAACCAAAATGTTTTTTGAAGCCAAATTTCTTTTTTGAAACCAAATACAAAAACGGACACCAGGATGAGTTTCAGGATGAAATTCCATGTCTAAAAATGGTGTTGCTTCAACTTTTTAAAAATCAAGCCTTTTTGGTGCCAGGAGAAGAAAAGGCTATACTCCACGGACAGGAAAAATCCTGCCCAGGAACCAAAATGTTTTTTGAAGCCAAATTTTTTTTTTTGAAACCAAATGCAAAAACGGACACCAGGATGAGTTTCAGGATGAAATTCCATGTCTAAAAATGGTGTTGCTTCAACTTTTTAAAAATCAAGCCTTTTTGGTGCCAGGAGAAGAAAAGGCTTTACTCCACGGTCAGGAAAAATCCTGCCCAGGAACCAAAATGTTTTTTGAAGCCAAATTTTTTTTTTGAAACCAAATGCAAAAACGGACACCAGGATGAGTTTCAGGATGAAATTCCATGTCTAAAAATGGTGTTGCTTCAACTTTTTAAAAATCAAGCCTTTTTGGTGCCAGGAGAAGAAAAGGCTTTACTCCACGGTCAGGAAAAATCCTGCCCAGGAACCAAAATGTTTTTTGAAGCCAAACTTTTTTTTTGAAACCAAATACAAAAACGGACACCAGGATGAATTTCAGGATGAAATTCCATGTCTAAAAATGGTGTTGCTTCAACTTTTTAAAAATCAAGCCTTTTTGGTGCCAGGAGAAGAAAAGGCTTTACTCCACGGTCAGGAAAAATCCTGCCCAGGAACCAAAATGTTTTTTGAAGCCAAATTTTTTTTTTGAAACCAAATACAAAAACGGACACCAGGATGAGTTTCCTGATGAAATTCCATGTCTAAAAATGGTGTTGCTTCAACTTTTTAAAAATCAAGCCTTTTTGGTGCCAGGAGAAGAAAAGGCTATACTCCACGGACAGGAAAAATCCTGCCCAGGAACCAAAATGTTTTTTGAAGCCAAATTTTTTTTTTGAAACCAAATGCAAAAACGGACACCAGGATGAGTTTCAGGATGAAATTCCATGTCTAAAAATGGTGTTGCTTCAACTTTTTAAAAATCAAGCCTTTTTGGTGCAAGGAGAAGAAAAGGCTATACTCCACGGACAGGAAAAATCCTGCCCAGGAACCAAAATGTTTTTTGAAGCCAAATTTCTTTTTTGAAACCAAATACAAAAACGGACACCAGGATGAGTTTCAGGATGAAATTCCATGTCTAAAAATGGTGTTGCTTCAACTTTTTAAAAATCAAGCCTTTTTGGTGCCAGGAGAAGAAAAGGCTATACTCCACGGTCAGGAAAAATCCTGCCCAGGAACCAAAATGTTTTTTGAAGCCAAATTTTTTTTTTTGAAACCAAATGCAAAAACGGACACCAGGATGAGTTTCAGGATGAAATTCCATGTCTAAAAATGGTGTTGCTTCAACTTTTTAAAAATCAAGCCTTTTTGGTGCCAGGAGAAGAAAAGGCTTTACTCCACGGTCAGGAAAAATCCTGCCCAGGAACCAAAATGTTTTTTGAAGCCAATTTTTTTTTTTGAAACCAAATGCAAAAACGGACACCAGGATGAGTTTCAGGATGAAATTCCATGTCTAAAAATGGTGTTGCTTCAACTTTTTAAAAATCAAGCCTTTTTGGTGCCAGGAGAAGAAAAGGCTTTACTCCACGGTCAGGAAAAATCCTGCCCAGGAACCAAAATGTTTTTTGAAGCCAAACTTTTTTTTTGAAACCAAATACAAAAACGGACACCAGGATGAATTTCAGGATGAAATTCCATGTCTAAAAATGGTGTTGCTTCAACTTTTTAAAAATCAAGCCTTTTTGGTGCCAGGAGAAGAAAAGGCTTTACTCCACGGTCAGGAAAAATCCTGGCCAGGAACCAAAATGTTTTTTGAAGCCAAATTTTTTTTTTGAAACCAAATACAAAAACGGACACCAGGATGAGTTTCCTGATGAAATTCCATGTCTAAAAATGGTGTTGCTTCAACTTTTTAAAAATCAAGCCTTTTTGGTGCCAGGAGAAGAAAAGGCTATACTCCACGGACAGGAAAAATCCTGCCCAGGAACCAAAATGTTTTTTGAAGCCAAATTTTTTTTTTGAAACCAAATGCAAAAACGGACACCAGGATGAGTTTCAGGATGAAATTCCATGTCTAAAAATGGTGTTGCTTCAACTTTTTAAAAATCAAGCCTTTTCGGTGCCAGGAGAAGAAAAGGCTTTACTCCACGGTCAGGAAAAATCCTGCCCAGGAACCAAAATGTTTTTTGAAGCCAAATTTTTTTTTTGAAACCAAATGCAAAAACGGACACCAGGATGAGTTTCAGGATGAAATTCCATGTCTAAAAATGGTGTTGCTTCAACTTTTTAAAAATCAAGCCTTTTTGGTGCCAGGAGAAGAAAAGGCTATACTCCACGGTCAGGAAAAATCCTGCCCAGGAACCAAAATGTTTTTTGAAGCCAAATTTTTTTTTTGAAACGAAATACAAAAACGGACACCAGGATGAGTTTCCTGATGAAATTCCATGTCTAAAAATGGTGTTGCTTCAACTTTTTAAAAATCAAGCCTTTTTGGTGCCAGGAGAAGAAAAGGCTATACTCCACGGTCAGGAAAAATCCTGCCCAGGAACCAAAATGTTTTTTGAAGCCAAATTTTTTTTTTGAAACCAAATACAAAAACGGACACCAGGATGAGTTTCCTGATGAAATTCCATGTCTAAAAATGGTGTTGCTTCAACTTTTTAAAAATCAAGCCTTTTTGGTGCCAGGAGAAGAAAAGGCTATACTCAACGGTCAGGAAAAATCCTGCCCAGGAACCAAAATGTTTTTTGAAGCCAAATTTTTTTTTTGAAACCAAATGCAAAAACGGACACCAGGATGAGTTTCAGGATGAAATTCCATGTCTAAAAATGGTGTTGCTTCAACTTTTTAAAAATCAAGCCTTTTTGGTGCCAGGAGAAGAAAAGGCTTTACTCCACGGTCAGGAAAAATCCTGCCCAGGAACCAAAATGTTTTTTGAAGCCAAATTTTTTTTTTGAAACCAAATGCAAAAACGGACACCAGGATGAGTTTCAGGATGAAATTCCATGTCTAAAAATGGTGTTGCTTCAACTTTTTAAAAATCAAGCCTTTTTGGTGCCAGGAGAAGAAAAGGCTATACTCCACGGTCAGGAAAAATCCTGCCCAGGAACCAAAATGTTTTTTGAAGCCAAACTTTTTTTTTGAAACCAAATACAAAAACGGACACCAGGATGAGTTTCAGGATGAAATTCCATGTCTAAAAATGGTGTTGCTTCAACTTTTTAAAAATCAAGCCTTTTTGGTGCCAGGAGAAGAAAAGGCTTTACTCCACGTTCAGGAAAAATCCTGCCCAGGAACCAAAATGTTTTTTGAAGCCAAATTTTTTTTTTGAAACCAAATGCAAAAACGGACACCAGGATGAGTTTCAGGATGAAATTCCATGTCTAAAAATGGTGTTGCTTCAACTTTTTAAAAATCAAGCCTTTTTGGTGCCAGGAGAAGAAAAGGCTTTACTCCAGGGTCAGGAAAAATCCTGCCCAGGACCCAAAATGTTTTTTGAAGCCAAATTTTTTTTTTGAAACCAAATGCAAAAACGGACACCAGGATGAGTTTCAGGATGAAATTCCATGTCTAAAAATGGTTGCTTCAACTTTTTAAAAATCAAGCCTTTTTGGTGCCAGGAGAAGAAAAGGCTATACTCCACGGTCAGGAAAAATCCTGCCCAGGAACCAAAATGTTTTTTGAAGCCAAATTTTTTTTTGAAACCAAATACAAAAACGGACACCAGGATGAGTTTCAGGATGAAATTCCATGTCTAAAAATGGTGTTGCTTCAACTTTTTAAAAATCAAGCCTTTTTGGTGCCAGGAGAAGAAAAGGCTTTACTCCACGGTCAGGAAAAATCCTGCCCAGGAACCAAAATGTTTTTTGAAGCCAAATTTTTTTTTTGAAACCAAATGCAAAAACGGACACCAGGATGAGTTTCAGGATGAAATTCCATGTCTAAAAATGGTGTTGCTTTAACTTTTTAAAAATCAAGCCTTTTTGGTGCCAGGAGAAGAAAAGGCTATACTCCACGGTCAGGAAAAATCCTGCCCAGGAACCAAAATGTTTTTTGAAGCCAAATTTTTTTTTTGAAACCAAATACAAAAACGGACACCAGGATGAGTTTCAGGATGAAATTCCATGTCTAAAAATGGTGTTGCTTCAACTTTTTAAAAATCAAGCCTTTTTGGTGCCAGGAGAAGAAAAGGCTTTACTCCACGGTCAGGAAAAATCCTGCCCAGGAACCAAAATGTTTTTTGAAGCCAAATTTTTTTTTTGAAACCAAATGCAAAAACGGACACCAGGATGAGTTTCAGGATGAAATTCCATGTCTAAAAATGGTGTTGCTTCAACTTTTTAAAAATCAAGCCTTTTTGGTGCCAGGAGAAGAAAAGGCTATACTCCACGGTCAGGAAAAATCCTGCCCAGGAACCAAAATGTTTTTTGAAGCCAAATTTTTTTTTTGAAACCAAATACAAAAACGGACACCAGGATGAGTTTCAGGATGAAATTCCATGTCTAAAAATGGTGTTGCTTCAACTTTTTAAAAATCAAGCCTTTTTGGTGCCAGGAGAAGAAAAGGCTTTACTCCACGGTCAGGAAAAATCCTGCCCAGGAACCAAAATGTTTTTTGAAGCCAAATTTTTTTTTTGAAACCAAATACAAAAACGGACACCAGGATGAGTTTCAGGATGAAATTCCATGTCTAAAAATGGTGTTGCTTCAACTTTTTAAAAATCAAGCCTTTTTGGTGCCAGGAGAAGAAAAGGCTTTACTCCACGGTCAGGAAAAATCCTGCCCAGGAACCAAAATGTTTTTTGAAGCCAAATTTTTTTATTGAAACCAAATGCAAAAACGGACACCAGGATGAGTTTCAGGATGAAATTCCATGTCTAAAAATGGTGTTGCTTCAACTTTTTAAAAATCAAGCCTTTTTGGTGCCAGGAGAAGAAAAGGCTATACTCCACGGTCAGGAAATATCCTGCCCAGGAACCAAAATGTTTTTTGAAGCCAAATTTTTTTTTTGAAACCAAATGCAAAAACGGACACCAGGATGAGTTTCAGGATGAAATTCCATGTCTAAAAATGGTGTTGCTTCAACTTTTTAAAAATCAAGCCTTTTTGGTGCCAGGAGAAGAAAAGGCTATACTCCACGGTCAGGAAAAATCCTGCCCAGGAACCAAAATGTTTTTTGAAGCCAAATTTTTTTTTTGAAACCAAATACAAAAACGGACACCAGGATGAGTTTCAGGATGAAATTCCATGTCTAAAAATGGTGTTGCTTCAACTTTTTAAAAATCAAGCCTTTTTGGTGCCAGGAGAAGAAAAGGCTTTACTCCACGGTCAGGAAAAATCCTGCCCAGGAACCAAAATGTTTTTTTAAAGCCAAATTTTTTTTTTGAAACCAAATACAAAAACGGACACCAGGATGAGTTTCCTGATGAAATTCCATGTCTAAAAATGGTGTTGCTTCAACTTTTTAAAAATCAAGCCTTTTTGGTGCCAGGAGAAGAAAAGGCTATACTCCACGGTCAGGAAAAATCCTGCCCAGGAACCAAAATGTTTTTTGAAGCCAAATTTTTTTTTTGAAACCAAATGCAAAAACGGACACCAGGATGAGTTTCAGGATGAAATTCCATGTCTAAAAATGGTGTTGCTTCAACTTTTTAAAAATCAAGCCTTTTTGGTGCCAGGAGAAGAAAAGGCTTTACTCCACGGTCAGGAAAAATCCTGCCCAGGAACCAAAATGTTTTTTGAAGCCAAATTTTTTTTTTGAAACCAAATGCAAAAACGGACACCAGGATGAGTTTCAGGATGAAATTCCATGTCTAAAAATGGTGTTGCTTCAACTTTTTAAAAATCAAGCCTTTTTGGTGCCAGGAGAAGAAAAGGCTATACTCCACGGACAGGAAAAATCCTGCCCAGGAACCAAAATGTTTTTTGAAGCCAAATTTCTTTTTTGAAACCAAATACAAAAACGGACACCAGGATGAGTTTCAGGATGAAATTCCATGTCTAAAAATGGTGTTGCTTCAACTTTTTAAAAATCAAGCCTTTTTGGTGCCAGGAGAAGAAAAGGCTTTACTCCACGGTCAGGAAAAATCCTGCCCAGGAACCAAAATGTTTTTTGAAGCCAAATTTTTTTTTTGAAACCAAATGCAAAAACGGACACCAGGATGAGTTTCAGGATGAAATTCCATGTCTAAAAATGGTGTTGCTTCAACTTTTTAAAAATCAAGCCTTTTTGGTGCCAGGAGAAGAAAAGGCTTTACTCCACGGTCAGGAAAAATCCTGCCCAGGAACCAAAATGTTTTTTGAAGCCAAATTTTTTTTTTGAAACCAAATGCAAAAACGGACACCAGGATGAGTTTCAGGATGAAATTCCATGTCTAAAAATGGTGTTGCTTCAACTTTTTAAAAATCAAGCCTTTTTGGTGCCAGGAGAAGAAAAGGCTTTACTCCACGGTCAGGAAAAATCCTGCCCAGGAACCAAAATGTTTTTTGAAGCCAAACTTTTTTTTTGAAACCAAATACAAAAACGGACACCAGGATGAATTTCAGGATGAAATTCCATGTCTAAAAATGGTGTTGCTTCAACTTTTTAAAAATCAAGCCTTTTTGGTGCCAGGAGAAGAAAAGGCTTTACTCCACGGTCAGGAAAAATCCTGCCCAGGAACCAAAATGTTTTTTGAAGCCAAATTTTTTTTTTGAAACCAAATACAAAAACGGACACCAGGATGAGTTTCCTGATGAAATTCCATGTCTAAAAATGGTGTTGCTTCAACTTTTTAAAAATCAAGCCTTTTTGGTGCCAGGAGAAGAAAAGGCTATACTCCACGGACAGGAAAAATCCTGCCCAGGAACCAAAATGTTTTTTGAAGCCAAATTTTTTTTTTGAAACCAAATGCAAAAACGGACACCAGGATGAGTTTCAGGATGAAATTCCATGTCTAAAAATGGTGTTGCTTCAACTTTTTAAAAATCAAGCCTTTTTGGTGCCAGGAGAAGAAAAGGCTTTACTCCACGGTCAGGAAAAATCCTGCCCAGGAACCAAAATGTTTTTTGAAGCCAAATTTTTTTTTTGAAACCAAATGCAAAAACGGACACCAGGATGAGTTTCAGGATGAAATTCCATGTCTAAAAATGGTGTTGCTTCAACTTTTTAAAAATCAAGCCTTTTTGGTGCCAGGAGAAGAAAAGGCTATACTCCACGGTCAGGAAAAATCCTGCCCAGGAACCAAAATGTTTTTTGAAGCCAAATTTTTTTTTTGAAACCAAATGCAAAAACAGACACCAGGATGAGTTTCAGGATGAAATTCCATGTCTAAAAATGGTGTTGCTTCAACTTTTTAAAAATCAAGCCTTTTTGGTGCCAGGAGAAGAAAAGGCTTTACTCCACGGTCAGGAAAAATCCTGCCCAGGAACCAAAATGTTTTTTGAAGCCAAACTTTTTTTTTGAAACCAAATACAAAAACGGACACCAGGATGAATTTCAGGATGAAATTCCATGTCTAAAAATGGTGTTGCTTCAACTTTTTAAAAATCAAGCCTTTTTGGTGCCAGGAGAAGAAAAGGCTTTACAATCCACGGTCAGGAAAAATCCTGCCCAGGAACCAAAATGTTTTTTGAAGCCAAATTTTTTTTTTGAAACCAAATACAAAAACGGACACCAGGATGAGTTTCCTGATGAAATTCCATGTCTAAAAATGGTGTTGCTTCAACTTTTTAAAAATCAAGCCTTTTTGGTGCCAGGAGAAGAAAAGGCTATACTCCACGGACAGGAAAAATCCTGCCCAGGAACCAAAATGTTTTTTGAAGCCAAATTTTTTTTTTGAAACCAAATGCAAAAACGGACACCAGGATGAGTTTCAGGATGAAATTCCATGTCTAAAAATGGTGTCGCTTCAACTTTTTAAAAATCAAGCCTTTTTGGTGCCAGGAGAAGAAAAGGCTTTACTCCACGGTCAGGAAAAATCCTGCCCAGGAACCAAAATGTTTTTTGAAGCCAAATTTTTTTTTTGAAACCAAATGCAAAAACGGACACCAGGATGAGTTTCCTGATTAAATTCCATGTCTAAAAATGGTGTTGCTTCAACTTTTTAAAAATCAAGCCTTTTTGGTGCCAGGAGAAGAAAAGGCTATACTCCACGGTCAGGAAAAATCCTGCCCAGGAACCAAAATGTTTTTTGAAGCCAAATTTTTTTTTTGAAACCGAAAGCAAAAACGGACACCAGGATGAGTTTCAGGATGAAATTCCATGTCTAAAAATGGTGTTGCTTCAACTTTTTAAAAATCAAGCCTTTTTGGTGCCAGGAGAAGAAAAGGCTATACTCCACGGTCAGGAAAAATCCTGCCCAGGAACCAAAATGTTTTTTGAAGCCAAACTTTTTTTTTGAAACCAAATACAAAAACGGACACCAGGATGAGTTTCAGGATGAAATTCCATGTCTAAAAATGGTGTTGCTTCAACTTTTTAAAAATCAAGCCTTTTTGGTGCCAGGAGAAGAAAAGGCTTTACTCCACGGTCAGGAAAAATCCTGCCCAGGAACCAAAATGTTTTTTGAAGCCAAATTTTTTTTTTGAAACCAAATACAAAAACGGACACCAGGATGAGTTTCCTGATGAAATTCCATGTCTAAAAATGGTGTTGCTTCAACTTTTTAAAAATCAAGCCTTTTTGGTGCCAGGAGAAGAAAAGGCTATACTCCACGGTCAGGAAAAATCCTGCCCAGGAACCAAAATGTTTTTTGAAGCCAAATTTTTTTTTTGAAACCAAATACAAAAACGGACACCAGGATGAGTTTCCTGATGAAATTCCATGTCTAAAAATGGTGTTGCTTCAACTTTTTAAAAATCAAGCCTTTTTGGTGCCAGGAGAAGAAAAGGCTATACTCCACGGTCAGGAAAAATCCTGCCCAGGAACCAAAATGTTTTTTGAAGCCAAATTTTTTTTTTGAAACCAAATGCAAAAACGGACACCAGGATGAGTTTCAGGATGAAATTCCATGTCTAAAAATGGTGTTGCTTCAACTTTTTAAAAATCAAGCCTTTTTGGTGCCAGGAGAAGAAAAGGCTTTACTCCACGGTCAGGAAAAATCCTGCCCAGGAACCAAAATGTTTTTTGAAGCCAAATTTTTTTTTTGAAACCAAATGCAAAAACGGACACCAGGATGAGTTTCAGGATGAAATTCCATGTCTAAAAATGGTGTTGCTTCAACTTTTTAAAAATCAAGCCTTTTTGGTGCCAGGAGAAGAAAAGGCTATACTCCACGGTCAGGAAAAATCCTGCCCAGGAACCAAAATGTTTTTTGAAGCCAAATTTTTTTTTTGAAACCAAATGCAAAAACGGACACCAGGATGAGTTTCCTGATGAAATTCCATGTCTAAAAATGGTGTTGCTTCAACTTTTTAAAAATCAAGCCTTTTTGGTGCCAGGAGAAGAAAAGGCTATACTCCACGGTCAGGAAAAATCCTGCCCAGGAACCAAAATGTTTTTTGAAGCCAAATTTTTTTTTTGAAACCAAATACAAAAACGGACACCAGGATGAGTTTCCTGATGAAATTCCATGTCTAAAAATGGTGTTGCTTCAACTTTTTAAAAATCAAGCCTTTTTGGTGCCAGGAGAAGAAAAGGCTATACTCCACGGTCAGGAAAAATCCTGCCCAGGAACCAAAATGTTTTTTGAAGCCAAATTTTTTTTTTGAAACCAAATGCAAAAACGGACACCAGCATGAGTTTCAGGATGAAATTCCATGTCTAAAAATGGTGTTGCTTCAACTTTTTAAAAATCAAGCCTTTTTGGTGCCAGGAGAAGAAAAGGCTATACTCCACGGTCAGGAAAAATCCTGCCCAGGAACCAAAATGTTTTTTGAAGCCAAATTTTTTTTTTGAAACCAAATGCAAAAACGGACACCAGGATGAGTTTCAGGATGAAATTCCATGTCTAAAAATGGTGTTGCTTCAACTTTTTAAAAATCAAGCCTTTTTGGTGCCAGGAGAAGAAAAGGCTATACTCCACGGTCAGGAAAAATCCTGCCCAGGAACCAAAATGTTTTTTGAAGCCAAATTTTTTTTTTGAAACCAAATGCAAAAACGGACACCAGGATGAGTTTCCTGATGAAATTCCATGTCTAAAAATGGTGTTGCTTCAACTTTTTAAAAATCAAGCCTTTTTGGTGCCAGGAGAAGAAAAGGCTTTACTCCACGGTCAGGAAAAATCCTGCCCAGGAACCAAAATGTTTTTTGAAGCCAAATTTTTTTTTTGAAACCAAATACAAAAACGGACACCAGGATGAGTTTCCTGATGAAATTCCATGTCTAAAAATGGTGTTGCTTCAACTTTTTAAAAATCAAGCCTTTTTGGTGCCAGGAGAAGAAAAGGCTATACTCCACGGTCAGGAAAAATCCTGCCCAGGAACCAAAATGTTTTTTGAAGCCAAATTTTTTTTTTGAAACCAAATACAAAAACGGACACCAGGATGAGTTTCCTGATGAAATTCCATGTATAAAAATGGTGTTGCTTCAACTTTTTAAAAATCAAGCCTTTTTGGTGCCAGGAGAAGAAAAGGCTATACTCCACGGTCAGGAAAAATCCTGCCCAGGAACCAAAATGTTTTTTGAAGCCAAATTTTTTTTTTGAAACCAAATGCAAAAACGGACACCAGCATGAGTTTCAGGATGAAATTCCATGTCTAAAAATGGTGTTGCTTCAACTTTTTAAAAATCAAGCCTTTTTGGTGCCAGGAGAAGAAAAGGCTATACTCCACGGTCAGGAAAAATCCTGCCCAGGAACCAAAATGTTTTTTGAAGCCAAATTTTTTTTTTGAAACCAAATGCAAAAACGGACACCAGGATGAGTTTCAGGATGAAATTCCATGTCTAAAAATGGTGTTGCTTCAACTTTTTAAAAATCAAGCCTTTTTGGTGCCAGGAGAAGAAAAGGCTATACTCCACGGACAGGAAAAATCCTGCCCAGGAACCAAAATGTTTTTTGAAGCCAAATTTTTTTTTTGAAACCAAATGCAAAAACGGACACCAGCATGAGTTTCAGGATGAAATTCCATGTCTAAAAATGGTGTTGCTTCAACTTTTTAAAAATCAAGCCTTTTTGGTGCCAGGAGAAGAAAAGGCTATACTCCACGGTCAGGAAAAATCCTGCCCAGGAACCAAAATGTTTTTTGAAGCCAAATTTTTTTTTTGAAACCAAATACAAAAACGGACACCAGGATGAGTTTCAGGATGAAATTCCATGTCTAAAAATGGTGTTGCTTCAACTTTTTAAAAATCAAGCCTTTTTGGTGCCAGGAGAAGAAAAGGCTTTACTCCACAGTCAGGAAAAATCCTGCCCAGGAACCAAAATGTTTTTTGAAGCCAAATTTTTTTTTTGAAACCAAATACAAAAACGGACACCAGGATGAGTTTCCTGATGAAATTCCATGTCTAAAAATGGTGTTGCTTCAACTTTTTAAAAATCAAGCCTTTTTGGTGCCAGGAGAAGAAAAGGCTATACTCCACGGTCAGGAAAAATCCTGCCCAGGAACCAAAATGTTTTTTGAAGCCAAATTTTTTTTTTGAAACCAAATGCAAAAACGGACACCAGGATGAGTTTCAGGATGAAATTCCATGTCTAAAAATGGTGTTGCTTCAACTTTTTAAAAATCAAGCCTTTTTGGTGCCAGTAGAAGAAAAGGCTATACTCCACGGTCAGGAAAAATCCTGCCCAGGAACCAAAATGTTTTTTGAAGCCAAATTTTTTTTTTGAAACCAAATGCAAAAACGGACACCAGGATGAGTTTCAGGATGAAATTCCATGTCTAAAAATGGTGTTGCTTCAACTTTTTAAAAATCAAGCCTTTTTGGTGCCAGGAGAAGAAAAGGCTTTACTCCACGGTCAGGAAAAATCCTGCCCAGGAACCAAAATGTTTTTTGAAGCCAAATTTTTTATTGAAACCAAATGCAAAAACGGACACCAGGATGAGTTTCAGGATGAAATTCCATGTCTAAAAATGGTGTTGCTTCAACTTTTTAAAAATCAAGCCTTTTTGGTGCCAGGAGAAGAAAAAGCTATACTCCACGGTCAGGAAAAATCCTGCCCAGGAACCAAAATGTTTTTTGAAGCCAAATTTTTTTTTTGAAACCAAATGCAAAAACGGACACCAGGATGAGTTTCAGGATGAAATTCCATGTCTAAAAATGGTGTTGCTTCAACTTTTTAAAAATCAAGCCTTTTTGGTGCCATGAGAAGAAAAGGCTATACTCCACGGTCAGGAAAAATCCTGCCCAGGAACCAAAATGTTTTTTGAAGCCAAATTTTTTTTTTGAAACCAAATGCAAAAACTGACACCAGGATGAGTTTCAGGATGAAATTCCATGTCTAAAAATGGTGTTGCTTCAACTTTTTAAAAATCAAGCCTTTTTGGTGCCAGGAGAAGAAAAGGCTATACTCCACGGTCAGGAAAAATCCTGCCCAGGAACCAAAATGTTTTTTGAAGCCAAACTTTTTTTTTGAAACCAAATACAAAAACGGACACCAGGATGAGTTTCAGGATGAAATTCCATGTCTAAAAATGGTGTTGCTTCAACTTTTTAAAAATCAAGCCTTTTTGGTGCCAGGAGAAGAAAAGGCTTTACTCCACGGTCAGGAAAAATCCTGCCCAGGAACCAAAATGTTTTTTGAAGCCAAATTTTTTTTTTGAAACCAAATACAAAAACGGACACCAGGATGAGTTTCCTGATGAAATTCCATGTCTAAAAATGGTGTTGCTTCAACTTTTTAAAAATCAAGCCTTTTTGGTGCCAGGAGAAGAAAAGGCTTTACTCCACGGTCAGGAAAAATCCTGCCCAGGAACCAAAATGTTTTTTGAAGCCAAATTTTTTTTTTGAAACCAAATGCAAAAACGGACACCAGGATGAGTTTCAGGATGAAATTCCATGTCTAAAAATGGTGTTGCTTCAACTTTTTAAAAATCAAGCCTTTTTGGTGCCAGGAGAAGAAAAGGCTATACTCCACGGTCAGGAAAAATCCTGCCCAGGAACCAAAATGTTTTTTGAAGCCAAATTTTTTTTTTGAAACCAAATGCAAAAACGGACACCAGGATGAGTTTCAGGATGAAATTCCATGTCTAAAAATGGTGTTGCTTCAACTTTTTAAAAATCAAGCCTTTTTGGTGCCAGGAGAAGAAAAGGCTTTACTCCACGGTCAGGAAAAATCCTGCCCAGGAACCAAAATGTTTTTTGAAGCCAAATTTTTTTTTTGAAACCAAATGCAAAAACGGACACCAGGATGAGTTTCCTGATGAAATTCCATGTCTAAAAATGGTGTTGCTTCAACTTTTTAAAAATCAAGCCTTTTTGGTGCCAGGAGAAGAAAAGGCTATACTCCACGGTCAGGAAAAATCCTGCCCAGGAACCAAAATGTTTTTTGAAGCCAAATTTTTTTTTTGAAACCAAATGCAAAAACGGACACCAGGATGAGTTTCAGGATGAAATTCCATGTCTAAAAATGGTGTTGCTTCAACTTTTTAAAAATCAAGCCTTTTTGGTGCCAGGAGAAGAAAAGGCTATACTCCACGGTCAGGAAAAATCCTGCCCAGGAACCAAAATGTTTTTTGAAGCCAAATTTTTTTTTTGAAACCAAATACAAAAACGGACACCAGGATGAGTTTCAGGATGAAATTCCATGTCTAAAAAATGGTGTTGCTTCAACTTTTTAAAAATCAGGCCTTTTTGGTGCCAGGAGAAGAAAAGGCTTTACTCCACGGTCAGGAAAAATCCTGCCCAGGAACCAAAATGTTTTTTGAAGCCAAATTTTTTTTTTGAAACCAAATACAAAAACGGACACCAGGATGAGTTTCCTGATGAAATTCCATGTCTAAAAATGGTGTTGCTTCAACTTTTTAAAAATCAAGCCTTTTTGGTGCCAGGAGAAGAAAAGGCTATACTCCACGGTCAGGAAAATTCCTGCCCAGGAACCAAAATGTTTTTTGAAGCCAAATTTTTTATTGAAACCAAATGCAAAAACGGACACCAGGATGAGTTTCAGGATGAAATTCCATGTCTAAAAATGGTGTTGCTTCAACTTTTTAAAAATCAAGCCTTTTTGGTGCCAGGAGAAGAAAAAGCTATACTCCACGGTCAGGAAAAATCCTGCCCAGGAACCAAAATGTTTTTTGAAGCCAAATTTTTTTTTTGAAACCAAATGCAAAAACGGACACCAGGATGAGTTTCAGGATGAAATTCCATGTCTAAAAATGGTGTTGCTTCAACTTTTTAAAAATCAAGCCTTTTTGGTGCCATGAGAAGAAAAGGCTATACTCCACGGTCAGGAAAAATCCTGCCCAGGAACCAAAATGTTTTTTGAAGCCAATTTTTTTTTTTGAAACCAAATACAAAAACGGACACCAGGATGAGTTTCAGGATGAAATTCCATGTCTAAAAATGGTGTTGCTTCAACTTTTTAAAAATCAAGCCTTTTTGGTGCCAGGAGAAGAAAAGGCTATACTCCACGGTCAGGAAAAATCCTGCCCAGGAACCAAAATGTTTTTTGAAGCCAATTTTTTTTTTTGAAACCAAATACAAAAACGGACACCAGGATGAGTTTCAGGATGAAATTCCATGTCTAAAAATGGTGTTGCTTCAACTTTTTAAAAATCAAGCCTTTTTGGTGCCAGGAGAAGAAAAGGCTTTACTCCACGGTCAGGAAAAATCCTGCCCAGGACCCAAAATGTTTTTTGAAGCCAAATTTTTTTTTTGAAACCAAATACAAAAACGGACACCAGGATGAGTTTCCTGATGAAATTCCATGTCTAAAAATGGTGTTGCTTCAACTTTTTAAAAATCAAGCCTTTTTGGTGCCATGAGAAGAAAAGGCTATACTCCACGGTCAGGAAAAATCCTGCCCAGGAACCAAAATGTTTTTTGAAGCCAAACTTTTTTTTTGAAACCAAATACAAAAACGGACACCAGGATGAGTTTCAGGATGAAATTCCATGTCTAAAAATGGTGTTGCTTCAACTTTTTAAAAATCAAGCCTTTTTGGTGCCAGGAGAAGAAAAGGCTTTACTCCACGGTCAGGAAAAATCCTGCCCAGGAACCAAAATGTTTTTTGAAGCCAAATTTTTTTTTTGAAACCAAATACAAAAACGGACACCAGGATGAGTTTCCTGATGAAATTCCATGTCTAAAAATGGTGTTGCTTCAACTTTTTAAAAATCAAGCCTTTTTGGTGCCAGGAGAAGAAAAGGCTATACTCCACGGACAGGAAAAATCCTGCCCAGGAACCAAAATGTTTTTTGAAGCCAAATTTTTTTTTTGAAACCAAATGCAAAAACGGACACCAGGATGAGTTTCAGGATGAAATTCCATGTCTAAAAATGGTGTTGCTTCAACTTTTTAAAAATCAAGCCTTTTTGGTGCCAGGAGAAGAAAAGGCTATACTCCACGGTCAGGAAAAATCCTGCCCAGGAACCAAAATGTTTTTTGAAGCCAAATTTTTTTTTTGAAACCAAATGCAAAAACGGACACCAGGATGAGTTTCCTGATGAAATTCCATGTCTAAAAATGGTGTTGCTTCAACTTTTTAAAAATCAAGCCTTTTTGGTGCCAGGAGAAGAAAAGGCTTTACTCCACGGTCAGGAAAAATCCTGCCCAGGAACCAAAATGTTTTTTGAAGCCAAATTTTTTTTTTGAAACCAAATACAAAAACGGACACCAGGATGAGTTTCCTGATGAAATTCCATGTCTAAAAATGGTGTTGCTTCAACTTTTTAAAAATCAAGCCTTTTTGGTGCCAGGAGAAGAAAAGGCTATACTCCACGGACAGGAAAAATCCTGCCCAGGAACCAAAATGTTTTTTGAAGCCAAATTTTTTTTTTGAAACCAAATACAAAAACGGACACCAGGATGAGTTTCAGGATGAAATTCCATGTCTAAAAATGGTGTTGCTTCAACTTTTTAAAAATCAAGCCTTTTTGGTGCCAGGAGAAGAAAAGGCTTTACTCCACGGTCAGGAAAAATCCTGCCCAGGACCCAAAATGTTTTTTGAAGCCAAATTTTTTTTTTGAAACCAAATACAAAAACGGACACCAGGATGAGTTTCCTGATGAAATTCCATGTCTAAAAATGGTGTTGCTTCAACTTTTTAAAAATCAAGCCTTTTTGGTGCCAGGAGAAGAAAAGGCTATACTCCACGGTCAGATAAAATCCTGCCCAGGAACCAAAATGTTTTTTGAAGCCAAATTTTTTTTTTGAAACCAAATGCAAAAACGGACACCAGGATGAGTTTCAGGATGAAATTCCATGTCTAAAAATGGTGTTGCTTCAACTTTTTAAAAATCAAGCCTTTTTGGTGCCAGGAGAAGAAAAGGCTATACTCCACGGTCAGGAAAAATCCTGCCCAGGAACCAAAATGTTTTTTGAAGCCAAATTTTTTTTTTGAAACCAAATACAAAAACGGACACCAGGATGAGTTTCAGGATGAAATTCCATGTCTAAAAAATGGTGTTGCTTCAACTTTTTAAAAATCAGGCCTTTTTGGTGCCAGGAGAAGAAAAGGCTTTACTCCACGGTCAGGAAAAATCCTGCCCAGGAACCAAAATGTTTTTTGAAGCCAAATTTTTTTTTTGAAACCAAATACAAAAACGGACACCAGGATGAGTTTCCTGATGAAATTCCATGTCTAAAAATGGTGTTGCTTCAACTTTTTAAAAATCAAGCCTTTTTGGTGCCAGGAGAAGAAAAGGCTATACTCCACGGTCAGGAAAAATCCTGCCCAGGAACCAAAATGTTTTTTGAAGCCAAATTTTTTTTTTGAAACCAAATGCAAAAACGGACACCAGGATGAGTTTCAGGATGAAATTCCATGTCTAAAAATGGTGTTGCTTCAACTTTTTAAAAATCAAGCCTTTTTGGTGCCAGGAGAAGAAAAGGCTATACTCCACGGTCAGGAAAAATCCTGCCCAGGAACCAAAATGTTTTTTGAAGCCAAATTTTTTTTTTGAAACCAAATACAAAAACGGACACCAGGATGAGTTTCAGGATGAAATTCCATGTCTAAAAATGGTGTTGCTTCAACTTTTTAAAAATCAAGCCTTTTTGGTGCCAGGAGAAGAAAAGGCTTTACTCCACGGTCAGGAAAAATCCTGCCCAGGAACCAAAATGTTTTTTGAAGCCAAATTTTTTTTTTGAAACCAAATGCAAAAACGGACACCAGGATGAGTTTCAGGATGAAATTCCATGTCTAATAATGGTGTTGCTTCAACTTTTTAAAAATCAAGCCTTTTTGGTGCCAGGAGAAGAAAAGGCTATACTCCACGGACAGGAAAAATCCTGCCCAGGAACCAAAATGTTTTTTGAAGCCAAATTTTTTTTTTGAAACCAAATGCAAAAACGGACACCAGGATGAGTTTCAGGATGAAATTCCATGTCTAAAAATGGTGTTGCTTCAACTTTTTAAAAATCAAGCCTTTTTGGTGCCAGGAGAAGAAAAGGCTTTACTCCACGGTCAGGAAAAATCCTGCCCAGGAACCAAAATGTTTTTTGAAGCCAAATTTTTTTTTTGAAACCAAATACAAAAACGGACACCAGGATGAGTTTCAGGATGAAATTCCATGTCTAAAAATGGTGTTGCTTCAACTTTTTAAAAATCAAGCCTTTTTGGTGCCAGGAGAAGAAAAGGCTATACTCCACGGACAGGAAAAATCCTGCCCAGGAACCAAAATGTTTTTTGAAGCCAAATTTTTTTTTTGAAACCAAATGCAAAAACGGACACCAGGATGAGTTTCAGGATGAAATTCCATGTCTAAAAATGGTGTTGCTTCAACTTTTTAAAAATCAAGCCTTTTTGGTGCCAGGAGAAGAAAAGGCTATACTCCACGGACAGGAAAAATCCTGCCCAGGAACCAAAATGTTTTTTGAAGCCAAATTTTTTTTTTGAAACCAAATACAAAAACGGACACCAGGATGAGTTTCAGGATGAAATTCCATGTCTAAAAAATGGTGTTGCTTCAACTTTTTAAAAATCAGGCCTTTTTGGTGCCAGGAGAAGAAAAGGCTTTACTCCACGGTCAGGAAAAATCCTGCCGAGGAACCAAAATGTTTTTTGAAGCCAAATTTTTTTTTTGAAACCAAATACAAAAACGGACACCAGGATGAGTTTCCTGATGAAATTCCATGTCTAAAAATGGTGTTGCTTCAACTTTTTAAAAATCAAGCCTTTTTGGTGCCAGGAGAAGAAAAGGCTATACTCCACGGTCAGGAAAATTCCTGCCCAGGAACCAAAATGTTTTTTGAAGCCAAATTTTTTATTGAAACCAAATGCAAAAACGGACACCAGGATGAGTTTCAGGATGAAATTCCATGTCTAAAAATGGTGTTGCTTCAACTTTTTAAAAATCAAGCCTTTTTGGTGCCAGGAGAAGAAAAAGCTATACTCCACGGTCAGGAAAAATCCTGCCCAGGAACCAAAATGTTTTTTGAAGCCAAATTTTTTTTTTGAAACCAAATGCAAAAACGGACACCAGGATGAGTTTCAGGATGAAATTCCATGTCTAAAAATGGTGTTGCTTCAACTTTTTAAAAATCAAGCCTTTTTGGTGCCATGAGAAGAAAAGGCTATACTCCACGGTCAGGAAAAATCCTGCCCAGGAACCAAAATGTTTTTTGAAGCCAATTTTTTTTTTTGAAACCAAATACAAAAACGGACACCAGGATGAGTTTCAGGATGAAATTCCATGTCTAAAAATGGTGTTGCTTCAACTTTTTAAAAATCAAGCCTTTTTGGTGCCAGGAGAAGAAAAGGCTATACTCCACGGTCAGGAAAAATCCTGCCCAGGAACCAAAATGTTTTTTGAAGCCAAATTTTTTTTTTGAAACCAAATACAAAAACGGACACCAGGATGAGTTTCAGGATGAAATTCCATGTCTAAAAATGGTGTTGCTTCAACTTTTTAAAAATCAAGCCTTTTTGGTGCCAGGAGAAGAAAAGGCTTTACTCCACGGTCAGGAAAAATCCTGCCCAGGACCCAAAATGTTTTTTGAAGCCAAATTTTTTTTTTGAAACCAAATACAAAAACGGACACCAGGATGAGTTTCCTGATGAAATTCCATGTCTAAAAATGGTGTTGCTTCAACTTTTTAAAAATCAAGCCTTTTTGGTGCCAGGAGAAGAAAAGGCTATACTCCACGGTCAGGAAAAATCCTGCCCAGGAACCAAAATGTTTTTTGAAGCCAAACTTTTTTTTTGAAACCAAATACAAAAACGGACACCAGGATGAGTTTCAGGATGAAATTCCATGTCTAAAAATGGTGTTGCTTCAACTTTTTAAAAATCAAGCCTTTTTGGTGCCAGGAGAAGAAAAGGCTTTACTCCACGGTCAGGAAAAATCCTGCCCAGGAACCAAAATGTTTTTTGAAGCCAAATTTTTTTTTTGAAACCAAATACAAAAACGGACACCAGGATGAGTTTCCTGATGAAATTCCATGTCTAAAAATGGTGTTGCTTCAACTTTTTAAAAATCAAGCCTTTTTGGTGCCAGGAGAAGAAAAGGCTATACTCCACGGACAGGAAAAATCCTGCCCAGGAACCAAAATGTTTTTTGAAGCCAAATTTTTTTTTTGAAACCAAATGCAAAAACGGACACCAGGATGAGTTTCAGGATGAAATTCCATGTCTAAAAATGGTGTTGCTTCAACTTTTTAAAAATCAAGCCTTTTTGGTGCCAGGAGAAGAAAAGGCTATACTCCACGGTCAGGAAAAATCCTGCCCAGGAACCAAAATGTTTTTTGAAGCCAAATTTTTTTTTTGAAACCAAATGCAAAAACGGACACCAGGATGAGTTTCAGGATGAAATTCCATGTCTAAAAATGGTGTTGCTTCAACTTTTTAAAAATCAAGCCTTTTTGGTGCCAGGAGAAGAAAAGGCTTTACTCCACGGTCAGGAAAAATCCTGCCCAGGAACCAAAATGTTTTTTGAAGCCAAATTTTTTTTTTTAAACCAAATGCAAAAAGGGACACCAGGATGAGTTTCAGGATGAAATTCCATGTCTAAAAATGGTGTTGCTTCAACTTTTTAAAAATCAAGCCTTTTTGGTGCCAGGAGAAGAAAAGGCTATACTCCACGGTCAGGAAAAATCCTGCCCAGGAACCAAAATGTTTTTTGAAGCCAAATTTTTTTTTTGAAACCAAATACAAAAACGGACACCAGGATGAGTTTCAGGATGAAATTCCATGTCTAAAAATGGTGTTGCTTCAACTTTTTAAAAATCAAGCCTTTTTGGTGCCAGGAGAAGAAAAGGCTTTACTCCACGGTCAGGAAAAATCCTGCCCAGGACCCAAAATGTTTTTTGAAGCCAAATTTTTTTTTTGAAACCAAATACAAAAACGGACACCAGGATGAGTTTCCTGATGAAATTCCATGTCTAAAAATGGTGTTGCTTCAACTTTTTAAAAATCAAGCCTTTTTGGTGCCAGGAGAAGAAAAGGCTATACTCCACGGTCAGGAAAAATCCTGCCCAGGAACCAAAATGTTTTTTGAAGCCAAATTTTTTTTTTGAAACCAAATGCAAAAACGGACACCAGGATGAGTTTCAGGATGAAATTCCATGTCTAAAAATGGTGTTGCTTCAACTTTTTAAAAATCAAGCCTTTTTGGTGCCAGGAGAAGAAAAGGCTATACTCCACGGTCAGGAAAAATCCTGCCCAGGAACCAAAATGTTTTTTGAAGCCAAATTTTTTTTTTGAAACCAAATACAAAAACGGACACCAGGATGAGTTTCAGGATGAAATTCCATGTCTAAAAAATGGTGTTGCTTCAACTTTTTAAAAATCAGGCCTTTTTGGTGCCAGGAGAAGAAAAGGCTTTACTCCACGGTCAGGAAAAATCCTGCCCAGGAACCAAAATGTTTTTTGAAGCCAAATTTTTTTTTTGAAACCAAATACAAAAACGGACACCAGGATGAGTTTCCTGATGAAATTCCATGTCTAAAAATGGTGTTGCTTCAACTTTTTAAAAATCAAGCCTTTTTGGTGCCAGGAGAAGAAAAGGCTATACTCCACGGTCAGGAAAAATCCTGCCCAGGAACCAAAATGTTTTTTGAAGCCAAATTTTTTTTTTGAAACCAAATGCAAAAACGGACACCAGGATGAGTTTCAGGATGAAATTCCATGTCTAAAAATGGTGTTGCTTCAACTTTTTAAAAATCAAGCCTTTTTGGTGCCAGGAGAAGAAAAGGCTATACTCCACGGTCAGGAAAAATCCTGCCCAGGAACCAAAATGTTTTTTGAAGCCAAATTTTTTTTTTGAAACCAAATACAAAAACGGACACCAGGATGAGTTTCAGGATGAAATTCCATGTCTAAAAATGGTGTTGCTTCAACTTTTTAAAAATCAAGCCTTTTTGGTGCCAGGAGAAGAAAAGGCTTTACTCCACGGTCAGGAAAAATCCTGCCCAGGAACCAAAATGTTTTTTGAAGCCAAATTTTTTTTTTGAAACCAAATGCAAAAACGGACACCAGGATGAGTTTCAGGATGAAATTCCATGTCTAATAATGGTGTTGCTTCAACTTTTTAAAAATCAAGCCTTTTTGGTGCCAGGAGAAGAAAAGGCTATACTCCACGGACAGGAAAAATCCTGCCCAGGAACCAAAATGTTTTTTGAAGCCAAATTTTTTTTTTTAAACCAAATGCAAAAACGGACACCAGGATGAGTTTCAGGATGAAATTCCATGTCTAAAAATGGTGTTGCTTCAACTTTTTAAAAATCAAGCCTTTTTGGTGCCAGGAGAAGAAAAGGCTTTACTCCACGGTCAGGAAAAATCCTGCCCAGGAACCAAAATGTTTTTTGAAGCCAAATTTTTTTTTTTGAAACCGAATGCAAAAACGGACACCAGGATGAGTTTCCTGATGAAATTCCATGTCTAAAAATGGTGTTGCTTCAACTTTTTAAAAATCAAGCCTTTTTGGTGCCAGGAGAAGAAAAGGCTATACTCCACGGTCAGGAAAAATCCTGCCCAGGAACCAAAATGTTTTTTGAAGCCAAATTTTTTTTTTAAACCAAATGCAAAAACGGACACCAGGATGAGTTTCAGGATGAAATTCCATGTCTAAAAATGGTGTTGCTTCAACTTTTTAAAAATAAAGCCTTTTTGGTGCCAGGAGAAGAAAAGGCTTTACTCCACGGTCAGGAAAAATCCTGCCCAGGAACCAAAATGTTTTTTGAAGCCAAATTTTTTTTTTGAAACCAAATGCAAAAACGGACACCAGGATGAGTTTCAGGATGAAATTCCATGTCTAAAAATGGTGTTGCTTCAACTTTTTAAAAATCAAGCCTTTTTGGTGCCAGGAGAAGAAAAGGCTTTACTCCACGGTCAGGAAAAATCCTGCCCAGGAACCAAAATGTTTTTTGAAGCCAAATTTTTTTTTTGAAACCAAATGCAAAAACGGACACCAGGATGAGTTTCAGGATGAAATTCCATGTCTAAAAATGGTGTTGCTTCAACTTTTTAAAAATCAAGCCTTTTTGGTGCCAGGAGAAGAAAAGGCTATACTCCACGGACAGGAAAAATCCTGCCCAGGAACCAAAATGTTTTTTGAAGCCAAATTTTTTTTTTTAAACCAAATGCAAAAACGGACACCAGGATGAGTTTCAGGATGAAATTCCATGTCTAAAAATGGTGTTGCTTCAACTTTTTAAAAATCAAGCCTTTTTGGTGCCAGGAGAAGAAAAGGCTTTACTCCACGGTCAGGAAAAATCCTGCCCAGGAACCAAAATGTTTTTTGAAGCCAAATTTTTTTTTTGAAACCAAATGCAAAAACGGACACCAGGATGAGTTTCAGGATGAAATTCCATGTCTAAAAATGGTGTTGCTTCAACTTTTTAAAAATCAAGCCTTTTTGGTGCCAGGAGAAGAAAAGGCTTTACTCCACGGTCAGGAAAAATCCTGCCCAGGAACCAAAATGTTTTTTGAAGCCAAATTTTTTTTTTGAAACCAAATGCAAAAACGGACACCAGGATGAGTTTCAGGATGAAATTCCATGTCTAAAAATGGTGTTGCTTCAACTTTTTAAAAATCAAGCCTTTTTGGTGCCAGGAGAAGAAAAGGCTATACTCCACGGTCAGGAAAAATCCTGCCCAGGAACCAAAATGTTTTTTGAAGCCAAATTTTTTTTTTGAAACCAAATACAAAAACGGACACCAGGATGAGTTTCAGGATGAAATTCCATGTCTAAAAATGGTGTAGCTTCAACTTTTTAAAAATCAAGCCTTTTTGGTGCCAGGAGAAGAAAAGGCTTTACTCCACGGTCAGGAAAAATCCTGCCCAGGAACCAAAATGTTTTTTGAAGCCAAATTTTTTTTTTGAAACCAAATGCAAAAACGGACACCAGGATGAGTTTCAGGATGAAATTCCATGTCTAAAAATGGTGTTGCTTCAACTTTTTAAAAATCAAGCCTTTTTGGTGCCAGGAGAAGAAAAGGCTATACTCCACGGTCAGGAAAAATCCTGCCCAGGAACCAAAATGTTTTTTGAAGCCAAATTTTTTTTTTGAAACCAAATACAAAAACGGACACCAGGATGAGTTTCAGGATGAAATTCCATGTCTAAAAATGGTGTTGCTTCAACTTTTTAAAAATCAAGCCTTTTTGGTGCCAGGAGAAGAAAAGGCTATACTCCACGGTCAGGAAAAATCCTGCCCAGGAACCAAAATGTTTTTTGAAGCCAAATTTTTTTTTTGAAACCAAATGCAAAAACGGACACCAGGATGAGTTTCAGGATGAAATTCCATGTCTAAAAATGGTGTTGCTTCAACTTTTTAAAAATCAAGCCTTTTTGGTGCCAGGAGAAGAAAAGGCTATACTCCACGGTCAGGAAAAATCCTGCCCAGGAACCAAAATGTTTTTTGAAGCCAAATTTTTTTTTTGAAACCAAATGCAAAAACGGACACCAGGATGAGTTTCAGGATGAAATTCCATGTCTAAAAATGGTGTTGCTTCAACTTTTTAAAAATCAAGCCTTTTTGGTGCCAGGAGAAGAAAAGGCTTTACTCCACGGTCAGGAAAAATCCTGCCCAGGAACCAAAATGTTTTTTGAAGCCAAATTTTTTTTTTTGAAACCAAATGCAAAAACGGACACCAGGATGAGTTTCCTGATGAAATTCCATGTCTAAAAATGGTGTTGCTTCAACTTTTTAAAAATCAAGCCTTTTTGGTGCCAGGAGAAGAAAAGGCTATACTCCACGGTCAGGAAAAATCCTGCCCAGGAACCAAAATGTTTTTTGAAGCCAAATTTTTTTTTTGAAACCAAATACAAAAAGGGACACCAGGATGAGTTTCAGGATGAAATTCCATGTCTAAAAATGGTGTTGCTTCAACTTTTTAAAAATCAAGCCTTTTTGGTGCCAGGAGAAGAAAAGGCTTTACTCCACGGTCAGGAAAAATCCTGCCCAGGAACCAAAATGTTTTTTGAAGCCAAATTTTTTTTTTGAAACCAAATACAAAAATGGACACCAGGATGAGTTTCAGGATGAAATTCCATGTCTAAAAATGGTGTTGCTTCAACTTTTTAAAAATCAAGCCTTTTTGGTGCCAGGAGAAGAAAAGGCTATACTCCACGGTCAGGAAAAATCCTGCACAGGAACCAAAATTTTTTTGAAGCCAAATTTTTTTTTTGAAGCCAAATGCAAAAACGGACACCAGGATGAGTTTCAGGATGAAATTCCATGTCTAAAAATGGTGTTGCTTCAACTTTTTAAAAATCAAGCCTTTTTGGTGCCAGGAGAAGAAAAGGCTTTACTCCACGGTCAGGAAAAATCCTGCCCAGGAACCAAAATGTTTTTTGAAGCCAATTTTTTTTTTTGAAACCAAATACAAAAACGGACACCAGGATGAGTTTCAGGATGAAATTCCATGTCTAAAAATGGTGTTGCTTCAACTTTTTAAAAATCAAGCCTTTTTGGTGCCAGGAGAAGAAAAGGCTATACTCCACGGTCAGGAAAAATCCTGCCCAGGAACCAAAATGTTTTTTGAAGCCAAATTTTTTTTTTGAAACCAAATGCAAAAACGGACACCAGGATGAGTTTCAGGATGAAATTCCATGTCTAAAAATGGTGTTGCTTCAACTTTTTAAAAATCAAGCCTTTTTGGTGCCAGGAGAAGAAAAGGCTTTACTCCACGGTCAGGAAAAATCCTGCCCAGGAACCAAAATGTTTTTTGAAGCCAAATTTTTTTTTTGAAACCAAATGCAAAAACGGACACCAGGATGAATTTCCTGATGAAATTCCATGTCTAAAAATGGTGTTGCTTCAACTTTTTAAAAATCAAGCCTTTTTGGTGCCAGGAGAAGAAAAGGCTTTACTCCACGGTCAGGAAAAATCCTGCCCAGGAACCAAAATGTTTTTTGAAGCCAAATTTTTTTTTTGAAACCAAATGCAAAAACGGACACCAGGATGAGTTTCAGGATGAAATTCCATGTCTAAAAATGGTGTTGCTTCAACTTTTTAAAAATCAAGCCTTTTTGGTGCCAGGAGAAGAAAAGGCTATACTCCACGGTCAGGAAAAATCCTGCCCAGGAACCAAAATGTTTTTTGAAGCCAAATTTTTTTTTTGAAACCAAGTGCAAAAACGGACACCAGGATGAGTTTCAGGATGAAATTCCATGTCTAAAAATGGTGTTGCTTCAACTTTTTAAAAATCAAGCCTTTTTGGTGCCAGGAGAAGAAAAGGCTATACTCCACGGTCAGGAAAAATCCTGCCCAGGAACCAAAATGTTTTTTGAAGCCAAACTTTTTTTTTGAAACCAAATACAAAAACGGACACCAGGATGAGTTTCAGGATGAAATTCCATGTCTAAAAATGGTGTTGCTTCAACTTTTTAAAAATCAAGCCTTTTTGGTGCCAGGAGAAGAAAAGGCTTTACTCCACGGTCAGGAAAAATCCTGCCCAGGAACCAAAATGTTTTTTGAAGCCAAATTTTTTTTTTGAAACCAAATACAAAAACGGACACCAGGATGAGTTTCCTGATGAAATTCCATGTCTAAAAATGGTGTTGCTTCAACTTTTTAAAAATCAAGCCTTTTTGGTGCCAGGAGAAGAAAAGGCTATACTCCACGGACAGGAAAAATCCTGCCCAGGAACCAAAATGTTTTTTGAAGCCAAATATTTTATTGAAACCAAATGCAAAAACGGACACCAGGATGAGTTTCAGGATGAAATTCCATGTCTAAAAATGGTGTTGCTTCAACTTTTTAAAAATCAAGCCTTTTTGGTGCCAGGAGAAGAAAAAGCTATACTCCACGGTCAGGAAAAATCCTGCCCAGGAACCAAAATGTTTTTTGAAGCCAAATTTTTTTTTTGAAACCAAATGCAAAAACGGACACCAGGATGAGTTTCAGGATGAAATTCCATGTCTAAAAATGGTGTTGCTTCAACTTTTTAAAAATCAAGCCTTTTTGGTGCCAGGAGAAGAAAAGGCTTTACTCCACGGTCAGGAAAAATCCTGCCCAGGAACCAAAATGTTTTTTGAAGCCAAACTTTTTTTTTGAAACCAAATACAAAAACGGACACCAGGATGAATTTCAGGATGAAATTCCATGTCTAAAAATGGTGTTGCTTCAACTTTTTAAAAATCAAGCCTTTTTGGTGCCAGGAGAAGAAAAGGCTATACTCCACGGACAGGAAAAATCCTGCCCAGGAACCAAAATGTTTTTTGAAGCCAAATTTTTTTTTTGAAACCAAATACAAAAACAGACACCAGGATGAGTTTCCTGATGAAATTCCATGTCTAAAAATGGTGTTGCTTCAACTTTTTAAAAATCAAGCCTTTTTGGTGCCAGGAGAAGAAAAGGCTATACTCCACGGTCAGGAAAAATCCTGCCCAGGAACCAAAATGTTTTTTGAAGCCAAATTTTTTTTTTGAAACCAAATGCAAAAACGGACACCAGGATGAGTTTCAGGATGAAATTCCATGTCTAAAAATGGTGTTGCTTCAACTTTTTAAAAATCAAGCCTTTTTGGTGCCAGGAGAAGAAAAGGCTATACTCCACGGTCAGGAAAAATCCTGCCCAGGAACCAAAATGTTTTTTGAAGCCAAATTTTTTTTTTGAAACCAAATGCAAAAACGGACACCAGGATGAGTTTCAGGATGAAATTCCATGTCTAAAAATGGTGTTGCTTCAACTTTTTAAAAATCAAGCCTTTTTGGTGCCAGGAGAAGAAAAGGCTTTACTCCACGGTCAGGAAAAATCCTGCCCAGGAACCAAAATGTTTTTTGAAGCCAAATTTTTTTTTTGAAACCAAATACAAAAACAGACACCAGGATGAGTTTCCTGATGAAATTCCATGTCTAAAAATGGTGTTGCTTCAACTTTTTAAAAATCAAGCCTTTTTGGTGCCAGGAGAAGAAAAGGCTATACTCCACGGTCAGGAAAAATCCTGCCCAGGAACCAAAATGTTTTTTGAAGCCAAATTTTTTTTTTGAAACCAAATGCAAAAACGGACACCAGGATGAGTTTCAGGATGAAATTCCATGTCTAAAAATGGTGTTGCTTCAACTTTTTAAAAATCAAGCCTTTTTGGTGCCAGGAGAAGAAAAGGCTATACTCCACGGTCAGGAAAAATCCTGCCCAGGAACCAAAATGTTTTTTGAAGCCAAATTTTTTTTTTGAAACCAAATACAAAAACGGACACCAGGATGAGTTTCCTGATGAAATTCCATGTCTAAAAATGGTGTTGCTTCAGCTTTTTAAAAATCAAGCCTTTTTGGTGCCAGGAGAAGAAAAGGCTATACTCCACGGACAGGAAAAATCCTGCCCAGGAACCAAAATGTTTTTTGAAGCCAAATTTTTTTTTTGAAACCAAATGCAAAAACGGACACCAGCATGAGTTTCAGGATGAAATTCCATGTCTAAAAATGGTGTTGCTTCAACTTTTTAAAAATCAAGCCTTTTTGGTGCCAGGAGAAGAAAAAGCTATACTCCACGGTCAGGAAAAATCCTGCCCAGGAACCAAAATGTTTTTTGAAGCCAAATTTTTTTTTTGAAACCAAATACAAAAACGGACACCAGGATGAGTTTCAGGATGAAATTCCATGTCTAAAAATGGTGTTGCTTCAACTTTTTAAAAATCAAGCCTTTTTGGTGCCAGGAGAAGAAACGGCTTTACTCCACGGTCAGGAAAAATCCTGCCCAGGAACCAAAATGTTTTTTGAAGCCAAATTTTTTTTTTGAAACCAAATACAAAAACAGACACCAGGATGAGTTTCCTGATGAAATTCCATGTCTAAAAATGGTGTTGCTTCAACTTTTTAAAAATCAAGCCTTTTTGGTGCCAGGAGAAGAAAAGGCTATACTCCACGGTCAGGAAATATCCTGCCCAGGAACCAAAATGTTTTTTGAAGCCAAATTTTTTTTTTGAAACCAAATGCAAAAACGGACACCAGGATGAGTTTCAGGATGAAATTCCATGTCTAAAAATGGTGTTGCTTCAACTTTTTAAAAATCAAGCCTTTTTGGTGCCAGGAGAAGAAAAGGCTTTACTCCACGGTCAGGAAAAATCCTGCCCAGGAACCAAAATGTTTTTTGAAGCCAATTTTTTTTTTTGAAACCAAATACAAAAACGGACACCAGGATGAGTTTCAGGATGAAATTCCATGTCTAAAAATGGTGTTGCTTCAACTTTTTAAAAATCAAGCCTTTTTGGTGCCAGGAGAAGAAAAGGCTATACTCCACGGTCAGGAAAAATCCTGCCCAGGAACCAAAATGTTTTTTGAAGCCAAATTTTTTTTTTGAAACCAAATGCAAAAACGGACACCAGGATGAGTTTCAGGATGAAATTCCATGTCTAAAAATGGTGTTGCTTCAACTTTTTAAAAATCAAGCCTTTTTGGTGCCAGGAGAAGAAAAGGCTTTACTCCACGGTCAGGAAAAATCCTGCCCAGGAACCAAAATGTTTTTTGAAGCCAAATTTTTTTTTTGAAACCAAATGCAAAAACGGACACCAGGATGAGTTTCCTGATGAAATTCCATGTCTAAAAATGGTGTTGCTTCAACTTTTTAAAAATCAAGCCTTTTTGGTGCCAGGAGAAGAAAAGGCTTTACTCCACGGTCAGGAAAAATCCTGCCCAGGAACCAAAATGTTTTTTGAAGCCAAATTTTTTTTTTGAAACCAAATGCAAAAACGGACACCAGGATGAGTTTCAGGATGAAATTCCATGTCTAAAAATGGTGTTGCTTCAACTTTTTAAAAATCAAGCCTTTTTGGTGCCAGGAGAAGAAAAGGCTATACTCCACGGTCAGGAAAAATCCTGCCCAGGAACCAAAATGTTTTTTGAAGCCAAATTTTTTTTTTGAAACCAAGTGCAAAAACGGACACCAGGATGAGTTTCAGGATGAAATTCCATGTCTAAAAATGGTGTTGCTTCAACTTTTTAAAAATCAAGCCTTTTTGGTGCCAGGAGAAGAAAAGGCTATACTCCACGGTCAGGAAAAATCCTGCCCAGGAACCAAAATGTTTTTTGAAGCCAAACTTTTTTTTTGAAACCAAATACAAAAACGGACACCAGGATGAGTTTCAGGATGAAATTCCATGTCTAAAAATGGTGTTGCTTCAACTTTTTAAAAATCAAGCCTTTTTGGTGCCAGGAGAAGAAAAGGCTTTACTCCACGGTCAGGAAAAATCCTGCCCAGGAACCAAAATGTTTTTTGAAGCCAAATTTTTTTTTTGAAACCAAATACAAAAACGGACACCAGGATGAGTTTCCTGATGAAATTCCATGTCTAAAAATGGTGTTGCTTCAACTTTTTAAAAATCAAGCCTTTTTGGTGCCAGGAGAAGAAAAGGCTATACTCCACGGACAGGAAAAATCCTGCCCAGGAACCAAAATGTTTTTTGAAGCCAAATATTTTATTGAAACCAAATGCAAAAACGGACACCAGGATGAGTTTCAGGATGAAATTCCATGTCTAAAAATGGTGTTGCTTCAACTTTTTAAAAATCAAGCCTTTTTGGTGCCAGGAGAAGAAAAAGCTATACTCCACGGTCAGGAAAAATCCTGCCCAGGAACCAAAATGTTTTTTGAAGCCAAATTTTTTTTTTGAAACCAAATGCAAAAACGGACACCAGGATGAGTTTCAGGATGAAATTCCATGTCTAAAAATGGTGTTGCTTCAACTTTTTAAAAATCAAGCCTTTTTGGTGCCAGGAGAAGAAAAGGCTTTACTCCACGGTCAGGAAAAATCCTGCCCAGGAACCAAAATGTTTTTTGAAGCCAAACTTTTTTTTTGAAACCAAATACAAAAACGGACACCAGGATGAATTTCAGGATGAAATTCCATGTCTAAAAATGGTGTTGCTTCAACTTTTTAAAAATCAAGCCTTTTTGGTGCCAGGAGAAGAAAAGGCTATACTCCACGGACAGGAAAAATCCTGCCCAGGAACCAAAATGTTTTTTGAAGCCAAATTTTTTTTTTGAAACCAAATACAAAAACAGACACCAGGATGAGTTTCCTGATGAAATTCCATGTCTAAAAATGGTGTTGCTTCAACTTTTTAAAAATCAAGCCTTTTTGGTGCCAGGAGAAGAAAAGGCTATACTCCACGGTCAGGAAAAATCCTGCCCAGGAACCAAAATGTTTTTTGAAGCCAAATTTTTTTTTTGAAACCAAATGCAAAAACGGACACCAGGATGAGTTTCAGGATGAAATTCCATGTCTAAAAATGGTGTTGCTTCAACTTTTTAAAAATCAAGCCTTTTTGGTGCCAGGAGAAGAAAAGGCTATACTCCACGGTCAGGAAAAATCCTGCCCAGGAACCAAAATGTTTTTTGAAGCCAAATTTTTTTTTTGAAACCAAATGCAAAAACGGACACCAGGATGAGTTTCAGGATGAAATTCCATGTCTAAAAATGGTGTTGCTTCAACTTTTTAAAAATCAAGCCTTTTTGGTGCCAGGAGAAGAAAAGGCTTTACTCCACGGTCAGGAAAAATCCTGCCCAGGAACCAAAATGTTTTTTGAAGCCAAATTTTTTTTTTGAAACCAAATACAAAAACAGACACCAGGATGAGTTTCCTGATGAAATTCCATGTCTAAAAATGGTGTTGCTTCAACTTTTTAAAAATCAAGCCTTTTTGGTGCCAGGAGAAGAAAAGGCTATACTCCACGGTCAGGAAAAATCCTGCCCAGGAACCAAAATGTTTTTTGAAGCCAAATTTTTTTTTTGAAACCAAATGCAAAAACGGACACCAGGATGAGTTTCAGGATGAAATTCCATGTCTAAAAATGGTGTTGCTTCAACTTTTTAAAAATCAAGCCTTTTTGGTGCCAGGAGAAGAAAAGGCTATACTCCACGGTCAGGAAAAATCCTGCCCAGGAACCAAAATGTTTTTTGAAGCCAAATTTTTTTTTTGAAACCAAATACAAAAACGGACACCAGGATGAGTTTCCTGATGAAATTCCATGTCTAAAAATGGTGTTGCTTCAGCTTTTTAAAAATCAAGCCTTTTTGGTGCCAGGAGAAGAAAAGGCTATACTCCACGGACAGGAAAAATCCTGCCCAGGAACCAAAATGTTTTTTGAAGCCAAATTTTTTTTTTGAAACCAAATGCAAAAACGGACACCAGCATGAGTTTCAGGATGAAATTCCATGTCTAAAAATGGTGTTGCTTCAACTTTTTAAAAATCAAGCCTTTTTGGTGCCAGGAGAAGAAAAAGCTATACTCCACGGTCAGGAAAAATCCTGCCCAGGAACCAAAATGTTTTTTGAAGCCAAATTTTTTTTTTGAAACCAAATACAAAAACGGACATCAGGATGAGTTTCAGGATGAAATTCCATGTCTAAAAATGGTGTTGCTTCAACTTTTTAAAAATCAAGCCTTTTTGGTGCCAGGAGAAGAAACGGCTTTACTCCACGGTCAGGAAAAATCCTGCCCAGGAACCAAAATGTTTTTTGAAGCCAAATTTTTTTTTTGAAACCAAATACAAAAACAGACACCAGGATGAGTTTCCTGATGAAATTCCATGTCTAAAAATGGTGTTGCTTCAACTTTTTAAAAATCAAGCCTTTTTGGTGCCAGGAGAAGAAAAGGCTATACTCCACGGTCAGGAAATATCCTGCCCAGGAACCAAAATGTTTTTTGAAGCCAAATTTTTTTTTTGAAACCAAATGCAAAAACGGACACCAGGATGAGTTTCAGGATGAAATTCCATGTCTAAAAATGGTGTTGCTTCAACTTTTTAAAAATCAAGCCTTTTTGGTGCCAGGAGAAGAAAAGGCTTTACTCCACGGTCAGGAAAAATCCTGCCCAGGAACCAAAATGTTTTTTGAAGCCAAACTTTTTTTTTGAAACCAAATACAAAAACGGACACCAGGATGAGTTTCAGGATGAAATTCCATGTCTAAAAATGGTGTTGCTTCAACTTTTTAAAAATCAAGCCTTTTTGGTGCCAGGAGAAGAAAAGGCTATACTCCACGGACAGGAAAAATCCTGCCCAGGAACCAAAATGTTTTTTGAAGCCAAATTTTTTTTTTGAAACCAAATACAAAAACAGACACCAGGATGAGTTTCCTGATGAAATTCCATGTCTAAAAATGGTGTTGCTTCAACTTTTTAAAAATCAAGCCTTTTTGGTGCCAGGAGAAGAAAAGGCTATACTCCACGGTCAGGAAAAATCCTGCCCAGGAACCAAAATGTTTTTTGAAGCCAAATTTTTTTTTTGAAACCAAATGCAAAAACGGACACCAGGATGAGTTTCAGGATGAAATTCCATGTCTAAAAATGGTGTTGCTTCAACTTTTTAAAAATCAAGCCTTTTTGGTGCCAGGAGAAGAAAAGGCTTTACTCCACGGTCAGGAAAAATCCTGCCCAGGAACCAAAATGTTTTTTGAAGCCAAATTTTTTTTTTGAAACCAAATGCAAAAACGGACACCAGGATGAGTTTCAGGATGAAATTCCATGTCTAAAAATGGTGTTGCTTCAACTTTTTAAAAATCAAGCCTTTTTGGTGCCAGGAGAAGAAAAGGCTATACTCCACGGTCAGGAAAAATCCTGCCCAGGAACCAAAATGTTTTTTGAAGCCAAATTTTTTTTTTGAAACCAAATGCAAAAACGGACACCAGGATGAGTTTCAGGATGAAATTCCATGTCTAAAAATGGTGTTGCTTCAACTTTTTAAAAATCAAGCCTTTTTGGTGCCAGGAGAAGAAAAGGCTATACTCCACGGTCAGGAAAAATCCTGCCCAGGAACCAAAATGTTTTTTGAAGCCAAACTTTTTTTTTGAAACCAAATACAAAAACGGACACCAGGATGAGTTTCAGGATGAAATTCCATGTCTAAAAATGGTGTTGCTTCAACTTTTTAAAAATCAAGCCTTTTTGGTGCCAGGAGAAGAAAAGGCTTTACTCCACGGTCAGGAAAAATCCTGCCCAGGACCAAAATGTTTTTTGAAGCCAAATTTTTTTTTTGAAACCAAATACAAAAACGGACACCAGGATGAGTTTCCTGATGAAATTCCATGTCTAAAAATGGTGTTGCTTCAACTTTTTAAAAATCAAGCCTTTTTGGTGCCAGGAGAAGAAAAGGCTATACTCCACGGTCAGGAAAAATCCTGCCCAGGAACCAAAATGTTTTTTGAAGCCAAATTTTTTTTTTGAAACCAAATGCAAAAACGGACACCAGGATGAGTTTCAGGATGAAATTCCATGTCTAAAAATGGTGTTGCTTCAACTTTTTAAAAATCAAGCCTTTTTGGTGCCAGGAGAAGAAAAGGCTATACTCCACGGTCAGGAAAAATCCTGCCCAGGAACCAAAATGTTTTTTGAAGCCAAATTTTTTTTTTGAAACCAAATACAAAAACGGACACCAGGATGAGTTTCCTGATGAAATTCCATGTCTAAAAATGGTGTTGCTTCAACTTTTTAAAAATCAAGCCTTTTTGGTGCCAGGAGAAGAAAAGGCTATACTCCACGGACAGGAAAAATCCTGCCCAGGAACCAAAATGTTTTTTGAAGCCAAATATTTTATTGAAACCAAATGCAAAAACGGACACCAGGATGAGTTTCAGGATGAAATTCCATGTCTAAAAATGGTGTTGCTTCAACTTTTTAAAAATCAAGCCTTTTTGGTGCCAGGAGAAGAAAAAGCTATACTCCACGGTCAGGAAAAATCCTGCCCAGGAACCAAAATGTTTTTTGAAGCCAAATTTTTTTTTTGAAACCAAATGCAAAAACGGACACCAGGATGAGTTTCAGGATGAAATTCCATGTCTAAAAATGGTGTTGCTTCAACTTTTTAAAAATCAAGCCTTTTTGGTGCCAGGAGAAGAAAAGGCTTTACTCCACGGTCAGGAAAAATCCTGCCCAGGAACCAAAATGTTTTTTGAAGCCAAACTTTTTTTTTGAAACCAAATACAAAAACGGACACCAGGATGAATTTCAGGATGAAATTCCATGTCTAAAAATGGTGTTGCTTCAACTTTTTAAAAATCAAGCCTTTTTGGTGCCAGGAGAAGAAAAGGCTATACTCCACGGACAGGAAAAATCCTGCCCAGGAACCAAAATGTTTTTTGAAGCCAAATTTTTTTTTTGAAACCAAATACAAAAACAGACACCAGGATAAGTTTCCTGATTAAATTCCATGTCTAAAAATGGTGTTGCTTCAACTTTTTAAAAATCAAGCCTTTTTGGTGCCAGGAGAAGAAAAGGCTATACTCCACGGTCAGGAAAAATCCTGCCCAGGAACCAAAATGTTTTTTGAAGCCAAATTTTTTTTTTGAAACCAAATGCAAAAACGGACACCAGGATGAGTTTCAGGATGAAATTCCATGTCTAAAAATGGTGTTGCTTCAACTTTTTAAAAATCAAGCCTTTTTGGTGCCAGGAGAAGAAAAGGCTATACTCCACGGTCAGGAAAAATCCTGCCCAGGAACCAAAATGTTTTTTGAAGCCAAATTTTTTTTTTGAAACCAAATACAAAAACGGACACCAGGATGAGTTTCCTGATGAAATTCCATGTCTAAAAATGGTGTTGCTTCAGCTTTTTAAAAATCAAGCCTTTTTGGTGCCAGGAGAAGAAAAGGCTATACTCCACGGACAGGAAAAATCCTGCCCAGGAACCAAAATGTTTTTTGAAGCCAAATTTTTTTTTTGAAACCAAATGCAAAAACGGACACCAGCATGAGTTTCAGGATGAAATTCCATGTCTAAAAATGGTGTTGCTTCAACTTTTTAAAAATCAAGCCTTTTTGGTGCCAGGAGAAGAAAAAGCTATACTCCACGGTCAGGAAAAATCCTGCCCAGGAACCAAAATGTTTTTTGAAGCCAAATTTTTTTTTTGAAACCAAATACAAAAACGGACACCAGGATGAGTTTCAGGATGAAATTCCATGTCTAAAAATGGTGTTGCTTCAACTTTTTAAAAATCAAGCCTTTTTGGTGCCAGGAGAAGAAACGGCTTTACTCCACGGTCAGGAAAAATCCTGCCCAGGAACCAAAATGTTTTTTGAAGCCAAATTTTTTTTTTGAAACCAAATACAAAAACAGACACCAGGATGAGTTTCCTGATGAAATTCCATGTCTAAAAATGGTGTTGCTTCAACTTTTTAAAAATCAAGCCTTTTTGGTGCCAGGAGAAGAAAAGGCTATACTCCACGGTCAGGAAATATCCTGCCCAAGAACCAAAATGTTTTTTGAAGCCAAATTTTTTTTTTGAAACCAAATGCAAAAACGGACACCAGGATGAGTTTCAGGATGAAATTCCATGTCTAAAAATGGTGTTGCTTCAACTTTTTAAAAATCAAGCCTTTTTGGTGCCAGGAGAAGAAAAGGCTATACTCCACGGTCAGGAAAAATCCTGCCCAGGAACCAAAATGTTTTTTGAAGCCAAACTTTTTTTTTGAAACCAAATACAAAAACGGACACCAGGATGAGTTTCAGGATGAAATTCCATGTCTAAAAATGGTGTTGCTTCAACTTTTTAAAAATCAAGCCTTTTTGGTGCCAGGAGAAGAAAAGGCTTTACTCCACGGTCAGGAAAAATCCTGCCCAGGACCAAAATGTTTTTTGAAGCCAAATTTTTTTTTTGAAACCAAATACAAAAACGGACACCAGGATGAGTTTCCTGATGAAATTCCATGTCTAAAAATGGTGTTGCTTCAACTTTTTAAAAATCAAGCCTTTTTGGTGCCAGGAGAAGAAAAGGCTATACTCCACGGTCAGGAAAAATCCTGCCCAGGAACCAAAATGTTTTTTGAAGCCAAATTTTTTTTTTGAAACCAAATGCAAAAACGGACACCAGGATGAGTTTCAGGATGAAATTCCATGTCTAAAAATGGTGTTGCTTCAACTTTTTAAAAATCAAGCCTTTTTGGTGCCAGGAGAAGAAAAGGCTATACTCCACGGTCAGGAAAAATCCTGCCCAGGAACCAAAATGTTTTTTGAAGCCAAATTTTTTTTTTGAAACCAAATACAAAAACGGACACCAGGATGAGTTTCCTGATGAAATTCCATGTCTAAAAATGGTGTTGCTTCAACTTTTTAAAAATCAAGCCTTTTTGGTGCCAGGAGAAGAAAAGGCTATACTCCACGGACAGGAAAAATCCTGCCCAGGAACCAAAATGTTTTTTGAAGCCAAATATTTTATTGAAACCAAATGCAAAAACGGACACCAGGATGAGTTTCAGGATGAAATTCCATGTCTAAAAATGGTGTTGCTTCAACTTTTTAAAAATCAAGCCTTTTTGGTGCCAGGAGAAGAAAAAGCTATACTCCACGGTCAGGAAAAATCCTGCCCAGGAACCAAAATGTTTTTTGAAGCCAAATTTTTTTTTTGAAACCAAATGCAAAAACGGACACCAGGATGAGTTTCAGGATGAAATTCCATGTCTAAAAATGGTGTTGCTTCAACTTTTTAAAAATCAAGCCTTTTTGGTGCCAGGAGAAGAAAAGGCTATACTCCACGGTCAGGAAAAATCCTGCCCAGGAACCAAAATGTTTTTTGAAGCCAAACTTTTTTTTTGAAACCAAATACAAAAACGGACACCAGGATGAGTTTCCTGATGAAATTCCATGTCTAAAAATGGTGTTGCTTCAACTTTTTAAAAATCAAGCCTTTTTGGTTGCAGGAGAAGAAAAGGCTTTACTCCACGGTCAGGAAAAATCCTGCCCAGGACCAAAATGTTTTTTGAAGCCAAATTTTTTTTTTGAAACCAAATACAAAAACGGACACCAGGATGAGTTTCCTGATGAAATTCCATGTCTAAAAATGGTGTTGCTTCAACTTTTTAAAAATCAAGCCTTTTTGGTGCCAGGAGAAGAAAAGGCTATACTCCACGGTCAGGAAAAATCCTGCCCAGGAACCAAAATGTTTTTTGAAGCCAAATTTTTTTTTTGAAACCAAATGCAAAAACGGACACCAGGATGAGTTTCAGGATGAAATTCCATGTCTAAAAATGGTGTTGCTTCAACTTTTTAAAAATCAAGCCTTTTTGGTGCCAGGAGAAGAAAAAGCTATACTCCACGGTCAGGAAAAATCCTGCCCAGGAACCAAAATGTTTTTTGAAGCCAAATTTTTTTTTTGAAACCAAATGCAAAAACGGACACCAGGATGAGTTTCAGGATGAAATTCCATGTCTAAAAATGGTGTTGCTTCAACTTTTTAAAAATCAAGCCTTTTTGGTGCCAGGAGAAGAAAAGGCTTTACTCCACGGTCAGGAAAAATCCTGCCCAGGAACCAAAATGTTTTTTGAAGCCAAACTTTTTTTTTGAAACCAAATACAAAAACGGACACCAGGATGAATTTCAGGATGAAATTCCATGTCTAAAAATGGTGTTGCTTCAACTTTTTAAAAATCAAGCCTTTTTGGTGCCAGGAGAAGAAAAGGCTATACTCCACGGACAGGAAAAATCCTGCCCAGGAACCAAAATGTTTTTTGAAGCCAAATTTTTTTTTTGAAACCAAATACAAAAACAGACACCAGGATGAGTTTCCTGATGAAATTCCATGTCTAAAAATGGTGTTGCTTCAACTTTTTAAAAATCAAGCCTTTTTGGTGCCAGGAGAAGAAAAGGCTATACTCCACGGTCAGGAAAAATCCTGCCCAGGAACCAAAATGTTTTTTGAAGCCAAATTTTTTTTTTGAAACCAAATGCAAAAACGGACACCAGGATGAGTTTCAGGATGAAATTCCATGTCTAAAAATGGTGTTGCTTCAACTTTTTAAAAATCAAGCCTTTTTGGTGCCAGGAGAAGAAAAGGCTATACTCCACGGTCAGGAAAAATCCTGCCCAGGAACCAAAATGTTTTTTGAAGCCAAATTTTTTTTTTGAAACCAAATACAAAAACGGACACCAGGATGAGTTTCCTGATGAAATTCCATGTCTAAAAATGGTGTTGCTTCAGCTTTTTAAAAATCAAGCCTTTTTGGTGCCAGGAGAAGAAAAGGCTATACTCCACGGACAGGAAAAATCCTGCCCAGGAACCAAAATGTTTTTTGAAGCCAAATTTTTTTTTTGAAACCAAATGCAAAAACGGACACCAGCATGAGTTTCAGGATGAAATTCCATGTCTAAAAATGGTGTTGCTTCAACTTTTTAAAAATCAAGCCTTTTTGGTGCCAGGAGAAGAAAAAGCTATACTCCACGGTCAGGAAATATCCTGCCCAAGAACCAAAATGTTTTTTGAAGCCAAATTTTTTTTTTGAAACCAAATGCAAAAACGGACACCAGGATGAGTTTCAGGATGAAATTCCATGTCTAAAAATGGTGTTGCTTCAACTTTTTAAAAATCAAGCCTTTTTGGTGCCAGGAGAAGAAAAGGCTTTACTCCACGGTCAGGAAAAATCCTGCCCAGGAACCAAAATGTTTTTTGAAGCCAAACTTTTTTTTTGAAACCAAATACAAAAACGGACACCAGGATGAATTTCAGGATGATATTCCATGTCTAAAAATGGTGTTGCTTCAACTTTTTAAAAATCAAGCCTTTTTGGTGCCAGGAGAAGAAAAGGCTATACTCCACGGACAGGAAAAATCCTGCCCAGGAACCAAAATGTTTTTTGAAGCCAAATTTTTTTTTTGAAACCAAATACAAAAACAGACACCAGGATGAGTTTCCTGATGAAATTCCATGTCTAAAAATGGTGTTGCTTCAACTTTTTAAAAATCAAGCCTTTTTGGTGCCAGGAGAAGAAAAGGCTATACTCCACGGTCAGGAAAAATCCTGCCCAGGAACCAAAATGTTTTTTGAAGCCAAATTTTTTTTTTGAAACCAAATGCAAAAACGGACACCAGGATGAGTTTCAGGATGAAATTCCATGTCTAAAAATGGTGTTGCTTCAACTTTTTAAAAATCAAGCCTTTTTGGTGCCAGGAGAAGAAAAGGCTTTACTCCACGGTCAGGAAAAATCCTGCCCAGGAACCAAAATGTTTTTTGAAGCCAAATTTTTTTTTTGAAACCAAATGCAAAAACGGACACCAGGATGAGTTTCAGGATGAAATTCCATGTCTAAAAATGGTGTTGCTTCAACTTTTTAAAAATCAAGCCTTTTTGGTGCCAGGAGAAGAAAAGGCTATACTCCACGGTCAGGAAAAATCCTGCCCAGGAACCAAAATGTTTTTTGAAGCCAAATTTTTTTTTTGAAACCAAATGCAAAAACGGACACCAGGATGAGTTTCAGGATGAAATTCCATGTCTAAAAATGGTGTTGCTTCAACTTTTTAAAAATCAAGCCTTTTTGGTGCCAGGAGAAGAAAAGGCTATACTCCACGGTCAGGAAAAATCCTGCCCAGGAACCAAAATGTTTTTTGAAGCCAAACTTTTTTTTTGAAACCAAATACAAAAACGGACACCAGGATGAGTTTCCTGATGAAATTCCATGTCTAAAAATGGTGTTGCTTCAACTTTTTAAAAATCAAGCCTTTTTGGTGCCAGGAGAAGAAAAGGCTATACTCCACGGTCAGGAAAAATCCTGCCCAGGAACCAAAATGTTTTTTGAAGCCAAATTTTTTTTTTTAAACCAAATACAAAAACGGACACCAGGATGAGTTTCCTGATGAAATTCCATGTCTAAAAATGGTGTTGCTTCAACTTTTTAAAAATCAAGCCTTTTTGGTGCCAGGAGAAGAAAAGGCTTTACTCCACGGTCAGGAAAAATCCTGCCCAGGAACCAAAATGTTTTTTGAAGCCAAATTTTTTTTTTGAAACCAAATGCAAAAACGGACACCAGGATGAGTTTCAGGATGAAATTCCATGTCTAAAAATGGTGTTGCTTCAACTTTTTAAAAATCAAGCCTTTTTGGTGCCAGGAGAAGAAAAGGCTATACTCCACGGTCAGGAAAAATCCTGCCCAGGAACCAAAATGTTTTTTGAAGCCAAACTTTTTTTTTGAAACCAAATACAAAAACGGACACCAGGATGAGTTTCAGGATGAAATTCCATGTCTAAAAATGGTGTTGCTTCAACTTTTTAAAAATCAAGCCTTTTTGGTGCCAGGAGAAGAAAAGGCTTTACTCCACGGTCAGGAAAAATCCTGCCCAGGAACCAAAATGTTTTTTGAAGCCAAATTTTTTTTTTGAAACCAAATACAAAAACGGACACCAGGATGAGTTTCCTGATGAAATTCCATGTCTAAAAATGGTGTTGCTTCAGCTTTTTAAAAATCAAGCCTTTTTGGTGCCAGGAGAAGAAAAGGCTATACTCCACGGACAGGAAAAATCCTGCCCAGGAACCAAAATGTTTTTTGAAGCCAAATTTTTTTTTTGAAACCAAATACAAAAACGGACACCAGCATGAGTTTCAGGATGAAATTCCATGTCTAAAAATGGTGTTGCTTCAACTTTTTAAAAATCAAGCCTTTTTGGTGCCAGGAGAAGAAAAAGCTATACTCCACGGTCAGGAAAAATCCTGCCCAGGAACCAAAATGTTTTTTGAAGCCAAATTTTTTTTTTGAAACCAAATACAAAAACGGACACCAGGATGAGTTTCAGGATGAAATTCCATGTCTAAAAATGGTGTTGCTTCAACTTTTTAAAAATCAAGCCTTTTTGGTGCCAGGAGAAGAAAAGGCTTTACTCCACGGTCAGGAAAAATCCTGCCCAGGAACCAAAATGTTTTTTGAAGCCAAATTTTTTTTTTGAAACCAAATACAAAAACAGACACCAGGATGAGTTTCCTGATGAAATTCCATGTCTAAAAATGGTGTTGCTTCAACTTTTTAAAAATCAAGCCTTTTTGGTGCCAGGAGAAGAAAAGGCTATACTCCACGGTCAGGAAAAATCCTGCCCAGGAACCAAAATGTTTTTTGAAGCCAAATTTTTTTTTTGAAACCAAATGCAAAAACGGACACCAGGATGAGTTTCAGGATGAAATTCCATGTCTAAAAATGGTGTTGCTTCAACTTTTTAAAAATCAAGCCTTTTTGGTTCCAGGAGAAGAAAAGGCTATACTCCACGGTCAGGAAATATCCTGCCCAGGAACCAAAATGTTTTTTGAAGCCAAATTTTTTTTTTGAAACCAAATGCAAAAACGGACACCAGGATGAGTTTCAGGATGAAATTCCATGTCTAAAAATGGTGTTGCTTCAACTTTTTAAAAATCAAGCCTTTTTGGTGCCAGGAGAAGAAAAGGCTTTACTCCACAGTCAGGAAAAATCCTGCCCAGGAACCAAAATGTTTTTTGAAGCCAAATTTTTTTTTTGAAACCAAATACAAAAACGGACACCAGGATGAGTTTCCTGATAAAATTCAATGTCTAAAAATGGTGTTGCTTCAACTTTTTAAAAATGAAGCCTTTTTGGTGCCAGGAGAAGAAAAGGCTATACTCCACGGTCAGGAAAAATCCTGCCCAGGAACCAAAATGTTTTTTGAAGCCAAATTTTTTTTTTGAAACCAAATGCAAAAACGGACACCAGGATGAGTTTCAGGATGAAATTCCATGTCTAAAAATGGTGTTGCTTCAACTTTTTAAAAATCAAGCCTTTTTGGTGCCAGGAGAAGAAAAGGCTTTACTCCACGGTCAGGAAAAATCCTGCCCAGGAACCAAAATGTTTTTTGAAGCCAAATTTTTTTTTTGAAACCAAATGCAAAAACGGACACCAGGATGAGTTTCAGGATGAAATTCCATGTCTAAAAATAGTGTTTCTTCAACTTTTTAAAAATCAAGCCTTTTTGGTGCCAGGAGAAGAAAAGGCTTTACTCCACGGTCAGGAAAAATCCTGCCCAGGAACCAAAATGTTTTTTGAAGCCAAACTTTTTTTTTGAAACCAAATACAAAAACGGACACCAGGATGAATTTCAGGATGAAATTCCATGTCTAAAAATGGTGTTGCTTCAACTTTTTAAAAATCAAGCCTTTTTGGTGCCAGGAGAAGAAAAGGCTTTACTCCACGGTCAGGAAATATCCTGCCCAGGAACCAAAATGTTTTTTGAAGCCAAATTTTTTTTTTGAAACCAAATACAAAAACGGACACCAGGATGAGTTTCAGGATGAAATTCCATGTCTAAAAATGGTGTTGCTTCAGCTTTTTAAAAATCAAGCCTTTTTGGTGCCAGGAGAAGAAAAGGCTATACTCCACGGACAGGAAAAATCCTGCCCAGGAACCAAAATGTTTTTTGAAGCCAAATTTTTTTTTTGAAACCAAATGCAAAAACGGACACCAGCATGAGTTTCAGGATGAAATTCCATGTCTAAAAATGGTGTTGCTTCAACTTTTTAAAAATCAAGCCTTTTTGGTGCCAGGAGAAGAAAAAGCTATACTCCACGGTCAGGAAAAATCCTGCCCAGGAACCAAAATGTTTTTTGAAGCCAAATTTTTTTTTTGAAACCAAATACAAAAACGGACACCAGGATGAGTTTCAGGATGAAATTCCATGTCTAAAAATGGTGTTGCTTCAACTTTTTAAAAATCAAGCCTTTTTGGTGCCAGGAGAAGAAACGGCTTTACTCCACGGTCAGGAAAAATCCTGCCCAGGAACCAAAATGTTTTTTGAAGCCAAATTTTTTTTTTGAAACCAAATACAAAAACAGACACCAGGATGAGTTTCCTGATGAAATTCCATGTCTAAAAATGGTGTTGCTTCAACTTTTTAAAAATCAAGCCTTTTTGGTGCCAGGAGAAGAAAAGGCTATACTCCACGGTCAGGAAATATCCTGCCCAAGAACCAAAATGTTTTTTGAAGCCAAATTTTTTTTTTGAAACCAAATGCAAAAACGGACACCAGGATGAGTTTCAGGATGAAATTCCATGTCTAAAAATGGTGTTGCTTCAACTTTTTAAAAATCAAGCCTTTTTGGTGCCAGGAGAAGAAAAGGCTTTACTCCACGGTCAGGAAAAATCCTGCCCAGGAACCAAAATGTTTTTTGAAGCCAAATTTTTTTTTTGAAACCAAATACAAAAACGGACACCAGGATGAGTTTCAGGATGAAATTCCATGTCTAAAAATGGTGTTGCTTCAACTTTTTAAAAATCAAGCCTTTTTGGTGCCAGGAGAAGAAACGGCTTTACTCCACGGTCAGGAAAAATCCTGCCCAGGAACCAAAATGTTTTTTGAAGCCAAATTTTTTTTTTGAAACCAAATACAAAAACAGACACCAGGATGAGTTTCCTGATGAAATTCCATGTCTAAAAATGGTGTTGCTTCAACTTTTTAAAAATCAAGCCTTTTTGGTGCCAGGAGAAGAAAAGGCTATACTCCACGGTCAGGAAATATCCTGCCCAAGAACCAAAATGTTTTTTGAAGCCAAATTTTTTTTTTGAAACCAAATGCAAAAACGGACACCAGGATGAGTTTCAGGATGAAATTCCATGTCTAAAAATGGTGTTGCTTCAACTTTTTAAAAATCAAGCCTTTTTGGTGCCAGGAGAAGAAAAGGCTTTACTCCACGGTCAGGAAAAATCCTGCCCAGGAACCAAAATGTTTTTTGAAGCCAAACTTTTTTTTTGAAACCAAATACAAAAACGGACACCAGGATGAATTTCAGGATGATATTCCATGTCTAAAAATGGTGTTGCTTCAACTTTTTAAAAATCAAGCCTTTTTGGTGCCAGGAGAAGAAAAGGCTATACTCCACGGACAGGAAAAATCCTGCCCAGGAACCAAAATGTTTTTTGAAGCCAAATTTTTTTTTTTAAACCAAATACAAAAACAGACACCAGGATGAGTTTCCTGATGAAATTCCATGTCTAAAAATGGTGTTGCTTCAACTTTTTAAAAATCAAGCCTTTTTGGTGCCAGGAGAAGAAAAGGCTATACTCCACGGTCAGGAAAAATCCTGCCCAGGAACCAAAATGTTTTTTGAAGCCAAATTTTTTTTTTGAAACCAAATGCAAAAACGGACACCAGGATGAGTTTCAGGATGAAATTCCATGTCTAAAAATGGTGTTGCTTCAACTTTTTAAAAATCAAGCCTTTTTGGTGCCAGGAGAAGAAAAGGCTTTACTCCACGGTCAGGAAAAATCCTGCCCAGGAACCAAAATGTTTTTTGAAGCCAAATTTTTTTTTTGAAACCAAATGCAAAAACGGACACCAGGATGAGTTTCAGGATGAAATTCCATGTCTAAAAATGGTGTTGCTTCAACTTTTTAAAAATCAAGCCTTTTTGGTGCCAGGAGAAGAAAAGGCTATACTCCACGGTCAGGAAAAATCCTGCCCAGGAACCAAAATGTTTTTTGAAGCCAAATTTTTTTTTTTAAACCAAATACAAAAACGGACACCAGGATGAGTTTCAGGATGAAATTCCATGTCTAAAAATGGTGTTGCTTCAACTTTTTAAAAATCAAGCCTTTTTGGTGCCAGGAGAAGAAAAGGCTATACTCCACGGTCAGGAAAAATCCTGCCCAGGAACCAAAATGTTTTTTGAAGCCAAACTTTTTTTTTGAAACCAAATACAAAAACGGACACCAGGATGAGTTTCAGGATGAAATTCCATGTCTAAAAATGGTGTTGCTTCAACTTTTTAAAAATCAAGCCTTTTTGGTGCCAGGAGAAGAAAAGGCTATACTCCACGGTCAGGAAAAATCCTGCCCAGGAACCAAAATGTTTTTTGAAGCCAAACTTTTTTTTTGAAACCAAATACAAAAACGGACACCAGGATGAGTTTCAGGATGAAATTCCATGTCTAAAAATGGTGTTGCTTCAACTTTTTAAAAATCAAGCCTTTTTGGTGCCAGGAGAAGAAAAGGCTTTACTCCACGGTCAGGAAAAATCCTGCCCAGGAACCAAAATGTTTTTTGAAGCCAAATTTTTTTTTTGAAACCAAATACAAAAACAGACACCAGGATGAGTTTCCTGATGAAATTCCATGTCTAAAAATGGTGTTGCTTCAACTTTTTAAAAATCAAGCCTTTTTGGTGCCAGGAGAAGAAAAGGCTTTACTCCACGGTCAGGAAAAATCCTGCCCAGGAACCAAAATGTTTTTTGAAGCCAAATTTTTTTTTTGAAACCAAATGCAAAAACGGACACCAGGATGAGTTTCAGGATGAAATTCCATGTCTAAAAATGGTGTTGCTTCAACTTTTTAAAAATCAAGCCTTTTTGGTGCCAGGAGAAGAAAAGGCTTTACTCCACGGTCAGGAAAAATCCTGCCCAGGAACCAAAATGTTTTTTGAAGCCAAATTTTTTTTTTGAAACCAAATGCAAAAACGGACACCAGGATGAGTTTCAGGATGAAATTCCATGTCTAAAAATAGTGTTGCTTCAACTTTTTAAAAATCAAGCCTTTTTGGTGCCAGGAGAAGAAAAGGCTTTACTCCACGGTCAGGAAAAATCCTGCCCAGGAACCAAAATGTTTTTTGAAGCCAAACTTTTTTTTTGAAACCAAATACAAAAACGGACACCAGGATGAATTTCAGGATGAAATTCCATGTCTAAAAATGGTGTTGCTTCAACTTTTTAAAAATCAAGCCTTTTTGGTGCCAGGAGAAGAAAAGGCTTTACTCCACGGTCAGGAAATATCCTGCCCAGGAACCAAAATGTTTTTTGAAGCCAAATTTTTTTTTTGAAACCAAATACAAAAACGGACACCAGGATGAGTTTCAGGATGAAATTCCATGTCTAAAAATGGTGTTGCTTCAGCTTTTTAAAAATCAAGCCTTTTTGGTGCCAGGAGAAGAAAAGGCTATACTCCACGGACAGGAAAAATCCTGCCCAGGAACCAAAATGTTTTTTGAAGCCAAATTTTTTTTTTGAAACCAAATGCAAAAACGGACACCAGCATGAGTTTCAGGATGAAATTCCATGTCTAAAAATGGTGTTGCTTCAACTTTTTAAAAATCAAGCCTTTTTGGTGCCAGGAGAAGAAAAAGCTATACTCCACGGTCAGGAAAAATCCTGCCCAGGAACCAAAATGTTTTTTGAAGCCAAATTTTTTTTTTGAAACCAAATACAAAAACGGACACCAGGATGAGTTTCAGGATGAAATTCCATGTCTAAAAATGGTGTTGCTTCAACTTTTTAAAAATCAAGCCTTTTTGGTGCCAGGAGAAGAAACGGCTTTACTCCACGGTCAGGAAAAATCCTGCCCAGGAACCAAAATGTTTTTTGAAGCCAAATTTTTTTTTTGAAACCAAATACAAAAACAGACACCAGGATGAGTTTCCTGATGAAATTCCATGTCTAAAAATGGTGTTGCTTCAACTTTTTAAAAATCAAGCCTTTTTGGTGCCAGGAGAAGAAAAGGCTATACTCCACGGTCAGGAAATATCCTGCCCAAGAACCAAAATGTTTTTTGAAGCCAAATTTTTTTTTTGAAACCAAATGCAAAAACGGACACCAGGATGAGTTTCAGGATGAAATTCCATGTCTAAAAATGGTGTTGCTTCAACTTTTTAAAAATCAAGCCTTTTTGGTGCCAGGAGAAGAAAAGGCTTTACTCCACGGTCAGGAAAAATCCTGCCCAGGAACCAAAATGTTTTTTGAAGCCAAATTTTTTTTTTGAAACCAAATACAAAAACGGACACCAGGATGAGTTTCAGGATGAAATTCCATGTCTAAAAATGGTGTTGCTTCAACTTTTTAAAAATCAAGCCTTTTTGGTGCCAGGAGAAGAAACGGCTTTACTCCACGGTCAGGAAAAATCCTGCCCAGGAACCAAAATGTTTTTTGAAGCCAAATTTTTTTTTTGAAACCAAATACAAAAACAGACACCAGGATGAGTTTCCTGATGAAATTCCATGTCTAAAAATGGTGTTGCTTCAACTTTTTAAAAATCAAGCCTTTTTGGTGCCAGGAGAAGAAAAGGCTATACTCCACGGTCAGGAAATATCCTGCCCAAGAACCAAAATGTTTTTTGAAGCCAAATTTTTTTTTTGAAACCAAATGCAAAAACGGACACCAGGATGAGTTTCAGGATGAAATTCCATGTCTAAAAATGGTGTTGCTTCAACTTTTTAAAAATCAAGCCTTTTTGGTGCCAGGAGAAGAAAAGGCTTTACTCCACGGTCAGGAAAAATCCTGCCCAGGAACCAAAATGTTTTTTGAAGCCAAACTTTTTTTTTGAAACCAAATACAAAAACGGACACCAGGATGAATTTCAGGATGATATTCCATGTCTAAAAATGGTGTTGCTTCAACTTTTTAAAAATCAAGCCTTTTTGGTGCCAGGAGAAGAAAAGGCTATACTCCACGGACAGGAAAAATCCTGCCCAGGAACCAAAATGTTTTTTGAAGCCAAATTTTTTTTTTTAAACCAAATACAAAAACAGACACCAGGATGAGTTTCCTGATGAAATTCCATGTCTAAAAATGGTGTTGCTTCAACTTTTTAAAAATCAAGCCTTTTTGGTGCCAGGAGAAGAAAAGGCTATACTCCACGGTCAGGAAAAATCCTGCCCAGGAACCAAAATGTTTTTTGAAGCCAAATTTTTTTTTTGAAACCAAATGCAAAAACGGACACCAGGATGAGTTTCAGGATGAAATTCCATGTCTAAAAATGGTGTTGCTTCAACTTTTTAAAAATCAAGCCTTTTTGGTGCCAGGAGAAGAAAAGGCTTTACTCCACGGTCAGGAAAAATCCTGCCCAGGAACCAAAATGTTTTTTGAAGCCAAATTTTTTTTTTGAAACCAAATGCAAAAACGGACACCAGGATGAGTTTCAGGATGAAATTCCATGTCTAAAAATGGTGTTGCTTCAACTTTTTAAAAATCAAGCCTTTTTGGTGCCAGGAGAAGAAAAGGCTATACTCCACGGTCAGGAAAAATCCTGCCCAGGAACCAAAATGTTTTTTGAAGCCAAATTTTTTTTTTTAAACCAAATACAAAAACGGACACCAGGATGAGTTTCAGGATGAAATTCCATGTCTAAAAATGGTGTTGCTTCAACTTTTTAAAAATCAAGCCTTTTGGTGCCAGGAGAAGAAAAGGCTATACTCCACGGTCAGGAAAAATCCTGCCCAGGAACCAAAATGTTTTTTGAAGCCAAACTTTTTTTTTGAAACCAAATACAAAAACGGACACCAGGATGAGTTTCAGGATGAAATTCCATGTCTAAAAATGGTGTTGCTTCAACTTTTTAAAAATCAAGCCTTTTTGGTGCCAGGAGAAGAAAAGGCTATACTCCACGGTCAGGAAAAATCCTGCCCAGGAACCAAAATGTTTTTTGAAGCCAAACTTTTTTTTTGAAACCAAATACAAAAACGGACACCAGGATGAGTTTCAGGATGAAATTCCATGTCTAAAAATGGTGTTGCTTCAACTTTTTAAAAATCAAGCCTTTTTGGTGCCAGGAGAAGAAAAGGCTTTACTCCACGGTCAGGAAAAATCCTGCCCAGGAACCAAAATGTTTTTTGAAGCCAAATTTTTTTTTTGAAACCAAATACAAAAACAGACACCAGGATGAGTTTCCTGATGAAATTCCATGTCTAAAAATGGTGTTGCTTCAACTTTTTAAAAATCAAGCCTTTTTGGTGCCAGGAGAAGAAAAGGCTTTACTCCACGGTCAGGAAAAATCCTGCCCAGGAACCAAAATGTTTTTTGAAGCCAAATTTTTTTTTTGAAACCAAATGCAAAAACGGACACCAGGATGAGTTTCAGGATGAAATTCCATGTCTAAAAATGGTGTTGCTTCAACTTTTTAAAAATCAAGCCTTTTTGGTGCCAGGAGAAGAAAAGGCTTTACTCCACGGTCAGGAAAAATCCTGCCCAGGAACCAAAATGTTTTTTGAAGCCAAATTTTTTTTTTGAAACCAAATGCAAAAACGGACACCAGGATGAGTTTCAGGATGAAATTCCATGTCTAAAAATAGTGTTGCTTCAACTTTTTAAAAATCAAGCCTTTTTGGTGCCAGGAGAAGAAAAGGCTTTACTCCACGGTCAGGAAAAATCCTGCCCAGGAACCAAAATGTTTTTTGAAGCCAAACTTTTTTTTTGAAACCAAATACAAAAACGGACACCAGGATGAATTTCAGGATGAAATTCCATGTCTAAAAATGGTGTTGCTTCAACTTTTTAAAAATCAAGCCTTTTTGGTGCCAGGAGAAGAAAAGGCTTTACTCCACGGTCAGGAAAAATCCTGCCCAGGAACCAAAATGTTTTTTGAAGCCAAATTTTTTTTTTGAAACCAAATGCAAAAACGGACACCAGGATGAGTTTCAGGATGAAATTCCATGTCTAAAAATGGTGTTGCTTCAACTTTTTAAAAATCAAGCCTTTTTGGTGCCAGGAGAAGAAAAGGCTTTACTCCACGGTCAGGAAAAATCCTGCCCAGGAACCAAAATGTTTTTTGAAGCCAAATTTTTTTTTTGAAACCAAATGCAAAAACGGACACCAGGATGAGTTTCAGGATGAAATTCCATGTCTAAAAATAGTGTTTCTTCAACTTTTTAAAAATCAAGCCTTTTTGGTGCCAGGAGAAGAAAAGGCTTTACTCCACGGTCAGGAAAAATCCTGCCCAGGAACCAAAATGTTTTTTGAAGCCAAACTTTTTTTTTGAAACCAAATACAAAAACGGACACCAGGATGAATTTCAGGATGAAATTCCATGTCTAAAAATGGTGTTGCTTCAACTTTTTAAAAATCAAGCCTTTTTGGTGCCAGGAGAAGAAAAGGCTTTACTCCACGGTCAGGAAAAATCCTGCCCAGGAACCAAAATGTTTTTTGAAGCCAAATTTTTTTTTTGAAACCAAATGCAAAAACGGACACCAGGATGAGTTTCAGGATGAAATTCCATGTCTAAAAATGGTGTTGCTTCAACTTTTTAAAAATCAAGCCTTTTTGGTGCCAGGAGAAGAAAAGGCTTTACTCCACGGTCAGGAAAAATCCTGCCCAGGAACCAAAATGTTTTTTGAAGCCAAATTTTTTTTTTGAAACCAAATGCAAAAACGGACACCAGGATGAGTTTCAGGATGAAATTCCATGTCTAAAAATAGTGTTTCTTCAACTTTTTAAAAATCAAGCCTTTTTGGTGCCAGGAGAAGAAAAGGCTTTACTCCACGGTCAGGAAAAATCCTGCCCAGGAACCAAAATGTTTTTTGAAGCCAAACTTTTTTTTTGAAACCAAATACAAAAACGGACACCAGGATGAATTTCAGGATGAAATTCCATGTCTAAAAATGGTGTTGCTTCAACTTTTTAAAAATCAAGCCTTTTTGGTGCCAGGAGAAGAAAAGGCTTTACTCCACGGTCAGGAAATATCCTGCCCAGGAACCAAAATGTTTTTTGAAGCCAAATTTTTTTTTTGAAACCAAATGCAAAAACGGACACCAGGATGAGTTTCAGGATGAAATTCCATGTCTAAAAATGGTGTTGCTTCAACTTTTTAAAAATCAAGCCTTTTTGGTGCCAGGAGAAGAAAAGGCTTTACTCCACGGTCAGGAAAAATCCTGCCCAGGAACCAAAATGTTTTTTGAAGCCAAATTTTTTTTTTGAAACCAAATGCAAAAACGGACACCAGGATGAGTTTCAGGATGAAATTCCATGTCTAAAAATGGTGTTGCTTCAACTTTTTAAAAATCAAGCCTTTTTGGTTCCAGGAGAAGAAAAGGCTATACTCCACGGTCAGGAAATATCCTGCCCAGGAACCAAAATGTTTTTTGAAGCCAAATTTTTTTTTTGAAACCAAATGCAAAAACGGACACCAGGATGAGTTTCAGGATGAAATTCCATGTCTAAAAATGGTGTTGCTTCAACTTTTTAAAAATCAAGCCTTTTTGGTGCCAGGAGAAGAAAAGGCTTTACTCCATGGTCAGGAAAAATCCTGCCCAGGAACCAAAATGTTTTTTGAAGCCAAATTTTTTTTTTGAAACCAAATACAAAAACGGACACCAGGATGAGTTTCCTGATGAAATTCCATGTCTAAAAATGGTGTTGCTTCAGCTTTTTAAAAATCAAGCCTTTTTGGTGCCAGGAGAAGAAAAGGCTATACTCCACGGACAGGAAAAATCCTGCCCAGGAACCAAAATGTTTTTTGAAGCCAAATTTTTTTTTTGAAACCAAATGCAAAAACGGACACCAGCATGAGTTTCAGGATGAAATTCCATGTCTAAAAATGGTGTTGCTTCAACTTTTTAAAAATCAAGCCTTTTTGGTGCCAGGAGAAGAAAAAGCTATACTCCACGGTCAGGAAAAATCCTGCCCAGGAACCAAAATGTTTTTTGAAGCCAAATTTTTTTTTTGAAACCAAATACAAAAACGGACACCAGGATGAGTTTCAGGATGAAATTCCATGTCTAAAAATGGTGCTGCTTCAACTTTTTAAAAATCAAGCCTTTTTGGTGCCAGGAGAAGAAACGGCTTTACTCCACGGTCAGGAAAAATCCTGCCCAGGAACCAAAATGTTTTTTGAAGCCAAATTTTTTTTTTGAAACCAAATACAAAAACAGACACCAGGATGAGTTTCCTGATGAAATTCCATGTCTAAAAATGGTGTTGCTTCAACTTTTTAAAAATCAAGCCTTTTTGGTGCCAGGAGAAGAAAAGGCTATACTCCACGGTCAGGAAATATCCTGCCCAAGAACCAAAATGTTTTTTGAAGCCAAATTTTTTTTTTGAAACCAAATGCAAAAACGGACACCAGGATGAGTTTCAGGATGAAATTCCATGTCTAAAAATGGTGTTGCTTCAACTTTTTAAAAATCAAGCCTTTTTGGTGCCAGGAGAAGAAAAGGCTTTACTCCACGGTCAGGAAAAATCCTGCCCAGGAACCAAAATGTTTTTTGAAGCCAAACTTTTTTTTTGAAACCAAATACAAAAACGGACACCAGGATGAATTTCAGGATGATATTCCATGTCTAAAAATGGTGTTGCTTCAACTTTTTAAAAATCAAGCCTTTTTGGTGCCAGGAGAAGAAAAGGCTATACTCCACGGACAGGAAAAATCCTGCCCAGGAACCAAAATGTTTTTTGAAGCCAAATTTTTTTTTTGAAACCAAATACAAAAACAGACACCAGGATGAGTTTCCTGATGAAATTCCATGTCTAAAAATGGTGTTGCTTCAACTTTTTAAAAATCAAGCCTTTTTGGTGCCAGGAGAAGAAAAGGCTATACTCCACGGTCAGGAAAAATCCTGCCCAGGAACCAAAATGTTTTTTGAAGCCAAATTTTTTTTTTGAAACCAAATGCAAAAACGGACACCAGGATGAGTTTCAGGATGAAATTCCATGTCTAAAAATGGTGTTGCTTCAACTTTTTAAAAATCAAGCCTTTTTGGTGCCAGGAGAAGAAAAGGCTTTACTCCACGGTCAGGAAAAATCCTGCCCAGGAACCAAAATGTTTTTTGAAGCCAAATTTTTTTTTTGAAACCAAATGCAAAAACGGACACCAGGATGAGTTTCAGGATGAAATTCCATGTCTAAAAATGGTGTTGCTTCAACTTTTTAAAAATCAAGCCTTTTTGGTGCCAGGAGAAGAAAAGGCTATACTCCACGGTCAGGAAAAATCCTGCCCAGGAACCAAAATGTTTTTTGAAGCCAAATTTTTTTTTTGAAACCAAATGCAAAAACGGACACCAGGATGAGTTTCAGGATGAAATTCCATGTCTAAAAATGGTGTTGCTTCAACTTTTTAAAAATCAAGCCTTTTTGGTGCCAGGAGAAGAAAAGGCTATACTCCACGGTCAGGAAAAATCCTGCCCAGGAACCAAAATGTTTTTTGAAGCCAAACTTTTTTTTTGAAACCAAATACAAAAACGGACACCAGGATGAGTTTCCTGATGAAATTCCATGTCTAAAAATGGTGTTGCTTCAACTTTTTAAAAATCAAGCCTTTTTGGTGCCAGGAGAAGAAAAGGCTATACTCCACGGTCAGGAAAAATCCTGCCCAGGAACCAAAATGTTTTTTGAAGCCAAATTTTTTTTTTTAAACCAAATACAAAAACGGACACCAGGATGAGTTTCCTGATGAAATTCCATGTCTAAAAATGGTGTTGCTTCAACTTTTTAAAAATCAAGCCTTTTTGGTGCCAGGAGAAGAAAAGGCTTTACTCCACGGTCAGGAAAAATCCTGCCCAGGAACCAAAATGTTTTTTGAAGCCAAATTTTTTTTTTGAAACCAAATGCAAAAACGGACACCAGGATGAGTTTCAGGATGAAATTCCATGTCTAAAAATGGTGTTGCTTCAACTTTTTAAAAATCAAGCCTTTTTGGTGCCAGGAGAAGAAAAGGCTATACTCCACGGTCAGGAAAAATCCTGCCCAGGAACCAAAATGTTTTTTGAAGCCAAACTTTTTTTTTGAAACCAAATACAAAAACGGACACCAGGATGAGTTTCAGGATGAAATTCCATGTCTAAAAATGGTGTTGCTTCAACTTTTTAAAAATCAAGCCTTTTTGGTGCCAGGAGAAGAAAAGGCTTTACTCCACGGTCAGGAAAAATCCTGCCCAGGAACCAAAATGTTTTTTGAAGCCAAATTTTTTTTTTGAAACCAAATACAAAAACGGACACCAGGATGAGTTTCCTGATGAAATTCCATGTCTAAAAATGGTGTTGCTTCAGCTTTTTAAAAATCAAGCCTTTTTGGTGCCAGGAGAAGAAAAGGCTATACTCCACGGACAGGAAAAATCCTGCCCAGGAACCAAAATGTTTTTTGAAGCCAAATTTTTTTTTTGAAACCAAATGCATAAACGGACACCAGCATGAGTTTCAGGATGAAATTCCATGTCTAAAAATGGTGTTGCTTCAACTTTTTAAAAATCAAGCCTTTTTGGTGCCAGGAGAAGAAAAAGCTATACTCCACGGTCAGGAAAAATCCTGCCCAGGAACCAAAATGTTTTTTGAAGCCAAATTTTTTTTTTGAAACCAAATACAAAAACGGACACCAGGATGAGTTTCAGGATGAAATTCCATGTCTAAAAATGGTGTTGCTTCAACTTTTTAAAAATCAAGCCTTTTTGGTGCCAGGAGAAGAAAAGGCTTTACTCCACGGTCAGGAAAAATCCTGCCCAGGAACCAAAATGTTTTTTGAAGCCAAATTTTTTTTTTGAAACCAAATACAAAAACAGACACCAGGATGAGTTTCCTGATGAAATTCCATGTCTAAAAATGGTGTTGCTTCAACTTTTTAAAAATCAAGCCTTTTTGGTGCCAGGAGAAGAAAAGGCTATACTCCACGGTCAGGAAAAATCCTGCCCAGGAACCAAAATGTTTTTTGAAGCCAAATTTTTTTTTTGAAACCAAATGCAAAAACGGACACCAGGATGAGTTTCAGGATGAAATTCCATGTCTAAAAATGGTGTTGCTTCAACTTTTTAAAAATCAAGCCTTTTTGGTTCCAGGAGAAGAAAAGGCTATACTCCACGGTCAGGAAATATCCTGCCCAGGAACCAAAATGTTTTTTGAAGCCAAATTTTTTTTTTGAAACCAAATGCAAAAACGGACACCAGGATGAGTTTCAGGATGAAATTCCATGTCTAAAAATGGTGTTGCTTCAACTTTTTAAAAATCAAGCCTTTTTGGTGCCAGGAGAAGAAAAGGCTTTACTCCACGGTCAGGAAAAATCCTGCCCAGGAACCAAAATGTTTTTTGAAGCCAAATTTTTTTTTTGAAACCAAATACAAAAACGGACACCAGGATGAGTTTCCTGATAAAATTCAATGTCTAAAAATGGTGTTGCTTCAACTTTTTAAAAATGAAGCCTTTTTGGTGCCAGGAGAAGAAAAGGCTATACTCCACGGTCAGGAAAAATCCTGCCCAGGAACCAAAATGTTTTTTGAAGCCAAATTTTTTTTTTGAAACCAAATGCAAAAACGGACACCAGGATGAGTTTCAGGATGAAATTCCATGTCTAAAAATGGTGTTGCTTCAACTTTTTAAAAATCAAGCCTTTTTGGTGCCAGGAGAAGAAAAGGCTTTACTCCACGGTCAGGAAAAATCCTGCCCAGGAACCAAAATGTTTTTTGAAGCCAAATTTTTTTTTTGAAACCAAATGCAAAAACGGACACCAGGATGAGTTTCAGGATGAAATTCCATGTCTAAAAATAGTGTTTCTTCAACTTTTTAAAAATCAAGCCTTTTTGGTGCCAGGAGAAGAAAAGGCTTTACTCCACGGTCAGGAAAAATCCTGCCCAGGAACCAAAATGTTTTTTGAAGCCAAACTTTTTTTTTGAAACCAAATACAAAAACGGACACCAGGATGAATTTCAGGATGAAATTCCATGTCTAAAAATGGTGTTGCTTCAACTTTTTAAAAATCAAGCCTTTTTGGTGCCAGGAGAAGAAAAGGCTTTACTCCACGGTCAGGAAATATCCTGCCCAGGAACCAAAATGTTTTTTGAAGCCAAATTTTTTTTTTGAAACCAAATACAAAAACGGACACCAGGATGAGTTTCAGGATGAAATTCCATGTCTAAAAATGGTGTTGCTTCAGCTTTTTAAAAATCAAGCCTTTTTGGTGCCAGGAGAAGAAAAGGCTATACTCCACGGACAGGAAAAATCCTGCCCAGGAACCAAAATGTTTTTTGAAGCCAAATTTTTTTTTTGAAACCAAATGCAAAAACGGACACCAGCATGAGTTTCAGGATGAAATTCCATGTCTAAAAATGGTGTTGCTTCAACTTTTTAAAAATCAAGCCTTTTTGGTGCCAGGAGAAGAAAAAGCTATACTCCACGGTCAGGAAAAATCCTGCCCAGGAACCAAAATGTTTTTTGAAGCCAAATTTTTTTTTTGAAACCAAATACAAAAACGGACACCAGGATGAGTTTCAGGATGAAATTCCATGTCTAAAAATGGTGTTGCTTCAACTTTTTAAAAATCAAGCCTTTTTGGTGCCAGGAGAAGAAAAGGCTTTACTCCACGGTCAGGAAAAATCCTGCCCAGGAACCAAAATGTTTTTTGAAGCCAAACTTTTTTTTTGAAACCAAATACAAAAACGGACACCAGGATGAATTTCAGGATGATATTCCATGTCTAAAAATG